>NC_063162.1:7887033-8195283 GCF_023159225.1 Perognathus longimembris pacificus | reverse complement strand
CATTTATTTCTGATCTGATCTTTATTGTTTCCTTCCTTCTTTGACTTTGCCCTTAGTTTACCCTACTTTTGTTAGCTTCTTGGGGGTAAAGTGAGATAATTTATTTGAGACTATTTTCTTATTATAGCCATTTATTGCCATAAACTTTCCTCTTAGAAATGCGTTTGTTTCACTTGGTAAACTATGAAAAGCTGTATTTCCATTTTCATTTGTCACTGAGGAAAAATGACCCATGCTCATGAAGTGGCAGGGGTAATGCTCTTCAGCACCTGTGCTATGCAAGGCAGTGTGTAGACTCCGTGCAACTTGTATCAAAATTCCAACATTTTACACAGACATAGAACAATGCAAAACTTAACCCGAGACTCAGACGTCATAAGATCTCGAACTAATTTTACGAGGAAATGTAAGCAAAAGCTTCTTGAGCTAGGTCTGAGAAAGGGTTGATTTTTTGACATGTTTCCCCCAAAGAACTGGCAACCGGAGTGAAAACAGACAAACGGGATTGCATCAAGTTAAGCGGCTCCTGTACCAATGACAATTGAATGAAGAGAGACCCTGCACAATGGGAGAAAATAATTTCAAGCTATACATCCGAAAAGAAGTCACTATTTACAATATACAAAGAAATCAAATAACTGATTAACGAGAAAGCAATCCAATATGTGCACAGAGCACGAACAGACATTCTCCAAAAAAAAAAAGGCTTATGAGTGGCCAAAAGTATGTGAAACTCTGCCCAACATTTCTTATTATGAGGGAACTACCATATCACAATGAGGCATCACTAGACATCTGTGAGAATGGTGATCACCAAAATACAGAAGATGGTTCCAACCTAGTGGACATGTATGTAATTCCAGATGCTTGAAAGGCAGAGACAGGACGATCATGGATACAGGCTAGCCTGAAAAGGTGAGTTCTCAAAGAATAATTCAGGTGTGGTGACATGTGTCTAGTTATGTGAGAGACAGAAGTAGCAGCCTTATAGTTCAAGGCAGCCCTGGGCAAAAGCGCAAGACCCTGGGCAAGGCAAAAAGGAATGAAGAACGTGGCTCAAGCAGTAGAGCACTTACCTAGTCAGCATAAAGGCCTGAGTCCAAACCCAAGTGCTATCAAAACAATAAAAGACAATGATTGTATGTGAGAATGCCAACAAAGAGAACTCTTGCACACTGTTGATGGAAATATAAATCAGGGCAGTCTTCATGGAAAACAGTATGGAAATTGCACAAAATATTAAAAAAAATGAAGCCATGGTATGACCCAGCCATTCCACTTGTGGGTGTCAATGAAATCATATGCTGAAGAGTCATGCACATTCCCACAACATAGCATTCACAACGACCAAGACATGGAAACCATCTAATATCTCTCTCTCTGTCTCTGTCTCTCTCTCTCTCTCTCCCTATGTACAGATGTATGCTGCACACAATGGAATGTTATTCAGTTTTGAAAAAGAAACTCTGTCGATTGTGACATCATGGATAAACCTGAAAGACATATTATGCTGAGTGAAGTAAGCCAAGTACAGAAAAGCAAATACTGCACGATTTCACATCTAGGAAAGTAGCATCTAGGAAGGCCAACTCACAGGATGAGCACATAGAATGATGAGCCAAACTCTCCCTCCCCCCTCCCCCCTCCCCCTCCCCCTCCCCCTCCCCCCTCCCCCCGGTACTGGGACTTAAACTCAGAACACTGCATGTTCTTGGGTGGTGCTTGCCAACTCGAGCCATACCTCCAGCGGAGTTGAAGGCTCATGGACTTTTCTGCCTGAGCTGGCCTCAAACCTCAGCCCTCCAGCTCTCAGCTTCCTGAGGAGCTAAAATGACCAGCATCAGCCACCGGTGCTTGGCCAGGTGACAGCGCTTGAACTCCATTTCCAAAGGCATTAACTCTGGAAGAAGACTTAAGAATTCAAGTTCCTGGATTTATGACAATAAAGCACTTCCATCCTACAAGGTGATGCAGGATGGCAGCAGGGGCATTAGGAGGGAAGTAGAAAGAAAGCCACGGGGTCTTGCCCCAAGAGGGGCATTAGCTAGGTGGCATTTACAGAGGGCTCGGCGCCCGAGCTAGGCACCATGACTGTCCTCATGCAGTGCTCCCACTGGAGCACCAGGAACAAAGGGAGGAGGGGCGAGAGCAAGCGATCACTAGGGAGAAAGTAAGAACTTGTCCCCGGGGTCCTGGGGTGACATTGGCAGGCTGAGGGGGAGTGGAGGGACTCACCCGGGGTGGAGGAAGGAGGCTGGGAGGAGACATGGGCACATTGGTAGGGAGTGGGGAGGGAAGGAGTGGAGTGCAGAGCCCATTGTCTCACTTGTTCTGACCTAAGGACCCTTCTGCTGGACAAGGGAACCAAATGGAGAGTGGAGTGAGAGACAGAGATATACACACAGAGACAGAGAGAGACAGAGAGACAGAGAGAGAGAGAGTATCATGGCTGAAGGAAACCCTTTGCTATTAACAAAAAGATCAGGAATGGTGTGTCCTACAAAGGAACCAAACACATGGCGCAGACCCGGCCCAGCTATGTTTATTGAGGCATTATTCACAGGAAGAAGCAGCAAGTAAAAGAGAGGAGGGGGAGCAAGAAAAGCAAAAAGAGGAGGAGGAGGCAGGGAAAGAATGAAGGGGAGAGGAATAGAAGGAGGAGGGAGAGGAAGGGAAGAGGAGAGAAAGGCCATAGTCTGTCACCCTGTCATGTGAAGGTCCTGTGATTTGGGTTACTCTGGCCTAGGTTTTCAGGAGCACTCAGGAACCTTCCTGTGCAGACAGGATTCCCTGTTCTGCTCACGTGTCTCTCCAGCCGGGAGATGGACCTGGGGAGCACCGCCCCCCCGTGCCTGCCCTTGGTCTTCGGTGTCAGTTCCTGGGCAAAGGCGAGCCTTCGGTCTTTCCAATCCCATGCACAGACTCAGCAGCGAGCGCTCTGCTCTGGCTGGGTTCACGGCGACACACAATGGCCCTTTGTTGGGTGAGAGCTAGAAATGGAACAGTGGGGCTGACTCAGCAAGTCCTGTCCCCTGGGTGCACACTGACACCAGAGAGATAACAAACAGATTCTGGGCACAATGGGCTCTGGCACGTGATTCCACACGCGTGTGGATATTGGATTCAGCCTCAGTTCGCTGCTTAGAAATGAAAGGGCAGCAGAAATTCCAGGGGCCAGATTACACTCAGGAGGAGCTCCAAAGATTGCTGTGTGGCACCGAAACAAAACCTCAGAACAGACACGGCTCTCTCCCGGATGAGGATATTCCCGTAGTACATCACTGTGCGTTTATTAACATTTGAAATACAAATGTTACAAAAGTGGAGGTCAGCCTCCCCACGAACTGCTTGAATCCTCGTCTTCAAACACCTCATCAAGCAAGCAATGAGTGTCTGCTGGCCCAGCTCCAGGGCCTGTGGGTGAACTTACCCCGTACCTAGAAGGCCCTTGTGAGCCTCGCAAGCTGAAGGCCGACTCCCGACAAATCCCATCCAGGACCTAAGATCTGTGTGTAGAGCGCCACACTCTACAAGTGACTTTTCTTCTACTTAGCAGTTATCAGGCCTTCGGAAACAGATTCCCTGAGGAGCAAGGAGGCACAGGCATTATTCTGAAAATGGGATCTCTTATGCTGCCTTCCTGCCAAGAGTTTCCAGAATGAAGGCAGGGGGGAGGCAGAATCAAGGGGAGAGACAAGTAGCAGGACCAGGTGAAAGTCAAACCATCAGGAAGCTTCATGGCAGACCCACAAACCTTAAAAGCTGGGTGAAGCTTCAGAGCTGGCCCATTTGTGGATTCTCCACCCCTGTTCTGGGGCTGGAAGTGGCCCCTGGTGTGTGTGTGGGGGGGCGGGATTCCATGCCCCTGAACTCTGCACACATCAGCAGAATGTTCAGGTATCCAAGAAGTGCTCAGCAAAGCCTCTGCTGCAGAAAAAGAGGTGCTGAGCGGCAAACACAGATCTGAGGGCCTCTGTGTTGACTAGCCACAAATTGGCTATAAAAAAATAATAATAATTGCCAGTTGCACAGTGGGCCGTGAGAACTCCAACAACTTCCCATCACTAAGCAGTGAGAAACCCCGACAGACTTCTCTACCTCTTAGGTAGATGAAGGACACCTTGCTAGAACACTGGCCATTGTAACAAAAACCCAGAAGCACTTAAGGTTGCAGGTTCCCAAATGAAAAGCCGAGTCTTCCTATAATGGGTGTACAAATGGACAATGCAGCCACACACACACACACACACACACACACACACACACACACACACACCCCTTTAAATAGAAACAATCAAGGAAAAGCCTATAAACCACAGATCAAAGTGAACAAAGTTAAAAAGTAACATGTGAGAAGTCAAAGCATTGCTTAAAAATAAGAACACTAATTGATATCCTAAGAAAGGTAAGAGAATTTATTTTATTCATAAGATTCAAAGGGTATAGAAAAAAAGGAGTGGTCATAAAATGAGAATAGAAACAATCTTAAAGTTAAAAAGCACAGAGAATCTGGGTGTGGTGGCTCCCACCTGGAGTCCCTGCTACACGGGAGGGACAGGTAAGAGGATGGAAGTCTATGACCCACCTGGCAAAAACAAGAGGCCTTCTCCAAAAGTAGCTAAGCAAAAAACAGGCTTGGGCCGTGGCTCAAGTGGTAAAGTGCCTGCCTAGCAAAGCATAAGACCCTGAGTTTAAACTCATTTACCATAAGAAGGAAGGAAAGAAGGAAGGGAGGGAGGGAGGGAGGGAGGGAGGGAGGGAGGGAGGGAGGGAGGGAGGAAGGAGGGAGGGAGGGAGGGGAGGGAAGGAAAGGAAAGGAAAGGGGAAAGAAAAGGATAGAGGAAAAGAAAGGAAAGGAGGAAAGGGGAAAAGAAAAAATAAAGGGGAAAGAAAAGGATAGAGGCAAAGAAAGGAAAGGGAAGGGAAGGGGAAAGGAAAAGGAAGGAGAAAAGAAAGAGAAGGAAAGACAAGGGAAGGAGAAAAAGATGGAAGGAGGATGAAAGAGAGGGAGGGGAGAAGAAAGCAGGAAGCAAAGAGAAAAGGCATGTGGAGATAGGTAATTCAAAAGAGAGGACTTAAGGGAGAAATTTTTTTTCACTGAATCCTCAAGCAGGGTGCCATGGCTCACGCCTATAATCCTAGCTACTCAGAAGGCTGAGATCTGAGGATCTCGATTGGAAGCAAGTCTTGGCAGGAAAATCCATCAGACTCTTATCTCCAATAAACTACTCACGAAAAGAGGCTCAGGGACAATACCCAGGCCCTGATTCAAGCCTCAGGACCGGCAAGGAAAAAACCAAGCCTGAAGCATCAAAGCTATCAAATTGTTCGAAGAACAAAGGTTTCAAAATTCTGAGAAAATGAGCCAGGACTTTATCCCTGGAGCTGGAAATCCTGGGCTGCAGGCGGCCACTGGCTTCTTCCTCCCTCCATGCTTCTTTCAGCATAGAGCTGGGATTGCTTGGGAGTGAAAGCCTAGAGGAGCATTGTCTTGGGATGATGGCGTCCCTGGGTCCTTAACTTCAATCCCAGAAAATGAATTTCTGGACAATTCTCAGTGATAATGAAACTTGGCTGAGTTCTACTGAGGAAGTAAGCAAGGCAGTAGACAAAAAGCAGACCGAAGTTCATCAAAGGGCAAGCCAACTCGCCAGCTCCAAAAAGCAGCACGACTGAAGAGGAGATGGAGACTAAAAAAGCAAATGAGGCCATGTTAACAGGAATGATCGAAAGCGTCCGAAATGAAATCAGAAAACAATTCCAGGAATTTAGAGCGGAAATCTGGAAGGACACCCAGGAAGCCAAGAAAGAAATGGAAGCAAAACTGGATACAATGCAAACCTGCTTTAAAGAAATGGAAGCAAAAATGGATACAATGCAAGCTGCCTTTAAAGAAAATCTCCACATCCTAAGAATTGAAATGCATGAAAAAATAGATTTAAAATACAACTCTTTAAAGGAAGAAATCTCCACGATCAGAGCTGATATGACAACCATAAATAGCTCTCTGACATCCATAAACTCCGCAATTGAAACCATGACACAAAGAGTAGACCATATAGAATCCAGAATCTCTCGCCTGGACTATGAAGCAGCTGACAACAACCAGAAAATGACCACACTCCAAGAAAAGGTGAAGCTTCAGGGAAGACTAATCCAGGAACTAATGGACAAAGACAAGAGATATAATCTGCGCATAATTGGAATAGAAGAAGGAGCCGAATACCAGAGCAGAGGGCTTAATCATGTTCTCAATAAAGTTATTGCAGAAAACTTCCCCAATCTCACAGGGGACCCCATCCAGGTAACCGAAGCCTATAGGACACCTGGCAGGCCAGACCCCAGGAAAGCCACCCCAAGGCACATAATATTCAAGACTTCAGACCTCAAGATTAAAGAGCAAATTCTGAATTCAGCCAAAGCGAAGAAGGAAACTTTTTTCAATGGGAAGAGGATTCGAATAACATCCGACTTATCCACACAAACTTACCAAGCTCGAAGCGAGTGGAAGAACACCATCCAAGTACTCCAGAATAACAATTTACAACCTCGGATCAAATATCCAGCGAAATTGGAGTTCACATTCGAAGGGAGAACCAGATCTTTCCACACCAAAGAGGAGCTAAAGGAGTATGTGAATAAAAAACCAGCCCTACAGCGAATATTAAGAGGGGAACCCCACCCAACAGAGATCGTAAAAGACACACAGACAGAATCAGAAAGAAACTTCAATAGCCAAAGCCCAGCAGAAACACAAGCTCACTAAAGACAAGAGGAAAAAAAAAAAAAGAAGAAAAAACAGCCCACCAAGAAAATGGAAGGAGAAAAAACACCCTTATCCTTGATCTCTTTAAATATAAATGGTTTAAACTTCCCGATAAAGAGGAGCAGACTGGCAGAATGGATTCGCAAACAAAAAGTTGACATCTGCTGTCTACAAGAGACCCACCTTACAGCAAGGGACAAAAACAGGCTTCGAGTGAAAGGATGGAGCAAGATCTACCAAGCAAATGCATCCACCAAAACGGCAGGTGTAGCCATCCTGACCTCAGACAAGCTTGACTTCTCTTTAAAGTCCACTCAAAAAGACAAAGAAGGACACTACATATTAATACAAGGAAAAATCCAGGATAAAGAAATCACGGTGATAAATGTATACTCACCAAACAAAAGAGGCCCGACATATGTCAAGCAAATTCTCAAAGAATTACAGAGCAAGATAGACGCAAACACAATCATAGTGGGTGACTTTAATACTCCTCTCTCTCCAAGAGACAGATCCAACACTCAGAGGATTAGTAAGGGAGCTGAGGACCTAAATAACACCATTTCCCAAATGGATCTAACAGACCTATATAGAACCTTTCACCCCACAGAGACCCAATACACCTTCTTTTCAGCAGCCCATGGATCATATTCCAAAATAGACCACGTCATAGCCCACACAAAGAACCTCAGCAAATACAAAAGTATTGACGTCATCCCATGTATTATATCTGACCACAGTGGATTAAAGGTAACCCTCAACAACAAAGGATACCACAGAGCCTATACACACTCTTGGAGGCTAAACCCCACGCTGCTATCCAACACTTGGGCCACAGATCAAATTAAAGATGAAATCAACGAATTCGTAAGCCACAATGACAAAGAAAACACATCACAAAGAAACCTATGGGACACAGCTAAGGCAGTTCTGAGGGGCAAGATCATTGCACTCAGCACCCACATTAAAAGAATGGAAGCAGAGCAGGTGAATACCCTCACGATGAAACTAAAACAACTGGAGAAACAAGAAATGACAGAATCTAAAACGACTAGGAGAGGAGAGATCACAAAGATTAAAGAAGAGATAAATCTGATTGAAAATAGAAAGACCATTCAACAAATAAATAAGACTAAAAGCTGGTTCTTTGAGAAAATAAACAAAATTGACAGACCCCTTGCAAGACTTACAAAAAAAAGAAGAGAAGAGACTCATATTCGTAAAATCAGGGACTCCACAGGAAAAATTACAACAAGTACACACGATATTCAAACAATCATAAGGAGCTATTTCCAAAACCTCTACTCAGCAAAAAACAATAATTCTACAGAAATGGATCAATTCTTAGAGAAGTACAAACTGCTCAAACTGAACCAAGAAGAAATAAATCAGCTAAATAAACCAATAACTTACGGTGAGATACAGGAGGTAATCAAGAACCTCCCTACTAAGAAAAGCCCAGGCCCAGATGGATTCACCAATGAATTCTACAAAACCTTTAGTGAGGAGCTAATTCCAATACTCCTCAAACTCTTCCGCGAAATAGAAATGGAGGGAGAAATTCCAAACTCATTCTACGAAGCTAATATCATACTAATTCCCAAACCAGGCAAAGACCCAACAAAAAAAGAGAACTACAGACCAATATCACTAATGAACACAGATGCAAAGCTCCTCAATAAAATATTAGCTAATAGGATCCAGAAAGTGATCAAGAATATCATACATCATGACCAAGTAGGCTTCATCCCTCAGTCACAAGGATGGTTCAACATCCGTAAATCAATCAACGTAATTCACCACATAAACAGAGCTAAAATCAAGAATCACATTGTTATCTCAGTCGATGCCCAAAAAGCCTTTGACAAAATACAACATCCATACCTATTAAAAGCTTTGGAGAGAACAGGAATAGATGGAACATTCCTCAAAACAATAAAAGCCATATACAACAGACCAACTGCTAATATCATATTAAATGGAGAGAAACTTAAGTCATTCCCCCTAAAATCAGGAACAAGACAAGGATGCCCACTCTCCCCACTTCTGTTCAACATAGTGCTGGAATCCCTAGCCATAGCAATAAGGCAAGAGGAGGACATCAAAGGGATCCACATCGGCAAGGAAGAAATCAAGTTATCCCTATTCGCAGACGACATGATCTTGTATCTGAAGTACCCAAAAACCTCAGTCCCCAAACTCCTACACCTAATAAACCAATTTGGCAAAGTAGCAGGATATAAAATCAACCCACAAAAGTCAGCAGCTTTTCTGTACACCAGCAATAGACAAACAGAAAAGGAAATTATGGAAACAATTCCATTTACAGTAGCCAAAAAAGGAATAAAGTACCTAGGGATCAACTTAACCAAGGACGTGACGGACCTATTCAATGAAAACTACAAAAATCTAATAAGGGAAATCAAAGAAGACACAAGGAGATGGAAAGACCTCCCATGCTCATGGGTAGGCAGTATCAATATAGTGAAAATGGCCATATTGCCCAAATTGTTATACAAATTCAATGCAATACCTATCAAAATCCCAGCCACATTCTTCACTGAAATAGAGAAACCAATCCATAAATTCATATGGAACAGCAAAAAACCTAGAATAGCCAAAGCAACTCTAGGCAAAAAAAGCAATGCAGGAGGTATCACAATACCTGACTTCAAGATCTACTACAAGGCCATCATAACAAAAACAGCATGGTATTGGTATAAAAACAGATCGGAAGACCAATGGATTAGAACTGAAGACCCAGAAATAAAACCGCACTCTTACAGCCAACTGATATTCGACAAAGGAGCTAAAGATATACAATGGAATAAACATAGCCTCTTCAACTACTGGTGCTGGGAGAACTGGGCAGCCATATGCAGAAAACTCAAAGTAGACCCAAGCCTATCACCATGCACCAAGATCAACTCAAAATGGATCAAGGACCTCAACATCAGATCTGAATCCTTGAAACTACTGAAGGACAGAGTAGGAAAGACACTAGAACTTATAGGCACAGGAAGGAACTTCCTGAATAGAGTCCCAGGGGCACAACAAATAGGAGAAAGACTCGACAAATGGGACTACTACAAATTAAAAAGTTTCTGCACAGCTAAGGACATAGCCACCAAAATAGAAAGACAGCCAACGATATGGGAAAGGATATTTACCAGCACAGCAACAGACAAAGGCCTGATATCTGTCACCTACAGAGAACTCAAAAAACTAAGCCCCTCCAAGCCCAATAAACCTATTAGGAAATGGGCAAAAGAGCTAAAGAGAGACTTCACAAGAGAAGATATAAAAATGGCAAAGAAACATATGAGGAAATGCTCAACATCCCTGCTAGTAAAGGAAATGCAAATAAAAACAACCCTGAGATACCACCTCACCCCAGTTAGAATGGCCTATACTCTGAACTCAGGAAACAACAAATGCTGGAGGGGCTGTGGGGAAAGAGGAACCCTTCTCCATTGTTGGTGGGAGTGCAAATTAGTACAACCACTTTGGAGAACAGTATGGAGGTTTCTCAAAAAGCTCAATATAGACCTACCCTATGACCCAGCCATACCACTCCTAGGCATCTATCCTAAACAGCAAAATCCAAGATATCAAAAAGGCATTTGTACTACCATGTTTATCGCGGCACAATTCACAATAGCTAAAATATGGAAACAACCCAGATGCCCCTCCACAGACGAATGGATCCAAAAAATATGGTACTTATACACAATGGAATACTACATAGCGATTAGGAATGGTGAAATATTGTTATTTGCAGGGAAATGGTCGGAACTCGAACAAATAATGTTGAGTGAGACAAGCCTAGAACACAGAAAACAAAGGGGCATGATCTCCCTGATATATGACTGTTAACAAAGGGAGACGGAGAGACAGTAGAGACCAAGTCTGTGAATACTGTATATGTTCTTGATACATTGTATATTGCATATATGTCAACCTGACCTAGACAAGGGATAGAAAAACAGGTTGTAAGATATCATAAGAAATGTACACACTGCCCTACTATGTAACTGCACCCTCTTTGCACAACACCTTGTAAAAAAATTTATGTCCAATTAATAAAAAAAATAAAAAAATTAAAAAAAAAAAAAATTCTGAGAAAATGTCATCTTCAACCCAGAATCCCAATTTTCAAGCTGTCAACTAAGTTTGGGGATAAAATGAAGACATTTAAAAATACACAAGTGGTTAAAAATATACCTATTATACACCCTTTACTTGGGAAGCTTTAGATCACATGGCACCTATATGTGTACGCCCACATGTGTGTGTGTGAGTGTGCACACACACACCATGGGGGAGGGGAGGAGACCCAACAGAGGAGAAAGCGATCAAAGTACATTAAATGCAAGCGTGCAAATGTCATAATGAAACCCCTTACTTCATACAATTGAATATATACCTTTTTTTTTTTTTAAGAAGCAGGATCAAGGGCTGGGGATATGGCCTAGTGGCAAGAGTGCCTGCTTCATATACATGAGGCCCTGGGTTCGATTCCCCAGCACCACATATACAGAAAATGGCCAGAAGTGGCGCTGTGACTCAAGTGGCAGAGTGCTAGCCTTGAGCAAAATGAAGCCAGGGACAGTGCTCAGGCCTTGAGTCCAAGCCCCAGGACTGGCAAAAAAAAAAAAAAAAAAAAAAAAAGAAGCAGGATCAAAACAGAATCCCAATATAGGAGGAGACACTCCCCCTCATGGTCAATGAAGGAGATTCTGAATGGCCTCCAATGGCAAATCTAGTAAGCAATTAATCAGTCCTGGGGGAAGCAATGGGGCCATAAGCAATCTCCCCTGAGAAAGGACAGATTGAGAGACCCACTGGTGAATCCTTGTCAAAAATGTAAATGAACATGCCCGTGTGTTTCCACAATGTCGGAATTTATTGAGCAACAACAATTCACAAGCTAAGTCAATTTCCCTGGTTTTAATTAAGCAAGTACTACTGAGCTCCCTTGAGAGCTTAGGCTACGGGCCACATGGTTCTTTATTCCAGACTTCATTACTGATATGAACTCTCAGGTCATGCAGTATACTTCATAGGAAGACAGATATTACTAGCTAACAGGATTAGAGTGGCCACAAGGTTTAAAGAGGCCTTGTCTAAGAGCAGAGCAGAGTAGGGATGCAGATACAATGTTACTACAGGTGCATGGATAAGATGTGGTACTGATAATCCAGCCACAGAGCTGCTGAAGCCTGGTCCAGTCAAAACACAGAGCCCCAAGACTGGCACCAATGGCTCATGCCTATAATCCCAGCTACTGAGCTCTGAAGACAGCTATTCAAAGCCAGTCAGGGCAGGAAAGTCCATGAGACTCTTATCTGTAATTAACCACACACACACACACACACACACACACACACACACACACACACACAAAGCCAGAGTGGGCAGAAGAGCTCAGGGACAGTGCGCAAGTCCTGAGTTCCAGCCCCAGGAAGGATTGGCAGGAAACAAACAAGCAAACAGTAACAACAACGAATAAACCCACGGAGTCCCACTGAGGCACAAGGCTAGCTCAAGGTTCAGAGCTGATCCTCAGATCTACTGGATCCAGACAATTCAAATGCAAGGGATGAAACTGGGCTGATGTTGCAGAGATAAATCACTTGGATTCACATACCAGATGATGCAAGTGTGTGCCACCACCATGTCCCAATGCTACAAGTCTATTTTTATGATTCGGGTGACAGAGTTACTCAAATCCAGGTCCGATGTGTTTACGGGCCTGGTTTTTCTGCTATGGGTTAGATATACCCATGGTTAATGGTTTTTCAAGTTCAATCATGCATCTGCCCGTCTAGATGGTGGTTGTTTCCTTGCACAAGCAAGACGTAGAGTCATTCTGTTTACTGTCAAGATGGAGCGTTACCACAACTGCTTGACACAGTGGAGTGGGCCAATCTTGGCATAGCCTTGAGGCTGGCGATTACACATCCTGGAGTCACCCAGAGCTGCCTACCCTGTTCTCTTCAGTTCTGGTGGGCTGGGAGGGAGTGTCCCGTATGTTGAAATGTGTAAAGATGTTCGTGGAAAGCCCGGAACCCTGAGCAAAGAAGGCAATTTTTAGCTTCAGGGACAAGAATAAGTCATACAACAAAAATGATCATCGTTTCCAAAGCCTGGCTCAAAATATACACGAAGACAATGAAAGTCTTCCACATCACATGTCTAGTTGAAAAAAAAAATTAAGTGTGGGCAAAGGTGTGGGAATATAAGCAAAGGTTCAAGAAGTCATAGCTTCACCTTCAATGAATAAATGGTCAATAGACAATCCCTACAACTAAAATAAAAAGAGAGAAGTCGAGGAATGGACAATTGCACTGGCTTTCTAATCCTGCACGTGCCCATCACCAAAGAGTAAGCAGTTTAGATCATAATAGCTTGGTGTTCTGCAGCTTAGAAGCCTCACCCAGGTAGGTACGTGATAGCATAGCATCCCGGTCAAGACTTGAGCAGGGGTCCCTATTTTCTGGAGGCTCGCCACGCTCCTTAGCTCACGCTCCGCCATTGTCAGAGCCAGCAGCAATGGGCCCTGTCTGACTGCTAATCCTCTGCTACCTGCCTTTCCTTCTAAGGTCCCTGTGATTCACATTGGACCCATCCAGACACCACATGCCTGCTTTACAATCAACGGATTGGCTAATCCGATGACTTAATGTCATCGCCAGCCTTGGTTCCCCTTTGCCACATAACCTACCATTGTCACAGGTTCCGGGAATTCATTAGGACATGGTTGTCTTTGGGAGGGAGTATTCTGCCAACCACACAATGTAAGTGTGTATTGAGAAATGTGAGGAGAGATTGTGTAAGTCAGATGCCCTCCCCTGGGGGGGAAGGGGCAGGGCGGGGAACAGCTGTTTTCCCTTATAAACTTCCAGGACCAATTGCTATTAAAAAAGAACAACACCCTATGTTAATGTATAACTTCAATTAAAATAACAAGTTACAAAACAAAGCTGCCACTGCTGGAGGAGTTTTAAAGAGGGAAGAGGAGATAGGATCAGATTTTTGCCTTCTAGAAAGTTCCTTCTTAAAGTGGCATGGAGTCAGAGGTGAGGGTTAAAACTAAACTGATCCATTAGTAACATGACCAGGGAAACATACAAAGACACTTTTGCTGTTATCCCCACCATGTGACCACAGCCTGACCCCCACCCCCGAGAAAGACTGCAAAAAGAAAAAAGAGAACAAAACAAATTGGCATATTGAAAAAAAAATCAACAACAAAACATCTAGAGTGCAGGTGCTGCAGGCCAAGACCCTCTGTGAAGAGAAGAGGTCAGCTGAGCCCTCATTTTGATCCGATAGGGACAAGCACCTGGTTCGACGGTGGGCAGAGCAATTTAGCACCCATAACTACACATATTGCCCTTTTGGCTTCTGGGTACCTCCAGGACCACCATAGACTCACAGAGGAATTTCGTTCTCTCAGCCATTACCTTCTAAACAGTTATTTAATTGAAAATTAATGCAAAGCTCAGTATCAAGACAAGGACAATCTTACCTGAAGAGTTAATGGTCCATTGAAACCAACAGCAACTCCTTTCACTGGAGTTTACATGACTGTGTCATAAAGATAATGGGCTATGATTCATTCCACCAAGAAGGAAATAGTTCAAAGTTAAAATTCTTTCCACGCAGTTCCCAGCATTGATTGATTGATTGTGTGTGTGTGTGTGTGTGTGTGTGTGTGTGTGTGTGTGTATTAATGGAGTCCATGGATACAGGAAAGTCACTTATCTTGGATGTTAACTCCTAACACAGGCTGCTTGGGAGATCACGAGTCTGGATGGAAATGGCAATCACTCCTTTAGAGACGCAGAAACCCAAGCTGAGAAAGATGACAGACCTTGTGCAAGACAGTTCACTAGTAGACAACTAAAGTGGGGGCTGGAATCCATGTCTCTCTGGCTCCCAAGTGAGCTCCTTTCTCTGGGTCGTGCTGTCTTCCCCCATCAAGAAGTAAATGCCCAGCCTCCAGGGCAGTGTGGCAAATAAACCTGGCTTCCCATGTGGACATTACACATCCCAAACCCAGTCACCTGGGGAGACACCACTCCCCACGTTCACCTCAGATTCGCTGCTGCTCACGCCTGCCACCATTCCCCAGTCAAGAGGAGACGCGGACTCAGAGACTCAAAGGCTCACAACAATCAGGGCTGGCTCAGGAGGGAGAGAGAGCCAGGCTCTCGAGGTGTTTTGAAGGTTGAGTCAACAAGGTTTTGTGACGGGATGAGCAAAAGTGAAATGTCCTCACTCAGGACAGAGACAGAACTGGCAAGTGGTACGGAAGAGCAATGTAGGCACCAATGCCAACTCCATTTGTTTAAAAATCACAGAGGGTCGAAACTTGATGCCTAGTTCTCACCTTGTACAAAATCAACTCGGAATGGATCAAAGACCTAAAGCTTGCATCCTCATCTCTGAAAGTACTAGAATAAAATCATAAAGAAACTACTTCAAGGCATTGCTACAGGCAGCGATTTTCTAGATAGGATGCCAAAGCAAAAGGAACAAAGCCAAAATTGATTGCATCAAACTTGAAGGCATCAACACAATCAGCCAAGTAAGATAATCACAACCTTTGGGATGGGAAAGAACACTTGCTGCTCATGGGGCTGACAGAGCTCGACCTGGAATAGATAAACACTCAGAAAACAATAAAGCCAAGAACTCAATTGTCCAAAATGGACAAGTTGGTCTAAATAGACACTTCTCCAAAGAAAGACAAATGGCCATGTATGAACATGTACACTATCATTAACCACCAGGGACAAACACAGTCAAATCACAATGAGATACCCTCTCAAGCCCGTCAGAATGGTCACTAAACAAAAAGACTGAGGAAACTCATCCACTGTTAGTGGAAATGTAACTTGCTTACAACCACAATGGAGACTAGTATAGAAGTTCCACCAAAAAAAAATTTTTTTTTAATGAAACTACTACATGATCGAGCTTTTCCATTTCTGGAAATAAAATCAATAGCCAAAAGAGATACCTGAAGTTTCTATGTTTGTTGCAGCACTTTGAAAGGATAAAGAAACGTGGTGTGTGTATATATGCATATATATTACATATTTATATATATATAACAATATGCACACAGAGGAGTATTACTGAGCCATAAGAAGAACACAATCTTGCAGCAGAGAAAAGGACAAAACTAGAGGACATCATGTTAAGTGAAGTAAACCAGACTTGAAGGACAAGTGCCTCATGCTCTCTCTTCGATCTAGAAGTTAAAACAAATAAATAGGAGCTGGGGATATGGCCTAGTGGCAAGAGTGCTTGCCTCGTATACATGAGGCCCTGGGTTCGATTCCCCAGCACCACATATACAGAAAATGGCCAGAAGTGGATTCTTCTTCCTGCCCTTCCTCCTTCCACTCAGCTCCCACTGGCTTCTCCGCACTAAGCCAGCGGCACTCACACCTATGACTATGGATGGCTGTTTCCTCTCTGTACCAGGCTCCCTCCAGGCCCCTTTCACCTCCATCAATCTCCTCTATGATTTTTCTAAGCTCTTCAACTCCCTTTACCCCCAGCACAAGTGGGAGCACCCCAAAGTCAGAGATCTTTGCACTGACCACTGGTATACCCCAAGTACCTGGGACATTACATGGCACTTCATAGATTCTCTATAAATGTTAAATTAAAAAAAAATGGTAGACAGATTTAAGAAGTCATGGAGGTGATGGGTAGAAGAGCTTCATGTAAGCCACTTATCCTTTCAGAGTCCACCTTATAAATGAATGACACTGGACATCTCATCATTCCATCTCTGATCCAATGGCTCTGTCTTTCCTGACAGTCACTCCGCCTTCTTTAGCGACAGTTCCCAGTTTTCTCTGATCGTCTGCCCCCTATTCAGCTGTGGTCAGCAGGAGAGGCGTCGGGGCCCTTCTGGAGCAGGTGGGCATGTTCCTTCTCAGCCCTGCTGCCACCAGGCCTCTGTGGCTGATTCTGGAAGGTTCACTATCACCCCTGCCTGAATGGAAAAGCCAGGGTCCCGCAGTGCAACAGGAGATCAGGTCTAAGTCATCTCCCTGAAGGGAGAGCATGGAGCTGCCCAGACAACCGGACTGAATGAAACCAATTCCATGGGAGACACAGCCAAGAAATGCCTCAGGTCCTCAGCCCTTCGACGCTACCCTGAGCGGAGCTGTCTACCCCCACCACAAGGATGCGAATCAAAAATGCCTCCTATGGCTAAGGCCCATGAGAGGAGGGAATGCGGATGTTTTCAGTCAGAGAAATCCTTACGCCTGAGCTGGTCAAGGTGTGTGGGACCGTCTGGCCTGCCGATAAGCTACAAACTAAGATCGCCCCTTCAAAACAACACTGGCAGCCTCGCCCTACCCCACCTTCCACCGCCGCACAAAGAGTAGCAAATTCCATAGGCGACTGGAATGTGATGTGGTAACTTCTACCTGCCCTGCTTCTTACCCCATCTCTGTGAGTGGGGAAAGTAAATACGAGTTACAAAGGAAAAACCAAAAGAGGAATTCAATACTCTTCTCCTCTCCCCACGCAGTGCTCAGTGCACACCCGGCAAGCACCCGGCAAGTGAATACCTGCTGAATGATTGCGTGAGGAGAAGAACACTGCTTGTACACACTAAGTGGTTTCTTCTCTTGTTTTGTTATTAGTGATTCAGACAGAACAAACAGCAAGCGAAAGTGATGACTGATTTTATTGAATAACTGTCTGTCCAGGCTATGTTTGTTGGAGCCCGTCCTGTGTGATTTGAGAGAGACATGGGATACTCGGAGAGAATAGAGAGATTAAACCAGTGGTGGAGTGGAAGCACAGTGCTCGTGAATCCAGAGCTAGGGGACTGACTGACAGCAGCGAAGAACAATGGAGACACACTCTATTCACAAACATCCAGGACCAGAGGAGGGAGCCGCAGCCCCCAGGTGGAAGCGGAGGCATCTGGGAAATGTCCCAGCCCCTGAGATGCATTTGAGGATGCCACTCTTCACACCCTAACTCCACACCTGCTAGAGGACTGTGAAATGCGTGGATTTGGCCAAAGTTATTTTCTGATGAACAGGAAGCAAGATCAAACACAAGGGGGAAATCCAGATACATGTATTATTGCAGAAAATTTGTTCCCACTTATACACACCCAAATATACATATTGTTCACTAGGAATGTAAACTACACCTCATGCTATGAATCCAGCCTTTAAGCATTTGGAAGAGGTGGAGACAGAGAAGAGTCACATGGAGAAGACTGGCCCAGGCTCTGGCCTTGGGTTTAACAACAGTATGCCCAAATCTCCTGGAGAGATTGATTTTCATGCCAATACTAGGACTTGCACTCAGGGCCTTGCTTGGCTTTTTGCAAATAGCCGACGCTCTACCGCTTGAGTCATGCTTTCAGCTGGTATGTTTTGCTCTCAGACTTTTCTGTCCAGGCTGGTTTTGGACCATGATCCTCAGAGCTCAGAATCCTGGGTGGCTTTGAACCGTGATCTCAGCCTACTGAGTAGCTAGGATTGCAGGGGTAGCTATTACCACCCAATTTAGAAATCTTAAAAAAAAAATACAGTTACCAGAGTCCCCCCCCCCCCAAAAAAAATACAGGGATTCTAAAGGATTCTATACAAGTCATCCCAGAAGCACTTTTGTGGTTTTTGTTTTTGTTTTGCCAGTCCTGGGCCTTGAACTCAGGGCCTGAGCACTGTCCCTGGCTTCTTTTTGCTCAAGGCTAGCACTCTGCCACTTGAGCCACAGCGCCACTTCTGGCGATTTTCTATATATGTGGTGCTGGGGAATCGAACCCAGGGCCTCATGTATACGAGGCAAGCACTCTTGCCACTAGGCCATATCCCCAGCCCCCACTTTTGTGTTTTTGTTCTGAGGTTTCTCATGCAGATTAAGGGAGAAGTCAGCAGAGCTGCTTCTCCCCAGGGATCCATCTGCAAAGTATGGAGAGATGGAGAAGCTGGCACTGGTGGCTCATGCCTGTAACCCTAGATACTTGGAAGACTGAGATCTGGGGGTGGATTCAAAGTCATCCCAGGCAGAAAAGGCTGTGGGACTCTTATTTCCAATTAACAAGCAGAAAAAAAACAAAACAACAACCAGAAATGGAGGTGTGGCTTCAATGGTAGAGCACCAGCCTAGAGTGGAAAAAGCCAAGCGAGAGAGCCAGGTTCTGAGTTCAAGTACCAGCAGAGGAAAAACAACAACAACAATAATAGGCTCTGGAGAGGGCCACCGTGGTAAACCATGGCTCTGTACATTCCCTATTCCCTCAGAGAGCAAAGTCCTCCATTCCTGGTGTCTCACACAAGTCCTTAGCTCTCCAGTGATGGGACAACCATTTGCCACCAAATAGGAACTCACTAAACACATGTGAGGTGACAGTGTCCCTGGATCCAGGAGCGGTGTGTGACTCCATAGCACAGAGTCATGTCATCTCTGCTCT
This sequence comes from Perognathus longimembris pacificus, assembly GCF_023159225.1. NCBI lineage: Eukaryota > Metazoa > Chordata > Mammalia > Rodentia > Heteromyidae > Perognathus > Perognathus longimembris. Next base: position 8,176,045 of record NC_063162.1, on the reverse strand, counting down.
GCTGTCTATGTGTGCTCTGCTGTCTATGTGTGCTCTGCCATCTATGTGTGCGCGGGGGAGGGAGAGCCGGATTCTGCACACACAGCACTTCCCATCTGCCTGAAATAACCACCACATTGGAGATGAGGACATGAGTACAGACTTGAGATGATTGCCTGTGGTAAATGATCAGTAAATACCAATGGGTTCAAAATCAAATGGAATTAAAGTAGAAAAAGGGACATTAACAGGGTTGCTCAGCTCGGTGCCCAGAGGGGAAGGACTCTCCGGAGATCTTAACTGTGTGTTAAATCATGATCTGCCTGCTACAGGCACAATCGCCACTCAAATAAGGGACAGAACACAAGAATATCCAATAACCCAGGAAGCAAGGAGAGTGGCACCCAGCGGCAAGGCAGGGGCCAGAAAAAAGGAACAAATTAAAGTCACATAAAAATTCTCTCTTTATTCTTCATAGTGCTGACCAAGTATTCTACTCACCAGTGGATCTAGAAGAGTCAGTTTCCACACGGGATAGCCGGTCCCAGCCACATTGGGCACTGGGTATTCTGTGTGTGTGTGTGTGTGTGTGTGTGTGTGTGTGTGTGTGTGTGTGTCTGTGGCTGTGTCTGTGTCTGTGTGTGTATCTGTCTGTCGGTCATTCTATGTGTCTCTCTGTCTCCCTCTCTTCCCTGCCTCCCTCCTTCTCTCCCAGAAGGGCTCTAGAAGTCAACACCAGAATTTGAGGGTCCAACTCTTCCATAATTGCACCCTCACCATTGGCTAGAGCTGCAGCCCGTGTTGGGGATCTGCTCTGGCCATGACAGTGGAGAGTGCTGGACGCACACAGATCTGTAGACGGCCCGTGGTCTGTTGCCCCGCCATGGTCTCCTCTCTGTGTGGCTTCCTGCCACGGGCCATCCACACACTGTATGGCAGTATGATAAACCTGGGGCTCCAATAGCCCAGCCTTGAGCCTCTCTTCCTGAGCTTGAGGAGAGGAAGGAGTCGCGTCTCGTGCTGGGAGTGAGCACGAGGACACTTGCAGTGTATTCCTATGTTCCGGGATGATGGAGGTACGCTGGATGGGAGGTGCATATCTGCCCAAGCAGCTGTTGGATTCTTAGGGGTGGAAGTTGTCAAACAGGGTTGTCACCTGCTCTGTAGGTTGTCTAAGAGGGGCTAACATGACAATTTTCTCTCCTTCTATACAAAACAACAAAAGCAATCAAAGCCAATTCAAGAATTGGGCTTCTCAATTCAAATGCTTTTTGAATAAACTTCAACTGACAAATCAAGTGGAGAAAGAGGCACAATTTGCAGAGCACCATTCATTAACCTTAACGACTCTCGAGACATTGAGTAAAGTAAGCATCTCGCCTGGCTGCAGGGGGACCATCTCTGCCCGTGCCTTTTCCTGACTGCCCAGTCAGAGCTGCTCCATTCATTCTTTATTGAAGTCCAAGGCTCTCTGGAATTTGGCCTCTGATATCTTAATGATACTCATCTGAACCACAATCATACTCAGGACACCCTCAAGAGATCTATCCAGAGACAGAGATTCAGCTTTTAACAGCAAAGACCTGGGTTCAAACCTCAGTTCTTCCTTTAATAACCCCCAAAATTTTGAGGGCACTTCCCAAACTTTCGAAGTTTCAAATTTCTCATTTAAAACTGTAGATCCCCCAAGTTGGGTGCTGATGGTATATTCCTGTAATCCCAACTTCTCAGGACACTGAGATCCGAGGATCACAGTTCAAAGCCAGCCTGGGAAGATGAGTCTATGAGATTCCCATCTTTAATTAACCAGCAAAAAGCTAGGCAGGAGGTGTGGCTCTAGTGGTAGAGTGTCAGCCTTAAGTAGACCAAAAGAAACCAAAACAAAACCAAGCAAGAGCATAAGGCCCTAAGTTCAAAGCCTCAGTACCAACACACACACACACACACACACACACACACACACACACACACTCCACAGAGCAAATATAATCATCAGCAACCATTGTGAGAGCACACCTAGGAGAACAAAATGAACCACGGGATGTCAGGGATGGGTCACACATTGGCCTCCAAACCACTGCCAAGGAATCTGCTCTTCTTTCTGTCTGTATTCTTGCTAGGTATTTTATATCCTCTTTATTCATTACATAATTATAGTAAAATGAAGTTATTTTGGTTTAGCACCAACCAACACAATGAGATTATCACCACACTCCCAAAGATGTTTCCTGCTTTCCTTCTTTGGGGCGCGTGTAAGTCAGTCACGTGTCTGGAGGCTGGGGGCCCGTGGTGAGGAGACCTGGCACCCCATCAACGGGTCTCGGTGGCTCCAGTAGGGGTGCTTCCCTTTCACTTCAGGAAAGTCAGGCAGAGGGGCAGAGGTCCCCTGGCCACAGTGACTTCCAATGGAGTCAAGGGTCCTTCAGGCTGTTCGCTGGAGTCTGGACATCGGTTCAGAGCGTGTCCTCCATTTTGCCGCCCCCCGGACTCTGTTCCTGGCACTGGGTACAAGTTGGGGAAGGAGGTCTGGCTTGTTCAACTCACAGCACCCTGTAGGGAAGGAGGCTGCCACGGGATGAATTTAGCAGGGAAAACAGTGAACTGCTACACCCCATTACCGTGACCACATTACCACGTCAAGGCATTGCCCCCCCCCCCCCCCCGGAGTCAGGAAAACCACACTGGAATGTGGTTGATGACCATTGAGTCAGAACACAGGAGTTCTTATTACACACCTGTCAGATCAGCCATTGGGAGCACACAGACAGTACTTCTGTGCAACTGTTTGCCTGAGTGTGGGACAATGCTGGGTAGACCAGGAGCAAGCCTGTCCTCTATGTCCTCCTCCAAACGTGTTTGGCAAAGTAGGCATTACGCCAAGGGTTCTGAAGACTTTTCCATTCGGCCCTTCCTACTGTGCTATGAGGGAAGCAGTCCTGTTATCAGCGTATCACATAATCCGGGGTTCAAGGAGAGACTCCATGCCTCAGGACATGATACTGAGTGTTAGAGCCACACCACAGCTCCGGGAGATGGATTCTCCATGAACCGTCCGCAGCTCACACTGCACCAAGTTAATTCACACAACCTCTGAGCGCAGTGACCCTTGAATGCTTGTTGATGGTGAGGTTTCAGACACTTCCCCGGGGACCTGTAATCCATCAATTAGTAAAGTGATTAAAAGGGATACCTAAATTGTCAGGCCTCATCTGTGTTAGGTTGATTTCCTTGCTCGGTTTAATGAACTCTGACTCTCTTCCCTGTGTCTTTCTGCAGTGAGAACCGCAGTCACAGCCTGTTAACGTTGAGATGGTCTGATGAACGCATAGAATCCACATCTCGTCTTCTGCAGACAGAGGGTGAGAGCCAGCAAAGTCAGGTAACGCTGCCCTAGGCTTTCCCGAACATAATGCTCAACAAATAGCTACTGAGTGTTTCCAGAACCAGGCACGAAGCCTAGGCCATTCGCAGAGTCGAGATGAGCTCTCCAGCTATTATCATGACCACACTCTTCCCTACTCGTAGCTGCAGCAGTTCTGAAAAACAAAACAATTTCTTTTTCACCAAGATCTAACCCTTCCCCTTGATAATGCATTGCAAATTGTGCCTCGGGTCCAATGGCTTGTCACTCCTTGTCATCAAGTTAGGTTCTCTGTCCCTTGAGATATCTTGGCCGGTAACTGGATCTCTCTTGCTCAATGTCCTCTGCCATATGCGTGTCCCAAAGGTCAGGTCTTGGTAGACCACACAGGCACCTCGCTGTGGCGAGACTCAGGAGGTGCCTGGCGTCATTACCGCTCTCTTCACATACTTCTTAACCCGCCCGGGAAATCTTGACTGGGTTCAGCAATGTATGGAATTAATGAACAGACAATCCCACCCGGAGGATTGATATGGGATCCCAATGATAAAGCCCCGAGATCAAAGAACAATGATGACTACCAATCCTGGGGCAGGAGGACTGTAGCTAAGCCTCTTCCAGGGGAGCTAGCTGCAAATGTTGACAAGGTCTCATCCATTAAGCGAAGTCTCAGCTTGGTATCCATGGCTCTATAGATCACATCCATGCCCCAGGTAGAAAGGGATGTGACGGCGACAGAGAACAAGTAAGAAAAGCCAGGCAATTCCACGTGGCTGAAAGACAAAATGGTTGTTCCGTGGGAGTTTGATTTTCCTGGTTTTAACCATGAAACTTGATCTGACTGGTGAGTCCACTTTGAGCCCTTCTTCAAGTAAGTTTTAATGAGATACACCCAAGAATGCTACATGGTCTCAAAGCAACATTTGGAGATAACACAGGCAGGAACACTGTCATGCCCTTTGGAGCTTGAGCATTTCCTGAAAGTCAAGAGAAATTCCAGACCCTTCCCACCACCACCCTTTATGATGTACAGATTGGAAGAAAAGAGTGATTTGCTCATCACACTGTCGTTGACTAGATATTTGACTACCTCCCCCCTGGGAGGCCTTGAGGAGAGACAGGAGAAACAAACACAGCCCATCTCTCCAGGATTCAGTCCGGGCCAAGCCCAGGTTCCATGAGGAGTGAAATTATCACACAGGATGGTTTGGGTTTTCATGTACTGCAGTGAAGAGTTCCCCAAGGAAAGCAAAGCCCCCATCATTACAGGAGGAAGTGGAAGTGTGCACCACCTTTATCAATAGACTTAAGGTCTTGCATGCTGGAGTTTACTTCTCAAGCCACAATTTATGGGCTATGTGAAACAGCATACTGTTTTTAGCATCTAAAAAATCTCAATTCCTTATCTGTTAAATGGGACTAATATAGCACTATACATTGAGTTAGTGTTAGTTTCCAGTGAGTAGATTCTCTTTAGGGGAAGGTGGGAATAGAACCGAGGGCTTTGTATACATTGGGAAAGTCCTCTACATCTCCAGCCCCTGCTTAGCCACTGTAAGTACAATTGCCTGTAATGCTAGTTATGCAAGGAGGCTGAGATCTGAGGATCACAGTACAAATCCAACTCAGGAAGATAAACCCAAGAGACTCTTATCTCTGATTATCCAGCAAATAGCCTGAGCTAGAATTGTGGCTCAAGAAGCAGAGTGCCAGCCTGGAGTGACAAAGCCAATCAGGAGAACAAGGCCTTGAGTTCAAGTCCTAGGACCAGTATGAAACAAAACAAAATAAAAGCACAATTAGTAGCTTGCAGTAAGTCCTAGTCACTTGTATATCTTTATTAGCCTTTAATCCACATCAATTAATGAAACATTCTAGTTAAAGGAGAGGGAGAGACAGAGAGAGGAAAAGAGACTATGTCCTTGCTATTCCAGTTGATTCTAAAGAAAAATCATCAAAACACATCTGCTTGGTGCACAGAGGTACAGCTCCCCGCCTGTCCCTGCTTAGTGGCTTTCCTCATACACATCCCCCTCAACCCTCCCAGAGCCTGGCTCTATCAGCAGCCCCTTTCTCTTGTGCCCAGCAGTGGCTATTTAGACTCCACACACTGACTTAGCACTTCCTCTTTCATTCTTCCTCCACAGTCAGGGAAAGGTCTGTATAAATGCCAGCCATGTTGTAACTACAGAGCTCTACAGAGCCCTACAGCTGGAGACACGGGAGCTCGCTAAGCTCTGCCATCCAACTAGCCAGACCACTCCCCCAATACAGGCCATGGAGGTCTCTGTAAGGACAAAAGATTTGTTTAATATGATTATACTGTTATTATTGAGGTGTTGTACAAAGGGGCTGCCATTTCACAATTCAGGTAATGCATACTGAGTATATTTTTGAAGTTCAATATCAGGTACTGTGATTCCACATGATGCCTGTAATCCCAGCTACTCAGGAGGCTGAGAGGTGAGATCTGAGATGCAAGGATCTGAGGACTGCAATTCAAAGTCAGCGCAGGTAGGAACGTCCATGGGACACTTATCTCCAATTAAACCACTAAGAAGCTGGAAATGGAGCTGTGGCCCAGGTGGTAGAGCACCAGCCTTGAGTGAAAAGGCTAAAGGACAATGCCCAGGCCTCGAGTTCACGTCCTGATACCAACATTAAAGATAATTTTTAAAAGGCTGAGCATGTGGCTTAGTGGTAGAGTGCTCGCCTTGAATGCACGAAGCCCTGGGTTCCATTCCTCAGCACCACATAAAAACAGAAAAAGCCAGAAGTGGCGCTGTAGCTCAAGTGGCAGAGTGCTGGCCTCGAGTATAGAGAAGCCAGGGACAGTGCTCAGGCCCAGGACTGGCACAAAAAAAAAGAAGAAGAAATAATTTTTAAAAAATTAAATAAGTAGAGTGCCTTCTATGTGTCTGATTCCTTTCTGGAGCTAGAGTACACACACACACACACACACACACACACACACACTCACACACACACTTAGATCCCAGGTCCGAGTGAGGAACCACAAATGCACAGCCATCTCAGGTAAAGTGCTGCCACGTAAGAGCAGGACTGACTAGCCCAGGAGGAGAGGAGCACTCTCCCGCGGATGGTCAGGGAAGTCCTCCAGACAGTCAGTGCTTTGCAGTCAGGACACAAGGCCTCCATGCCCTTCTGATTATAGCAGAAAAGTAAAATTGTAGTATTAAGTGGATATTCCCCATTCTTTTTTTTGGGGGGGGAAGCATCAATTTAGGGCATTTACCCATCCTAACATATTCTTTCATGAGCTGGACACCAGAAACGTGCCATAATGCCACAGAGCGCACGCAACTGAGAAGATGATCAGGAAAACATTGCCTCTCCAATCCCGTGTACACGTGGTAGCTCAAGTGATCTTTGAAAATATACTTCCGGAAGACGGAGTGCTTGCTTATGGTCCTACCTAAGTAGGAGGCAGAGATTGGAAAGCTTGTGGTTTGAAGCTAGCCCTGGGAAAAAGTTAGTGAGACCCCATCTCAAGACAATACCTCCCATCCTAGTGGAAGGCATAGACAGGAGAACTGTGATCCTAGGCAAGGCAGAGCAAAAGCAGGCTTTATCTGAAAAATAAACTGTCAAAGGGCTGGGAGCATGACTTGATTGGTAAGAGTACTTGCCTAGCCAGCACAAACAAGTCACTGAGTTCAATCCTTAGTACTGCCAAAAAAAAAACAAAAAAAAACACCTCTGAGCTGGGAATAGAGCTCAAGTCTACTATGCGTGAAGCCCTGGGTTCGATACTCAGCACCACAGATAAAAGTGAAATTGCGCCTCGACCAACTCAGGGATTCCAGTGATGCCAACCTGAGGCCGGGACTTTGAGTCAGTCTACAACAAAGGCTGATATTCTAAGCACGGTAACACTGCAGAGGCCGACCAGCCCGATTACAAGTCAGCCTCTCCAAGTGCTATGAGCACCCAACCTTGGTAAGTATACATTTACTTTAAAATCCTCAGCATGTGCTACCAGCAACCGCTGTACTAAACATCAGTAAGATCAACTCCTTTGTCATAGAAATAAACACCAGGGTAAGTTCTACTATTTCCTTTCCTAAGAATTTGGCATTTAGGTGGCAATTACCAACCTTGGTGAGCACAGATGCAGCCGTGAACAACGACCCCTTGGGAGCCCCTGACACACACAACAGTGCACTGTTCACTCTCACGTTGCTGCCGCAACCCACCTTCCACCCTGAACTTGGACTTGAAAATTTCATGTAAGCCAAATTAGAGCCGGAAAAGAAACTCTGCCATAAGTGCAATGAGGGAAACTGTTTCTAGGAATCTCCTTCGGGCATCTCTTTTGTAAAGTAAATAAATATTTTGTAATCAAATAACTCGGATATAAATTCATCTGTTTTCTAAGCTCCTACAAACGAAATTCCTTAAAGCAATTCATCACTGCTCAAAGGAAACCAATAATGAAGAGACAGAAAATCAAATTTTATTTCTTGATCATTCACAATCTAATTATTTGGCCGTCACTGCAGAATCAGAAGAAATGTGAACGCTTGGAAAGAACTTTTTCATTAGGCTAGAAATCACGGATGCACTGTTTTAAATGCTGTTCCAGGGTTGGCGCTGTGGCTTAGAGTCCTGGTCTAGCACATGCAAGGCCCTGGGTTCCACTGAAGAGGAAAAGTTGCAAACACAGGCAGCCCTGGTAGACAGAGACAAAACCTCCACAGCATGGATAGAGCCAGGTGTAAACAAGGTTTCCCCTGCTCTGCAGATAGTAGGCCACATTTCAAGCCTTGTGTTTATATGCTGTGTCTCTCTTCAGGAATCTGCTCCTGACTTACCTCTCCTTCTCTCAGACATTGCATGTAGGTATAGATCCAAGCACAAGTGTACACACACACATGCACGCATATGCACAAACACACACGCACAATGTCAGTGTATAAACCCTCCCAATTGGATTGTCAAATGCCATCTCAATCAGAATGCTTTTGTCAGCCCTCCCTAGATTGGCCACACCCAAACCAGTAACTATAAAAATCTATGCACCTGAAATCTCATACGATCTCCAAATCACACTGCATGGTAAGAGAAACTTTAAAATGCTACCCTCACTGGGCACTAATGGCTTACACTTGTAATCCTAGCTACTGAGGAGGCTGAGATCTGAGAAATGCAGTTCAAAGCCAGCCCAGGCAGGAAAGGCTGTGAGATTCTTATCTCCAATTAAGCATCAGAAGGCCAGAAATGGAGCTGTGGCTAACATGTTAGGACAGTTGTCTTAAGCAAAAAAGCCAAGGACAGTGCCCAAGCCCTGAATTGAAGCCCTAGGACTGGCACAAAATAATTAATATAATGATATAACATAACATGGATAAAGTTGCTCTTGGGCAAGTGCTTTTTTTTTTAATGTTGTCCTGCTTTATTCTTCATATCAAACACTGATGCTGAGATCCCAGACTTTCTCTTACCCATCTCCACACCCTTAGCACCTGGATTGTGTAGACAGTTGGTACTGTGTAAGTCTCTGGCAAATGAACAGAAGCAGACCTTTCTAGTAAATGGTCCTTCATCTCTGGTGTTAGTCCAAGGGTTTATGTAGTTTCTAAAATGATTATCATTAATGTGTGTAACAGGTCATCAAATCATTGCTGAGACTAGCCACCAAGCCCCTTAAACATTGTGTAGAAGGCATGGATGGCAGACAAATTTGCATGCTCACATTTCTGTTTAGCTCTTCCTCCCAACATCTTCCTGATGGAGTTACGGCACTAGCCAGCACCTCACCCAGGCCAAGAAGGTAGAGCCAGACTACACCTGCAGCCCTTCCTTGCATGTGTCCCAGGACCTCTCTCCCTGCCAGTGGCAGGCACTCTTCAGAGCCTGGTGAGAACAGGCTATTTGTCATAACGAATGCATGTCTCTCCCTATGGAAACGGAATCTACCTGTAAACGTCCTTCTTCATGAGTTCAACCCACCCAAGCTCACACTCAGTCCATAGTCTTCTGTCCTTCTGCACATCCCTCAAAACTATATACTAACATATTATAGAAGGTAATATAATAATAATTTGTGAAAAAGAAAAGCTAATGCATCTCAAAAACACATAGAGAATAGGGAAAGAAAGAAGTTCTAACGACCCTGAATCATTGTTAGCATTGGAAACTCCAGATTTTTCATGCAAAGAAAATTGTATAAATTACTGAAGTTACCCTTTGAGAATCAACTCCACATGAGTTATGTTTCGTTCACTTATTTTTTTTTATTCACTGAGGTAACAACAAACTTGTAAAGTGAAAAAGACACTGCAATCTGAAATTTAAAAGCAAGTCCAATGTTGGGGGTTGGGTAGGTAGCTCTGATGTAGAACACTTGCTGTGCATGTGTAAGAAAATCAAAGTCATCCCTAAAAAAAATTACAAGTCTAAACGTATTTCTGTGTGGCTATAAGTAATGCCTGAATAAACCCTCTACTTTTTTATTTAACCTTTCACTATGAAACAAAATCTATGTCTATAAAAATAGAACAAGCAATTCTAAGGGAACCAAAGGTACATTTGCTCCCTTAAAAAAAAAATTACAATTACACATGTCATCCTAGCTGCCCAGGAGGCTGAGATCTCTCCAGAACATAGCTCAAAGCCAGGCCCCAGAAGAAAAGTCCCAAAGGCTCAACTGCCAAAGGAACTAGCAAAAAGCTGGGTTGGAGGCATGACTCGAGTCGTAGAATGTCATTCATGATCAAAAAAGCTGAATGAGTGCCCCAAAATTAAAACTCCCAAAATATTTATCAGTTTGTGGCCAATCTTGTTTTATCTATATCCAACATACTTCCTCTTCAGCTCCAGGTTCTCTCTTTTTTTTTTAAAGGACACCTCCAATACTAGTTTATTTACAAATATCCCATTGCGGGTATCTAAAAGATCAGGATAGTTTAAAATACATCAAACTTTACCGTATCCAAGAAAGAGTAACAGTAATTCCTTCATATTCCCCAATGTCTAGCCAAAAGCCCTTGGTGATCTTAAATATTTTAAAACTGTTTGTTCACTGAAGGATTTATATCATATCTTTGACAAATGGATTGGCTGTTAATTTCCAGAGTCTTTGTTTTAAATCTCTAAGTTCCTCATCTCTTTCCTTTACATTCTTGAAACTAAGATAGAGAGACAGACAGATAAAGTAGGTCATTTGTACTGTAGGGTTTCGCATTGGAGGCCCTTGGTTGACTGTCTCTCTGTGGAATTAGACTGTCCCTCCATCAGGGTTGAGCCTGATTTTTAGAAATTCATTTTTAGTTTCTGGCTTCTACTCCATGGATAAAGTTGTATTCCCCCATCAATTGATTGCTATTCGCTGCGTGATGCTTGCAGACACTCAGCAGTGCCTAGGTGCATTCATTCATTCAATAGTGTTTGTTCTCTTGCCCAGCCTGGGTCTCCAGATAGGGGGAACGCAGACCGTTCATGATTCCTGTCACGTTTCCTCATCCACTAACTTCTGTCCAGACAGACTTTGTCCTGTCAGCTCATTTTCCTGGGTGGCATCCATATAGAAACTGCAGGACAAATGCTCTCTCTCTCTCTCTCTCTCTCTCTCTCTCTCCTCTCTCTCTCTCTCTCTCTCTCTCTCTCTCTCTCACACACACACACACACACACACACACACACACACACCATTTCCAAGCCGAGTTGTTCTCCAGCATTCTCCACAACTGACCAAAGATTTCCCTCACGCCATCTGGAACCTCATGGGTTCAAATTTATTTGACGTGTTTCAATCCATCTTAGTTATTATCTTTATGGATGTTAAAGTATTTGCCCTGTGGGAAAGAGCTTTAGCAAGTTGGCTTTTGAGTCTTTCTGGCATGTCCCTTCTCGTCTTTGATAGGTTCCTGGCTCCTGGTTTTGACATGCTGCCCCAGGCTAACCTTGTTTACTTCCTTCCAGACTGGGAACCAGCCACCTGGCCAGGAAGATGGGGGTCTGTCTGGTAGAGCCATGGTGTAGAAAATGGAGCGGGGGGGGGGGGGGGGGGCGGAATGTGCTCCTGTTGCTTCTGGTTTGGCTGTTTGTTTCTAGGCTTCTATATCATCTGTCTAGCTAGCTAGTCCCCTACCTACCTAGCTTCTATCATTTACCTATCATTATCACCACTTACCATCTATTTAACTATTTATATTTCTGTATCACTTATATATCATTTAGCTACTGAATCATTTCTCTATCATCTATCATTCACCTATGTATCTATCCATCAATCATTTAGCTATCTATGCACAGTGAGGCTTATTTGTTTCATTTGTTTTCAATTTTTTTTTTGTTCTTTAGTTTTGTTTCCATTTCCTGGAGCTCATTTTGATAAATAATATTTATCTTTAATAATATTTATGCACCTTTGTGTGCCTCACTTAAGAATATCTTCTTTTGGTTTCACTGTGTGAGAATGATAGAGTCCATGTTTTATAAATTAACTTTATAATTAGGCCTGGCCCCAAAGTTAAATCCACCAAACAATGTATCTAACAAGGCTAACTTTCAGCTCTGTGCTCCCCGAATTCATATCTCCCTCCACTCAAAGTAGTTGTGTTATAACCATACAGTTATTTTTTGTTTTGTTTTGTTTTTAAATTTATTTGTTTATTAATTGAACACAAATTTTTTGACAAGGTGTTGTGCAAAAAGGGTACAGTTACATAGTAGGGCAGTGTGTACATTTCTTGTGATATCTTACATCCTGTTTTTCTATCTCTTCTCTAGGTCCGGTAGACATATATACAATATACAATGTATCAAGAACATAGACAGTAGCCACGTGGCCACACCCAAGAAAGTTCGCCTAGGGCTTTAAATGTAATGTCGATATTAGACCATATGTCGACAGTAGTCTTATATGAACGTACATACCTAGCTTTTGAGCTATTGTATTCCCCTGAGAGGTCAATTTTTGACCTTTATATGTTGAGTAATTGTTTGGTTTTAGTTACATACTGTTGGGTCGCTGCCCCAATCCTGTGGGGAATACTATTTGACAATCAGTTTTTGGTTTCACAGACTTGGTCTCTACTGTCTCTCCGTCTCCCTTTGTTAACAGTCATATATCAGGGAGATCATGCCCCTTTGTTTTCTGTGTTCTAGGCTTGTCTCGCTCAACATTATTTGTTCAAGTTCTGACCATTTCCCTGCAAATAATATTTCACCATTCCTAATAGCTATGTAGTATTCCATTGTGTATCAGTACCATATTTTTTGGATCCATTCGTCTGTGGAGGGGCATCTGGGTTGTTTCCATATTTTGGCTATTGTGATTTGTGCCGTGATAAACATGGAAGTACAAATGTCTTTTTGTTATCTTGGGTTTTGCTGTTTAGGGTAGATGCCTAGGAGTGGTATGGCTGGGTCATAGGGTAGGTCTATATTGAGCTTTTTGAGAAACCTCCATACTGTTCTCCAAAGTGGTTGTACTAATTTGCACTCCCACCAACAATGGAGAAGGGTTCCTCTTTCCCCACACCCCCTCCAGCATTTGTTGTTGCCTGAGTTCAGAGTATAGGCCATTCTAACTGAGGCGAGGTGGTATCTCAGGGTTGTTTTTATTTGCATTTCCTTTACTACCAGGGATGTTGAGCATTTCCTCATGTGTTTCTTTGCCATTTTTATATCTTCTCTTGTGAAGTCTCTCTTTAGCTCCTTTGCCCATTTCCTAATAATAACCATACAGTTTGTATGGTTGATTCTTCCATTGTTTTCTTTTCCGTTTTGGTGGTCTGTGGTATGGCTGTTAATTTGTTGTTGCTGTTGTTTTTGTTATTAACTCAGGGCTTGGAGCTTACTGGGCAGGCACCCTTCTACTTGGGAAACTTTTATTTTCAATTTAGATTTTTTAAACTATTATTTTGATAGGGTCTAGTGGGGCATTGTGTTGTTTGTTTGCTTGCCTGGGCCAGCCTGCATCACAATCCTCCATTTACATCTCCCACAGAGCTGGGAGGTCAGGAACATGCTATCAGCTCATTGGTTAAAATGAGATCTTATTCCCTTTTTGCCCCCATTTGTCTTGAACCACCATCCTCCTGAGCTCCACCTTCTGAGCAGCGGAGATTATAGGTATAAGCTATGATGCCCAGCCCCACTGTGTTCTCAGACATATTTAGATATTTTTCTTTGTTCACTGAACATATTCAGAAAGGGACACCACAGCTGGACATAAGGACCGCCTGCATTTCCATTTATAACTGCTCCGATATGAGGAGCCATTCACTTCATGCAATCAGTTTCCTTCTGGTAGACCTGGGGTTGTTTCCAGTCATTTGTTCTTATAAATAGTGCTTCAGCAAGAGCGTTTTGTCCATCAGTCATTTTACACTTTTCCAGGAAACCTTGAAGGTCTCCGGAAGTGGAATTGCTGGGTCACGGGGTAAAGGCGCGTGTGATGTTGTTAAAGAGTGCGATGTATCCTCTGGGGTAGGGGCTCTTCCCACCCTGCCAGCCCGGAAGGAAAGTGTCTGCTTCCCCACAGGTCTGTCAGAAGAGCGCATTGCCAACTTCTGGATTCTCCCATGTAATGAGTGAGAAGGGGTCTCTTGGCATTGTCCCCCTAATTTTCTATTTATCCGCTAACAAATGAAATTGAGCATTGTTTATACTGTTAAAAGAAGTCTGGATGCCTGGTGCTAGTGGTTCACACTAAGATTACAAATCTTAGCTACTCAGGAGGCTGAGATCTTTGGATTGTGGTTCGAAGACAACTTGGGTAGGAAAGCCCATGAAATTCTTACCACCAATTAGCTACAAGAAAATCAACAGCAACCAGAAGTGGGACTGTGGCTCACATGCTAGAGTGCTAGCCTTGAGCAAAACCCTCACGAGAGCACAAAGACCCTGAGTTTAAGCCCAAGCACCGGTACACCAGGGTGGGGTGGGGTGGGCTGGGGGGTGTGGGGGTGTGGGGTGGGATTCTTTTATTGTTAATTGTATTTTGAATCCATTTTTTTTCTACAGAATTGTAATTTTTCTCCTGTCTCTAAGATACTTCTTTATATATAGGGTTACTAGCCCTTTGTCTCTAATACAAGTTGCAAATATTTTTCCTCGTTTGCATTTTTCTTCTAACCTTTCTCACAGACATTATTCTTATTTTTGTTCTTTGATTTTTTTTTTACTATGCACAGTTTTTCTATTTCCATACACCCAGATGTGTTCACCTTTTTCCTTGTTGTGCCTAGATTTGAGCCATAGTTCAGAAAACTGCATTTTCTCCAAGGCTGGGAAATCACTTGTCAATATTTTTTAGAATTATTTTACAGCTTCAGGTTGTACATTGAGCTACCTCATCTGGTTGAATCCAACCTTTTGTTATCCAGAAAAACATCTACTTCCCCAACGTCACTTGTAGGCAGTTTTTATAAGTACATTCACCTTCTTGATTGAGACGCCATCTTCCTCATAGATACAGTTTCCATATGTAACTGGCTCTGATTCTGGGTTTTCTTCTCTGCTTTGTCAATCATCCCGTTTGCCAGCATATATGGATAACAAAGTTTTTCTAGAATGTTTCTATGTCTGGTGGAGCTTATGGCCTTCATCTCTCTTCATTTTCAGGGGGTATTTTGGCTTTTTACTCATCTTCTTTTCCAGATGAACTTTAGCTTCTGATTGGAATCTCTGACCATCAGTCAACATTCCAAGAACAAATGGACAGCCGTCCATCCACAGACAAACGTTAGCCAAAGTCAAGTGCCCGGAGGCTCTGCACTAGAGGTGACCACTCCAACTCAACGCTTCCCAGTCATGCCACTCTTTGCTGCAATCCCAATCCCTTCAGTACGATTGAAAAGAAGTCCGGGGCGGGGGGCGGGGGGGAATGGGTTAGTAGTACTTAAGGGATTTTTTTTTAAAGAGAAAAAGAAAAAAACCACACACACATTGTGTGCCCCCGCGAGTGGGAATTTGACGGGCTTCAGGTCAGCATGGGAGGGAGTGCTTCACTGCGGGCCCTATAGAGTTATGTCACCTTGTATGCTGTGTTATGGATGGCTTATATTCTTAATCATTCAGCAGATTCCCCATCGGCCATTTGCCAAGGCTGCTGCCTGTCAGTTCATTAAAGGCGGGGCTTTGCTTCTCATGGCCTCAATGCCTACAATGATCAGGACATCTGGTATTGGTGAAAGAGCCAACCTCTTCTGTCCTGAGCATTCTAGGGGGGGGGGGGGGCGGTAAGAGCCGGGCCGCTGTATCTTGGCTTCTACCCTGCTTGATATCTTTTTAATAACACACTGTCCTTGGAAAAGAACAGTTTCTTTCCTTGCTGATTCAAGGGTTGGAACCTGGGGTGGGGGGGAGAAATGGCAGAAAGGAGAGTATTTTCCAGCTTGTTCCGGTCCTACTGGCGAAGCTGTGCTAACCACCTACTTTGGTTAACTAGAGTTGCCCTGGTTCTACCCTGCTGATCTGGTAAACGGGCTTGGAAGAGCAGATCTGTGGCAAAGTAAGCCAGGAAAATTAGAGTCAGTGGGGGGGATAAAAAAATTAAAAAAAAACAACAACCAGAAGCTTGCTGGCTCTGAAGCTGCCCACTCTACAGAAACGCATCCTGCCTGCATGGACGGCCCCCAAGCCTGCCTAACAAGTTTCTGATGCACAGAGTGTCTCAAAGGACGGCAAACGCGTGTCAACATCCTCGGACACTCCGCAGACGCCCAGTAGTCATCTCATCCATGTCCACTGAGAACGCAATCAACGCAGGCCTGGATTCAGATTGGAGTCTGACAATCAGCCTAACGCCATTCAAGGGCTAGAGATAATGAGGCGTGAAAATGCTTAGAATGCCGCATGCACTCACTGTAATTAGCACAGTAAATTTCAGTAACGTGACCTCATCCAGATGAGAGGAGATGGGGCTCAACTTTCCCACACTCAAGCATCTTGTTTCATGACGAAGACACTCCTCCCCACATCCTCGTTGGTCGGGGAGAATGTGTCTTCACCTGGAAAGGCGTATGTTTCCTGAGCACATATGCCAAAGCCCAATAAGAGAAGTGATCCACGATGGTGAATTAGAGAAGGGCCGCGTCGGTGCTCTGTCTGCTCAATCAGAAATGGAAAGCTCTTATGGAGAAATCCAGCTCCAGAGTGGGAAAAACCCAGGAAGGAGACCACCAGACACCACACACCCAGAGTGTCAGGCTCACAACCTTCAGGCAACCAGCAAGAAGGGTAAAGAAGGAACCGAACCCTAGTCTGAGAAGCAGGTATGGGTGGGGGGGGCGTGGAGCAGACACAAGAAACAAAATTCTGAGCCTGGAACTCAAGGGATTGTATCCATCTCAGCCTGCACTGGGGAGGCGAGAACTTGGCCTCTGGTCAACCACAACAAAGACTGGTGCTTAGGGGAGCCCAGCACAAGGGACAACGTTTTGGACTTGGGAACACAGAGACCACACTGGTCTCAGCCCACTCCTGGTCTCTGAGGAGTCAACCTCGTGTGGCTGGGACATAGAGCCAGGATAAGGTTTCCAGCTGAGCCCCATGCTAACACAAACAGGAACGGACACAGTCAGGAACCCGTATAGGAAAAGGTCTGAAGAGCGCCTAACCAGAGTCCTGGCCCTGAGCTCAGCCTTGAGGGAGGGGCCTTGCAGCCAACAGAGCTCCAGGCCAACAGAGACAGAGATGGAAGGGCTGTACTCCAAACCAGAGACTGGCCCCCACCTCAGCCCCCAGTGCTGAGTGATGGACCGGCCTCCAGCTGAGCTCCACACAACGCAGAAACAGGCAACAAAGGGCCCCAATTTCAGAGTTCCCCAACCTAAGCCCTCAGAGATAAGTGAAATACAGACTCCCAGCCCTCAGCCCTGTACCACACATGCAGGGACGGGGGCCAAAGGGCGGAGCCCAAATCCAGAGTCCAGTCCAAGTCACAGCAGGGAACCTGAGACCTCATCCCGGCTGGGCTCAATGCCAACAGAGGCAGAGCCAGTGGGTCGGGCTCCACCCAGGAGCTGACTGACCTTCCCTAGCACTAAACAAGTAGGAGAACTCCAACCCAACAAACACATGGTGAGACTGGAGGAATAGAAACAGCAGGCAAAGGTGCCCTACTATATGTTGGATTTCAACCATTATAGACAGGGATATGGTACCAAATCTGACACCCTGCACCAGTAGAGAGGCACACCATTAAAACACCGACTGCCTCTTTAACTGAGAACAGCCCACTAGGAAGAGCTCAGGCACCCAAAAGTCAATACCAAAAAAAGTCTTTAAATGGGTAAAACCCATCACAGAAGTATAAGAAAGGTGAGATGTCAAGGCAATACAACCCTCCCCAAAACAACCACCATTGAACAATAGAACAGAAAGATAATGATCTAAAGAAACTTCACACATGGGGCTAAAGGACCTACTGATAAAAGTGATCAATGAAAAGACAGAAAACCTCTACAAGACATGTCATAAAGTGACAAGATTAACCAAAGAACAATACTATCACCTACTTCTCAGTTCTAACACTCAATATCATTGGGCTCAATTCTCCAATCAAATGACACAGAGTGGCTGCTTGGATCAAAACGCAGGACCCATCCATCTGCTACCTATAAGAGACACTGCCTACAAGTGACACTGACAGAGAATAATGGAATAATACATGGAGAACACAAATAAAAGTTAAATAATTAAAGATGACAAAGGGTGCTGGGAATGTGGCCTAGTGGTAGAGTGCTTGCCTCCTATACATGAAGCCCTGGGTTCGATTCCTCAGCACCACATATACAGAATAGGCCAGACGTGGCGCTGTGGCTCAAGTGGCAGAGTGCTAGCCTTGAGCAAAAAAGAAGCCAGGAACAGTGCTCAGGCCCTGAGTCCAAGCCCCAGGACTGGCAAAAAAAGAAAAGAAAAGATGACAAAGGAATCCAGTGTGTGTGGGGGGGGGCGGGGGGGGGGGTAATCACTCAGTTAAAAGAGCTGAAAAAAGGCAGAGATAAAGAAATGAATACAAGATCTTAAAGAAGACTTCAATAAAGTAGAAACCTTGAAAATGACTCAACAGAGAAATAAAAAATACTGTAGAATTCCTCTCCTGCAGAATAGGTGACATGGAAGACAGTCTTGAAGACAGATATAATAGAGAGAGAAAAAGTAAACATCCCCCCAAACTCCAGGTAACAGGAAAGGAGTTTGCAGGAACCCCCATGACTCATTCAGAAGACCTAATTGGTGGCTGATAGGTATCAAGGAAGAAGAAGAACAAACAACTAAGGCTATGGGAAATACGTTTAACAGAATTATAGCAGAAAACTTTCCCAACATTCAAAAGGAAAAGCCCATTCAGATACAAGGAGCCTTTAGAATAGCCAACAGATGGGCTGGGGATATGGCCTAGTGGCAAGAGTGCCTACCTCATATACATGAGGTCCTGGGTTCGATTCCCCAGCACCACATATACAGAAAATGGCCAGAAGTGGCACTGTGGCTCAAGCGGCAGAGTGCTAGCCTTGAGCAAAAAGAAGCCAGGGACAGTGCTCAGGTCCTGAGTCCAAGGCCCAGGACTGGCAAAAAAAAAAAAAAAAAAAAAAAAAAAAAGAATAGCCAACAGATGAGACCAGAAAAGAATCTCCCACCACCTCATCACGATCCAAACTGATTCAGCAGAGAACAGCAAGAGAGGACACCCCAGGCTTCAGAAAGCAAAGTGGTTACTTACAAAAGCAAAGTGGTCAGAGTAACCACAGATTTCTCAGCTGAAACTAAAAGCAATGAGGGCTTGGTATGATATATACCAAGCATAGAACTCAAACAACTACCAACTGAGAATACTGTATCCACCTAAACTTTCATTCATAACTGAATGACAATAAAAACATTCTATGATAAAAACTAGCACAATTTATTGCCACCAAGTCAGCACTACACAAGATACTCAAAGATGTCCTGCAAACACAAAATCAACAAAGCACTTAATAAGCAGAGAAAATAGACCCTACCTGATTGAGCAGATGGATACAGTAAGAATAGAAGGGATAGAACCCCTAAAAAGAGCGGGGGAGAGGGGAGATAACATGACAGGAGCTATCACATACCTCTCGGTTCTAATACTAAACATCAATGGGCTCAATTCTCCAATCAAATATTAGATACTATATTACAGATACTATATACATACGTACACATGATCTCTATGCAAGAAAACAGCTAGTGGAACTCATTAAAAACTGTTGAAAAAAGAAGGGAGTAGAGAAGAGATTAGGAAAAAGTAACAAAGTGAATTTGATCCCAAAACATTAGATGTATGTAAATATGACAGCAAGAGGCACTAAATTTACACTAAAAAACCCGAATCCTCTAATTCTACCTATCTATCCCAAGGAACCCAGAGCTGCTTGCTCATTGTTGGTGGGTATCTGGAATCTGCACCTGAATCCCAGGCATGTCTAGAGGCCTAGGAGGAGCTACTGGGTCCAGTGGCTACTGGCAGGGAGGTCCCACCCTGCCAGGCCCAGGGCCCTGCGCAGCCCCAGGGCAATGATTCCTCCTAACTGACTTGCAGAGAGATGGCTCTTCTTTTAGGAAACCTGATTTCTTCTGGAAGCAGGTTGTTCCCCATTTGGGGGTAGGAAAGTAAGTTGTATCAAAGTCTGATGGAAAACTTGAGTTGGAGCAAGGCACACACACACACACACACACACACACACACACACACACACACACACACACACAATGTTCCTCGTAGGTGGCAGGTTTCTCAGTTGTCACTCACAAAATCAAGGTTCTCTTTCTCTTAGTAGCAACAAGCACGGCGTGGGCATGCTCACTCTTTTGTTGTTTTTAATGTGTCTGTTGTGCTAAATCAGTTTTTTTTTTCTTTCTAAAACCCTCACCGAGGTTGTGCATGGCTCTTGCTGACTCTACAACAGAAGAATTAAGAGCTAAATGGAATCTGCTGAGTCCCCAGCTCTCTGATTACCACAAGGGCATTGGGATTCATTTTGGAAAATCCTGGAGATTACACACAAGCTTTGTCCAGGGAGACATTCAAGAATTTAAGAGAACCCCCCCTCGCCCCCAAGCAAGGGTCTTAATACTCTAGAGAAAAGGAAAACTCTTATGTCTCTTGGCTGCTTGAGCTCCTCCTCCATTTACATAGCAACAGAGTTTTTGCAAAGTGAATGCGAAGCTGAATAGGACGTGTCTCAGCACCAGAGATGCTTCTGTTTTCCCGTGATGACTGTGTGTGCATGCGTGTGTGTGCGTGTGTGTGTGTGTGTGTGTGTGTGTGTGTGTGTGTGTGTTTAGGTCTTGAAGCCTGAACTGGGGATCTGGGTGCTGTCTCTGAGCATTTCTGCTCAAGCTGGAACCCTACCACTTGAGGCTTGATTTGGGGGGTAGTTAATTGGGCATTGGTGTCTGGTGAGCTTTTCTGCCTGGGCTGGCTTTTGGGCCGCACTCCTCGGGTCTCAGCCTCCTGAGTAGCTGGGGTTAACGCTGAGAGCCCCTGGCACCCGGCCTGTGGTGACTCTTGCTCCCTGCAAGGGAGGAGGAAGTAGATGTTCCCACAGGGAACTCTTCCTGGTGAATCTCTTTGCTAAAACTACTTAGATGGAGGCGTGTCCAGAATCAGAGGCTCCAGAGCATCTCTCTCGTTCCTCCTGCCCTCCCTGAGGACACGCAGGGCCTCTTGCCTCTGCCCACAAGAGCCTTGACTTGAGAGTAGTCAATTCCAGGTCTTGAGACCCTCCTTGCTGAGCGCTAAGGAGGGCAAACCTGCCATAGCCTGAGTGGCCCACCCACGGCTGTCTAGGCCCATGAAGGCTGCCCCGTGATGGCTAGTCGTCTGCCTCCACATCCCCCTCCATCCACTCCTTCTCCTCCTAGTTTCAAAAGTCAAAGCTATAACCCAATTGACCGGATTCATGAAGCCAGATATCGAGATATTCAGAAGCCAAGCTGTGCTAGCATTCCTGAACAGTGTCTCATGCTTGTGGTGTTTATTTATTTTCATTTCCTCCTTGGGGGGCACGGCCATGCCCTACGATGTGAAGAGAAATCACCAGGTAATATATTGTTTCCTGCAGGCTCATATGCTGACGGGTGCCGAGGGCCAGGAAACTGCTTAGGTGACTATAAAGAAGATAAATCTTGGACATCACCATACTTTCTTATTAAACGAAGCTGCACGAGATCCTATCCAAAAGTCATAACTCTTTCATTGTTGATTCAGGGATACAAACAGCGGGACATTGAGCAAAAGCACACATCCAGATAAACACATTTCCCAGGAGCATACAAAGCAGAGACAGGCCACGGGTATGGGTGGGGAGTGGAGTGGGACTCTGGGCAGAACATGCTGTTGGAGAACACAAAACACAGCTAGCTAGAGCCTCGCTCTGGAAAGCCCAGTTGATAATTCATGGGCAAGGCAGTGGGAAGAAATAAATGCCTATGGCAACAGAGAAACATACTTTTAGAACAGGATCCTTCCAATGTTCAAATCTGGTATGCGTCAGATGCCTGTAAGCCTAGCTACTCAGGAGGCTGAGATCTGAGGATCATGGTTTGAGGCTGGTCTGGGCACTAAAGGCTGTAAGACTCTTACCTCCAATTAATGACTGAAAACAAAAACCTAGAAGTAGAGCTATGGTTCAAATGGTAGCGCTCTATCCTTGAGCAAAAAAAAAAAAAAAAAAAAAAAAAAAAAAAGCTAAGGGATAGCAGTACCTAGATCCTGAGTTCAAGCCCCAGTACCTGTGTATACACAGAGAGAGAGAGAGAGAGAGAAAGAGAGAGGTGATATGTATCTGTGAGGATAATTTTGAAAACCAAGGACAAGTCCAAGGTCAATGAAAGGCTACACGGGTAAAGGTCAAGCCACCAATGGTTCTCCTGGAGGCCGCATGTGTAAGCAGAAGGCGTAGGAGTCCACCTCACACCTCACCCACAACTCTTCTAGGCTCCTTGGGTGTCTGCAGGCCTGTGTACCCTCCTATGATTCTCTGAAAACAACAATGGCTAATCTCCCTAAGATGCTCCCCAAAGTCTATAAAGAACATCATACTGCGCCCAGTGAGTGACACATTCTTGGCCCCATTTCCCAGCAAAGGAAACTGAGACACCCCCCCCCACACGGTGCGCTAGTACCTCGGCCAGGGTGGGGGGGGGGCGGAAACTCTGTGACAAGCCCTCCCTCCTTGCCACCCCGCAGCACGTGGCCTCACTCTTGGTTGGAAACAAGGACTTCTTGAAGGGTTTTGTGGGAAACTCTCACATCGGCCAAACCATAGATCTACATACATTTTCCCCAGTGGCATCCAACACGGAGAGGACAGGAAATATTCCTAGAAACGTTCAGATGGAGCAGTCTTCTTCATTCAGCACTTCATCATATAAATAAATGCATTAACTAATTAAGTGTCTTTACATTTCTAAATTCTTTTTTTTTTTTTTTTTACCAGTCCTGGGCCTTGGACTCAGGGCCTGAGCACTGTCCCTGGCTTCTTCCCGCTCAAGGCTAGCACTCTGCCACTTGAGCCACAGCACCGCTTCTGGCCGTTTTCTGTATATGTGGTGCTGGGGAATCGAACCTAGGACCTCGTGTATCCGAGGCAGGCACTCTTGCCACTAGGCCATATCCCCAGCCCCATCTAAATTCTTTAAATAATGCAAGGTACTGGAGTTGGAACTCAGGTCCTGACCCTTACGAAGCTAGCATTCTACCACTTGTGCCATATCCCCAGTCATCTTTTTGCTTCTGCTATTTTTTTCCATGTGTGTCCTCACCATCTTTCCCAGGATGCACTTGGGACCACAGTGCTCCTTACTTACGTCTCCCACATGGCTGGAATGGCAGGTGTACACCTCCACATCCCAGCTTGTTTGTTGAGATGAAGGTCTTAGTCATTTTCTGCCTAGCTTGGCCTCAGTCTGAGATAGTCCTTCTGATCTCTGCTTCCTGAGTAGCTGGGATTATAGACATGCCGCCCTGCGACTGGCCATCAGACGGTGGTTTAAGAAGCACAAGCACCCTCGGCCCATCCGCACACAATTGAGACGCACATGTCGGAATCAAAGCAAGTGCTCCACATTATTCTGTGCAGGTTTCTATTTTTTTTCCTGGCAATGCTGGCTCGGTGTTTTGAAATGCATTCATTCATGAGACCCAGGGGAAGACGGAATTGGAGATTATTAAGTTCACCGTGGACGTGTTGCTCTGAACTTCATCTGTGCCGAGGATTTGTCAACCTGATTTGCAGCTTGAGGTCTTGGACCAGCGCTGCATTTCCAGCACTGGGGGTTTTATTCGGGGGGAAGAGTCCTGTCTTGAAAGCCAAGGACTATTTTACTCAATTTAAAAGGGGAAAAAATAGTGTCGAGTAGGGCAAAAAAAAAAAAACCAACCATGGGCGGCACATATGATTTGAATTACAGTCAGATAATCACCATCATGACCAGTCCAAGCTGGAAAAATGCTTGAATTTCTCCTCAGAGATGTTTCTCGGCTTAACTTTTAACAAGGGCTACAATTGAGTGTGGCCTTTCAGCGAAAAGTAAAGGGGTCAGCCTATTTAAGCCCTTTACTGACTTCTCCAGTCTGCTGTGAAATTAGTCCTTTTGGAAGAAGAACGTTTACGAGCTCCATTGGAAGCAGTAAAAATGGCCCTTCTGAAAATACACTAAAGAAAGATTTTTTTTTTTCAAACAAATTTTCAAACACCGAGTGCTACTCCTCAGCTCCTCTTTCTGTTTAGGGAACTTATACCTAAATGAAAACATTTGTTCTTGGAAGGCTTTCTTGCCCATCGATTCCAGGGGGAGCAGCAGTTCGTTCTGACCTGTGAACATTTGGCAGTCATTTTGACAGTAAGAGGTATGAAGTAAGCCAGGTGTTGGTGGATCATGCCTGTAATCATAGCTACTCAAGAGGTTGAGATCTGAGGATGACTGTTTGAAGCCAGCCTGGGCAGGAAAGTCTGTGAGACTCATCTCCAATTAACCACCAAAAAGCCAGAAATGGAGCTATGGTTCAGGTGGTGGAGCATTAGACAGCACCTAGGTCCTGAGTTCAAGTCCCAGTACCAGCACACACAGACACAGACACACACACACACACACACACACACACACACACACACACACCCTCAAAATCTTAATGACACATATGACAAAATCTTAATGACACATTCCTCCTGCTATGTATTCTCTGTAGAAGCTCCTTTCAGCAATGAGAACTACTACAATGTGCAGTCTGCATCCAACCCAGCCCACCTCAAAATCTCAGGGCATTCCATGCTTCTGGGCTCTGGCATCAGAAAAGTCTGATTTGTGTCTCATGCTTTCTGTTTGCTGGTTTGGGGACAGGTTGCTCTACCACCTGAGCCTGATGCCCTCTTGATAAAAAGCAATACCTAAAGAGGTTCACTTTGCAAAGTGGTGACCACAAGGTCTAACAGTATCTGTAAACACAGTACCTAGCACATGAGTGATTTGTAAATGCATGATAGCTTCATGTTTTGATACCTTTGATGATGCTTTTCCCACACACTCTCTCCCTATTCTCAAAATTCAAAAGTGTAGCGTAGGTGCCTCATACCTGTAACCCTAGCTACTCAGGAAGCTAAGACCCGGGGGACTCCAGTTCAAGGACAGCCCAGACCCAAAAGTCTTTGAGATTTTATCTCCAAGTAACCTGCAAAAAGCCAGGCTGGAGATGTAACTCAGGTGACAGAGTGTTGTGCGTATGAGCAAGAAAGATGAGCAAGTACAAGGCCCTAAGTCCAAGCCCTGGTACTAGCCAAAACATAAATGGAGACAATTGGGAAAAGGTTAACTATACACATAAAATCTGGAAGAGTCTATGCACTTGGCCATCCTTTTCCATGAGTTTCACAGTATTGTTGATTTAACTAATCATGGGCCAAAAAATATTAGGGGAAAATATTATCTGTATTGAACATTCCATTGCTCCCTAAATAACATAGTACAGCAACTATTTACACTGTATGAAGTATACTAAGTAATTTAGAGATGATTTAAACTCTGCGCTGCAATGCAAATATTACGCCATTTTGTACAGAAGTTTGAACATCCAGACTTTTGTGCTCTTAGGAATCCTGAGAATCACTTCTCTGTGCATCCTGAGATGTACTTTATGATTCCCTCAAGAATAGAAAAGGAGCCAAGAACCAGTGGTTCATTTCTGTAATTCAAGCTACTTGAGTGTCTAAAAATGAGCTGATCATGGTTCAAAGCCAGCCTAGGTGGAAAAGTTCACAAAACCCCTCTCAACCCAAAGCTGGGTACAGTGGCATATGACCACATCCTAAGCGACACAGAAGGCAGGGATTGGGAGGATCACAGTTCCAAGCCAGCTAGTCAGAAAAGTCTGTGAGATTCCATGTCAATGGAGAGAAGCTGGACACAGCGAAATGCAACTTTTATCCCAACAATTACAGAAAAGTGGATCACGGTCCAGGCACTTGCATGAGCAGGAAATAAGACCCTATCTTTAAACATAACTAGTGAAGCCAGGTACCAGTGGCTCACACCTGAAGTCCCAGCTGAGGTCTGAGGGTCAAGGTTTAAAGTTGGCCTAGGTAGGAAAACCTGGAGACTCTTATCCCCAATCAATCACAGAAAAAGCAGGACGTGGCGCTGTGGCACAAGTGATAGAGCGCTAGCCTTGAGCAAAAGTAGCTCAGGGACAGTGCCCCGGCCCAGACTTCAAGCCCCAGGACTGGCAATAAAAAGCAAACACATGAGTGAAAAACTGAGTGTGTAGAGCACAGGGCCTACCTAGCAAATCTGAAGCCCGAAGGCTTCCAGAAGGCCAATAGCATCAGGTGAAAGGGTGAGTAGCAGCAGGACTCCTCATCAGGATATAAAGACTCTGACTGTCACCACCGCCTCCCAGTCAAGCCCACACTTCAGTGCAGAGCAGGGGATACCTATGTCCCATTACCTAGAGTTGGTCTCAGATGAAAAGAAAGGGCAGCTTAGAATTTCAGGAAGGTCAGGAGCTGGCCTCACCAACACTCTTCCAGAGGCACAGAATAGCTCCCATGCAATATAAAAGCAACAAAGGCAGCCACAGAACCCCGCAGAGAGAATACTGGTAAAGGAACGACGGCTAAAGTGGAGACTGAGAAGCAAACCAAGCAGGGAAGGAATCATCAGGGATGAATGTAGGTGCTATCTACAAAGAGATGAATCAAGGACCGGGCATGCCTACTCACAGGGTCAACTCAGAGTTGACCCACCTTCTGAGGCAATACCCAGAGTTAAGGAGACAAACCCAACTTGAAAAAGACAAATCCTGAAGCAGAGTAACTCCCCCTAGACATTGTGCCCTGTGCACCGGACCTGTCATTGATGCTACTTGGTAAGCTTGTTGTTTTGTCAACCAGTTTTTGAGGTATAACATCAATCCACGGAGAGAATCTCATAATCTTTTGTAAGAGCCAAGGAGAACAAAATGGGGAAGATAAAATGTTACTGCGGCATGAGGATTGACAGCATCTGGATAGCAGCACCTGAGCTTTTTGTGGCCTTTTTGTGGAACTGAGATCCAACATTAACCCATGCTCAGCCCAGCTCTCAACAAGTTGATCCAACAAGAGGACGACCGGACATCTGGTCAACCAAGCAGGTAGTTCTAATTGCACAGCACCAACATAAACGTGTGCCAGAAAGCTACATACTAAAGTTAACAACTTCTGAAATACAGCTATAACAATTATGCGATCCTGTGTTATCCTGGATTAACATGTGGCTTGTAATGCTTTGGTTTGACAAAAGCCAACTGTGCCATGAGATCTAACGGGTTTCATTTAATAGAAAAGAGTTATTTGGTAATGTTACATACCAGTTCATTGTTCAGAACATTTATTGGGATTTAACGCTATGAAGTAGATAACCAAGTGTTCCCCAGCTGCTAAATCTCACTCCATATATTTGAACAATCCACTGTGCTGGCAATCTCTGAAATGTGCAAAGACGTCATGTCCAATGCACATTTTCAAATGTTACTTTTTGAAGCTCCATCTGCTTCACATCGCTTCTTCAAAGAGTTTCATTTTCCTCCAGGGTTACTTAATGATCACATTAGAATGGACAGAAGTCAAGGGCTGTATTTATTTTCTAAAATGTAGGCCTTAATACTGAATACTTCAATAATTTGTGAAAAGAGAGAGTAGAAAGAGAGACAGAGAGAGAAGTCTAACCCAGTGGAAAAACGTGTTAACCCAGCAATGAAACTGCAAGGATTAACCAAGACGAATTTATAACGTGCAATCAGGTTTTCACATGAAACAGGGAGGTGCAGAGGAATTTTTAAAGCTATATTATTCCTCTTAAGTGACTAGGTCACCCACTGAACTTTGTGCAATTTTTCAAGCTGTTCTGAAATGACTAATAATGGCATGGAGTATATAATACACTGAAATGTGTTGAAACTTTGAGGAACATTCCTGGCTTGATATTTAAAACATTTGGTCCGCTAGAACACATTACAGAGCCATTTCCCCCTCTCTGTGCATCATTATGCTTTTGCAGTCTCCTAGCTCATTTCACTCTGTGCATTTGGAAATCAAGCCTCCCTCCCTACCTCTTTGTCAAACAGGCCCCAGTATATTTTATTTTATTCTTGCCAGCATATCTAACAAGCAAGAAAATTAAAGCAAACCATTGATAAGCACATAGTTCTGTGAGACAAAGAAAATGGTGTTGTGCTTGACATCTTTACTGCTTGCCTAGAACTGGTTCTGTGTTTTGGTTAGCTGAATCCACTTGGCGCCCAGCAATCTGGCAGCAAAGCTACTATTATAGGAAAGAAAAAAAAATCTGCTTGTATTTGTGGCTCTTTGTAAGGAAAAAAAAAAAGGAATGGACTGCGTAAGCAGATCCTAGAGATAGTGCTTATGCATTTGCAACTTACAGCACAGAAGCCCCTCTTTGGGGGCAACACAATGAAGGTCTCGAGTTACTTTATTGGAAAAGAAAGGGCCATCTGCCAAAATATCAGCTAATTTGACCAAGGTAAACAATGTGCTGTATAACTAGCACTCTAAAAATAGCTTAGAATAACTGCAGACTCCGGTCAACCACCCAAATGTTATGGAATGCAAACACCATTTCTGTGAGCCGGAATGTTAAATATTGTAGCTTAAAAAAGGATTTGAGACCCTTCAAGCAACAGTTCGCTTTTCATTTGAGTACGACATGAAAGTGTTCTTCTAATGTGATGGGTAATATTAGCTAAGAGGCAAAATGTTTTCAATTAAAGAATAGTTAAGAGATAGCAACTGAGCAAGAATTTGCCTGCCTAAGAAGAGGTTTTAATAAGCAGTAACTGGAAGAATGAATTTTTTACAAATATAAGTTCTTCAGACTCAGTTAGTGAGGCTCAGGGGAAAACTGGCCTTCAAATGTTTCACTTAGAACTTTACCATCCAAGGTTATGGCACTTACATTCACCCAAATTTGTTCCTAACAGTTTCTGACAGATCACCCATAATCCAACGCATCATCTGAGAACTTCACTATACTCCAATATGGATGGTGTTAGGCCATACATTCTGAGGAAAGGAAAAGGGAATGGCTACTCCTTTGGAGTGAGTGAGGCCCTGCTAAAGGTGACGATTTGGGGGGCAGTCAAAATTCTTTGGTAACTCCTTAGAATCACATCTAGTTGACCAATACATGTGGCTGTCAGGAGGGGAATCTCTTTGTGAAGGGAAAATTATCCCTTCTTTTTCTTGAACATTGACAGTCCTGTGAACAAGGTAGAGAGTGTTTACCCAGAGCAACCACACAGCCCCACTTCTGGCCAACCCAACTACCCATGACTGCATGCTTCCTCCTGCCACAGTCACTAGCCAGGAAACCTGGCTAAAATGGCTGGGTATTATAGTGAGTGTAACAATATGTGGGAGTGTATTCAACTACACATTCTAAACATTGGTACATGTTTATAATAACCATACAAAAAATGGTATACGTGCTTGAGAAGAAAAATCAAGTAATGCAAAAATTTTAGAAGAAAGCAGGCAATACCAAATAGAGAATTCATTATTAAACATTTAGAAAGCAATATTCCTTCTTAGAATTAAGCCTTCCATGGTGCCCTGGTTTCTGACACACTCAGAATTGGAACTGCTCTGCCTAAACCTGTGTTGGGGTAAAGGCAGCATCCACCCTTCAAATCATTGTCTCAAACCACTTTCTAGTTGATCTGATGATATCTAATTATCCTTAATAATAATTAATAGTCAAAATTATTCCATGTTATGAAGTACTGAAGAACTTGAATCCTTACACAGAACTTTTAATTTTCCCTCAGAAAAGATGGGTTCCACCATGTTAGTTACAATAATCTCCAAGCAGTGAGGATTAAAAAAAAAAAAAAAAAGAGGGCTGGGGATATGGCCTAGTGGCAAGAGTGCCTGCCTCATATACATGAGGCCCTGGGTTCGATTCCCCAGCACCACATATACAGAAAATGGCCAGAAGTGGCGCTGTGGCACAAGTGGCAGAGTGCTAGCCTTGAGCAAAAAGAAGCCAGGGACAGTGCTCAGGCCCTGAGTCCAAGCCCATGACTGCAACCCCCCAAAAAAAAGACAATCAATTAAAACCCAAGAAGGGACATCCACCTGGAAATCTAACGTCTAGCTCTGTAGATAGTGAAATTTCTATAGCAGAGCCAAGCTTTGTATTCACTCTCAGCCAAATATGCAGATCTCTGGTGCCATGTAATTTGCTGGTGTCAATGAAGGCAAGCTTCCAAGATTTTCAGAGACATTGCATTAATCTGATACTTTCTTCACAAATAGCATTTAGAAATTTTGCTAGAGAAATAGTCAAAGTTCAAACCAATTGGTTTTGGGGGACGAGGCCCTGTGATGATGAAGAAGTGCTACTCATTGAGAAGTAGGGTAGAAATCTTGGATCTGAATACTCTGCTAGGACCCTCACAACCCAGATGACCATAGATACTACTCTGAGATCTCCAAGAAGGAACCAGAAACATTATTCTTGGAAAGTGCTCCATGCAACATTGAAAGTGATTTCCATCTTCCTAATACTGTAATACTATAAATACCTGTGGCAACTTGGGAAGAGAAAGTATGCTGCACCGCTCACGTCCATTCCAGCATAACTATGGAAATGTCAACAAATGCTCAAGGAGAGGCAGCCAGGAATCAGGATGGCCTGCGCTTTGTGGTAATGCACGCCTGCTGTTGCCTAAGACCCATCTCCCAGAGAGGCTGTACCTGGCATGTTTCTTTCCTGCAACAGCCAAGGGGAGGAAGCTGGTTGGTACTGCAGTAAGTTTTCACATTGGGCTGCTTTCAAAATGGCAGAAGGAAACATTTTTTAAAAAGAACAGTCGCACATCTGACCGCAAAACTCCACCTAGTTCAGTGCAACCAGGGAATTCATTCTCCCCTTCAGCAACAGTTGCTTTTGCAGATTTAGATGGGCTTGACCATGTCTTTCAGAAAATATAAAATTAAATCATGGAGTGATGACTCTACAAGAAGGCAATATATCTACTAGAGGGAAAACTCCCCCAAATGACCCACTTAGCCTTGTCTCCTTTGCCCCATGCGATATGAGCTGAGTGGGTTCCAAGTGCCCATCCATATCTCCCGACCAAGTCCACATGACCCAACAACACGGCAAGAAAGGCCACATTGGTGGTGGCTGCGTGAGGAGTCTGCTTCAGTCCCATAAGCTATCCGTCACAGGCATGAGCCTGGGACTGGTGCGCATGTGCACGAGGCCACTGGACCCTCTACTGTTATCCCAAGGGATGGAGTAGGAATCTCGGCTGGAGAACGTGGAAGGGCCTCAGGTGTCTGCTCGCAGTGGCCACAGATGGACTGAGCAGCACTGCAGTTGCTGGGTGGGTGTCTGTGTTCTTCATTGGCCACTTCGAGCCTAGGAGAAGAGCAGCCAGCTCCGCATCGAGCACCACTGCTGGCACACAGGTCTCAATGAGATAAATGTCGATGCAGAAAAGGGAATGACTTCTGTCTGCATTGAAAGACTGGACAACCAGAACGCACTCCAGCTCCTCAGGAGTCATCAGTTGCCGTAATAGAAGGATGAGAACCTGGGATCAGTCTTACTTTTAATTGCGTTCCTCAAAGGCAAAGCCAGATACATAGAAACAGATTACACTGAGCTCAGTCACCAAACTGGGTCACCTACATTCTACCTGGATCTCTACCTGATGTGCTTGCCCGGCGAAGTCAAGACTTGAAGGAGACCTTCAGACCCCACTGTTTCCCTGGACGGCAGCGGGCTCTTTGTCACAGGGCTTTCCAAATCTGAGCCCAAACTTCAGAAGCCGTGTGATCACTGGGGTCCACACCTCTCTGAAGAACCATGCCTGAAAATGTCATACCAATGTCAATCCTTTTCTAAGGATGAATCTGGAGTGTGGGGTCTGAACAGGCGGTTGTCACAGTGCTCCTGCTCTGGGCAGTTTCAGGGGAAGGGTCTCTAGTGCGGATCTTTCAGGGCTGCAAGGCCACGCTGTCAATGACTTGCCTGCCTGTAGCTCTGCTTTCTCTCAGCTTGACCTTGGCTTGTGAGGACCAGAACGCCCATACTCAGCAGTGTGTCCAAAGTGAGATGATCTGGGAACTAGGAGGGATTGCTTGTTTGGTTGCTGCTCGATAGCATGTAGGGAAAAACAAGGCTTGGCATTGTGCTCTCCACCATTCTGGAAGCTGCTAATGTCTCACCAAAAAAAAACCCTGTGCCTGGAGTTGAGAGATCCCTATTTGGCCCACAATGACAGGACAGTGTTCAGCCACAATCTCCACTCAAGCACTTAGCACGGATGCCCCTGTAGGGGGCCTTGGGACACCTGCCCAGGCCTGCCTACTAAAGAGCAGAGGAGGCCGAAGCGGGCTGACTGTTGCCAGACACAAGCCCAGCCTGTGGGTGAGGCCTGGCCCAGTGTGGCTGCCGGAGCGGAAGGAGAAAGGAGCCACTGTGTGCTTTCAATCAATCAAGAAACCTAAGGGATGGTCCTGGGAATGACTGCGCGGACATGTCCAAGTCCTAGAAGGGAAGCACTCCGGAGTAGCAGGCCCAGAGAAACCTGTGCTCACCAGTCGAACCAAGGTCCCGCAGAGAAGCAGAGCTGAGGCCAGCCTCCATGGTTCACACTGCAGTAGCCCAGGGCTGGGGCTTTTCATACAAGTGGCAATAAAATACGCGTATATTCCGAATGCACGGGGCCAGTCTCCATGGCACTGTCCCCTGGGCTTCCTACCGCATCCCCAGGACCAAGACCGCCGAGTAACCCAGCTGGATCCATTTAAACATATCAACAGTAGCTTCCTGGAGCCAGGTTCTCAGGTCAAAAGTGATTTTCAAGATGTTTAAGTCAGGTTGTCACTGGAATATGGTTTTCCAGGTCCCAATTACTGGCTAGCAGAGTCTATGGAAAAGTGTTCCCCTTTAAATAAGCTTCCTTTCTTCCTTTAGGACCTCAGGGAAAAATAACAATCCAAAAGATTTTTTTTTCCTCTTCTAAGTTCTTTCTACACTGAAGAGGGTTTTTTTTTTCCTTTTTCTTTCATTGCCCAAACCCACTTTCTGTGTGCACAGCCTTGCAGAAGGTGCCCGGGCGCCTTATCTCGAGACTATCTGGCAGGCTAGTGGCTTCAGGATGAAAGACGGTTTTCCATTTCACTGGGAGCTTGCCCAGCCTGTGCTGCAGGAGATAAAGGCAGAGGTGGGTGACAATGAGACTCACCCCACTTGAGGGGAGTGAAGATAAGGAAGGAGCGTCCCAGAAGCTTGCACCGCTTGTCTTGTGAAATGCTCAGAGCCCAGCCATTTGAGATCTCATGTCCAAAATTCCTGCTACACATGCTGAATCTACTGTTCTGTTTGAATTTTTCATTACGTAGTGTCTCCAAGCTGATATCCACCTGAGGACAATCCTCCCCCCCCCCCCCCCCCCCCCCGCACCATTTACCTAGAATCTCTCTCATTTCCTCTGCCCACCCAAGCTTCCTCCATCCTTCCGGTTTCCTCAACACTTTATTTATTCATTCACTCATTTATTGTCAAAGTAATGTACACAGGGGTTAGAGTTTCCTATGTAAGGCGTTTCTTATCAAACCTGTTACCTCCTCAACACTTTTTGGAAATCAAGTTCCCTGCCTAGAATCCAGCCCTGGCATTGACTGGCATGGCTCACCTACAAAATGGGCCCCTTGTGGGGCACTAGGTGGCTGGCGCTTGTAACCCTAGCTACTCAGGAGGCTCACATCTGAGGATCACAGTTCAAAGCCAGACTGGGCAGACACATCCAGGAGACGCTTATCAATAATAAACTAGCCAAAAGCCAAAAGTAGGAGGTGTGGCTCAAGTGGTAATATATTAGCCTTAAAGAAAATGCTAAGCAAGGGCTGGGAATATGGCCTAGTGGCAAGAGTGCTTGCCTCGTATACATGAAGACCCGGGTTCAATTCCCCAGCACCACATATATAGAAAACGGCCAGAAGTGGCACTGTGGCTCAAGTGGCAGAGTGCTATCCTTGAGTAAAAAGAAGCCAGGGACAGTGCCCAGGCCCTGAGGCAAGCTCCAGGGATGGAAAAAAAAAAGAAAAAAAGAAAATGCTAAGCAAAAGAATAAAGCCGCAGATTCAAGCCCCAGTACTGGCACAAAAAACACAAAACCGATCTATCAACGCTGGCTTTGTGGGGAATGAGGAGGTCGGTGCTCAGGAGAGTATCACAAGGCCATGAAGATTCTGGCACGACACAAATGCACACAATCTGCTCTTCTTCTCCTGACCCAGAGCACAAATGTCTGAAGCATCCCTTAGCATTAGCCCGGCAGCTTGCTTGTTTACATTCCTGCTGGAGGGAAAGCAGTTGGAATTTTGTTTCTCTCTGTCAGGAGGACACACGGGTAACTAACAGTCATCTGAACACCAAAAGATTCACCAACAAGCTGACCAAAGGGACTATTTGTGTAATCAGAAAAAAAAAATCATAGCACTATCCTTTACATATAGTGGTATCCTTAGATTAAATTAGAATCATCTAAACCAGACTAGCATCACTGCTAAGAAAGGAATAACAGACCAGGACCTAGTAACAATAGAGACAAGAATCTGGTACTCGTGGCTCATGCCTGTAATCCTAGCTACTCAGGAGGCTGGGATGTGAGGACTGGGCAGACAAATCCTAGAGACTCTTATCTCCAATTAACCAGCACAAAGCTGAAAGCAGAGGCATAGTTCCAATAGTAGAGCATCGACCTTGAGTAACAAAAGCCAACAAGAGCAAGGGGTCCTGAGTTCAAGCCTCAGCAATGGCACAGGGGCACACAAAAAGAACTCTGAACAATGAAGAAAAGAAATTTGCTTACAGAGGGACATGAGGGACATATTAAGAGATATAGGAGATAGAAGTAGAAAGAATAAACAGGGTCCCAGGAAGAAAGGAAAGGAGCTCAAATAGTTTTGCCTGGAATGGTCTTCTCTGTGATTGAATGCTCTGAAAGTCACCGGGGAAGAAAGTTGTTGAGCTTAGAAGACAACGATGTCCTAAAAATAGTACGTTTCAAATAGTCCGACCCTTGTATTAGAGTAAACCATCACCTTCGTTCTGCTCACTGCAAAATAAACCAGCTCTCATAGTTTGAAGCATTGTGCACAGAATAATATGGCAAGTTTTGGGTCTCATTCCCAAAGATGAGAATCTGCACCACTGGTCCCTTCATTGGCATGGGGGTACCCACTGAGAAAGAGGGACCACATCCACTCGGATTTGTCTACAGCATATCCCCGTGATTGTCCCTTGTGAGAACTTAACAGTTGAAAGTTGTCAATAATCTATTAAAAACACAACATAAACCAGGCACGGTGGTCCATGTGTAATCTCAGCACTCAGAAAGGAGACACAGGAAGATCTTGAGTTAATAGAAAGTACAATGACGTAACAACATTTTCTTCTCATTGGCACAGGTTGTTCTCCGCTACAGATTCTAGTAGGGAAAGAATGACGATGACAAACACCTGTCACAGGTAGGCTCTCTGGGTGGAGTGGGCACCTGGGGCACTTGGAGGGTGACCCTGGAAAATTTCCAATTGAGCCTGAAAAGTCTCCCCTTAATATCCGGAGCACACAACCACGTGCTTATGGAACCCAGCCCCCATCTTCAGGACCCGCACAGTAACGAGAAGCTGGGGTTGGCAGCTCACACACACACACACACACACACACACACACACACACACACACACACACACGAGTAAATTTGAGGAGACAAATTCCCTAAGGCAGGTGCGGTGACCTGTGGGACTAGATCCGCCCGCGGGGCTTGGACCGCGTGGCTCTAGGAGGAGCACTGGATGTGTGCAGCCGGTGTCACATTTCTCCAGTCAACCCCCTGAGGGAGCTGTGGGTTGAGTGGAATGAGGAAGAGCTCTGCCGTGAGAGCTGTCAGGGGGTGCTCTCCGCCCCTCCCTCGGCCTCCCCCATCTCATGGGGTGCTGGGGTGGCTCCTCCATCTTGCCTCATGTGTGTACTAGGAGCCAGGGTGCTATATGGGAAAGACGTGGAAAGTCAGCCCGGGCGGGGTACTCCGAGGTGCAGCTCCGGCTCGCCGCAGGGGTTCATGCCCCAGCACCCCGAACCGCCCCGCCATCGTTGCCACTCTGTGGTGCGGGTGGACAGGAGTGGCAATCCACAGCCGCTCCCCTAAGGCCATCCCGGCAGGCCGGCTGCCGGCATGGGAACGGCCATGCGTTCCCACGTGTTCCTCCTGCCTGCGTTTCTTTCAAGTGAAAACCGTATGTGTTTCCAGGCCTCCCGTAACTGATGACTTCAGAGTAAAAGACTAGGAAGAATGTTGTCAGGAAATGCTTTAATTAAGAAACAATCCACTGCCTCATCATAGTTTTGCCTTTTCTGCCAGCTGTCATGGTGTTTACTTTAGAAAGCATATAAATTTGAGTTTGAGCTAGGGACATAAGCCTTCGAAAGCAAAAGCAAGCATACCAGGCAATGGTTTTTTTTTTCTTCTTGGCCACTGACTCTCTTAGATCAATTCCTACACAGTCAACTCCATAAGGAAAAGAAAGCTCATTGAATTCCATCGATTTCCATAAGGACTGTGACTTTGAGAGATGGGGCGTCATCTGCCCAAGCTTATCTACAAATCTGTCTTTCAAACCAAAAAAATGACTCTCTAGTCCGTGAATTCTCATTCAATGGATTGCCAACAACATGGCTTACAAAGATGAAGAGGGTGAATGTCAGAGAAAGACACCTGTCAGGCCAGATGGGGCGATGGGTCATCTTCCCAGAATATTTGGGGGTGCTTCTGGATTAGGGGACACAATGGTGCTTAGGGGACGTGTTGCCAAAGATGGGCTCCTAGCAAGGAGGCAGCCTCGGG
Organism: Perognathus longimembris pacificus; assembly: GCF_023159225.1. Lineage (NCBI taxonomy): Eukaryota > Metazoa > Chordata > Mammalia > Rodentia > Heteromyidae > Perognathus > Perognathus longimembris. The sequence continues at coordinate 8,139,281 of NC_063162.1, read as the reverse complement.
ATGGTGGAGAGCTGACCCCACCATGTGACCCATCCTTTGGGGTTCATGGGGACCTTCAGTAGCCTGGCCTGGTCGCTGTCATGAGTCTTAGGATTGAAAGCACCATTCTGCCTGAATCCACACCCCCCTCCATGTGTCTGATACAACCCGCTCTGTACAAAGTTGCTTCAACCCTACCTCCCTCCCCAGTGCACCCCTGTCCACTCTGAGCCCTCTCGTCTCTGCTTTTATCATGTGAGGCTTCAGTGGCCAAGACAGTAAACTTCAAACTCCTCAGCCCACTCCTCATTTCCCTCGCTGTCTCATCTCATCGTTCCCGCTCGGGCCTGTTCCCTGGCTTCATGAAGTCGACCCCATCTCCAGGCTCCTGAGCCTTGCTTTCTTCTCTCTGGGCCTGCTTTGTCCTCTCTGCGCAGAATCGCCACTTTGCACACAGACTCCATTGTGAATCCTAGCCCCCCACACGCACTCCTGGAGTTGGGCCGTATACAGCATGCACAGCCGTGCACAGTCGCCCTGCTGTTTAGAGGTGCCTTGCCTTTGTGCCTTCTCCCTATACCAGAAATGTCTTCCATTTTTCTCTGTCTCTTATTTATAACACCCCTCCCCATCTCCTCTTGGTAAATTATTTTCTTCCTGTCCCAGATTTCAAATGATCTTCGTACCAGTCTGACCCAGTCTGGGAGCAGAGACATGTGCTGTTCATCTGTCTTTTGGAAACCTCATATGCCCAGCACAATAGCTGACATGCAAACATCATTCATGAAATGTCTGTGGAATAAACGAGCCATTTATCTAAGCAGAGTTTAGAACAAGCCTGAACAAATGCTCCCTCCTTGTCTTATCTGGAGAACAATCACTTCCAATTAAGTATTTTTAAGTAAGTGGTCTTAAAGGTAGACTCCGTCATGTACAAACTGTGGAAGGTTCTAGAAATTGCTCGCATTGATGTAGTTACTGGGCATCTCCCATACCAGAGGCACTACGCTAGGGCTACAGGCAGAGAACACGGTGAATCTCAGCCTCGCTGAGCTCAGGTTCTAGAAAAGGGAATGGGAGAGTGACAACATGAACATTTTGTGGTATATCAGGTGGTAGCATGCACTTAGGCCAGATAGAGGTTCCAGAAAATGTCAGGAAGTCAGTGGGGAACACGTAAAAGTTTTCCATTTCATATGGGATAGCCAGGGCAGGCTTCAGAGAGCCAAACACCCAGGAAGACAAAATTCATTCATCAAAAAGTATTTTCAACCCTGTATGCCTTGCGTGGCAAAATAAATTTCTGTGCTGGCACCAAATAGCTTTCATTTCACCCATCTTCTCACATCCTTAAGTGTTAGGTAGTCATGGTTGTGACCCCAAAGGACTCTAAGGAGAGCACTTGAAGAAGGGCCCTGAAGCAACTCCAGCTGTGGTTTCTTGTGGGAAGAAAGAGGATGGAACACCAGGGTTTGCTGGCCTCATGTTGTTCTATGCTTTAAAACATGTTGCTGGGTATGTAGGAACAGATGTGGAACAGCCCAAGACGTGTCTTGATGTGTAAAATGGACACTTTTAACACTAGTCTTGCCTCTCAAAGGGCCCAGGCACTTTGCTGCTCCTCACAAGTGATGTGTGGAGGTTTCTGGTCCCCTCCAGGCCTCCATACTTCTTAGTCAGGACCCTTCACATTACAGGTCAATGGCGCGATCTCTTCCACTCCATCTGAGGCAGGCAGGCCTCATTTAGAGGTGAGGGTTCTGAGGCCTAGATAATATCATCAGCCAACTGTGGCCAAGCAAAAATTCAGTGCCAGGGATTTGTATTCTTCTTTCTCTCCCTAACCGCATTTGTAGCTGCAATCACCCTATTCCATGCAAACACAAAAACACGAGGTAACACGGGGCACAGAGTTTGAATCTATAAAGTCAATCTGTTAAAATACTGCTTTCCTTCACTCCTGATCCTTTCATCAGTGAGCTTGTTTCAACTACTGCAATACTGGGGTTTGAGGCGAAATCTAGGCTTAATTTAACAGTTTACATAAAGGTCATTTAAATGCTTAAAGAATTGCTTAACACACAGCTAAATGCGACTGCGTTCAAAAAAGAAGAAAGACAGGAGGGAAAAAAACAAAAACAAAAAAACCCTAAGAACTATCTCCAGAATTCCAACTTTTGTGAATCTGATAAAACTCTAATTGAGGCAGTAATTTGGGCAGATAGATGGCTGGCTTCTTCTCCTAAGTGGGTCTGGCACTAAGCACTGGGGAATGATGCAAATGTAGCGAGTGGCTAATAATTAAAGGATTTAATTAAGCATCTCGTCTGGGAACGTGTCTAGTAGCTCAGTGTGTGTATTGGCATCTCCAAGCAATCGGGGTGGTTCTGGGGGAGAGGCAAGCATTGTTGGAGGAGAGAAACTAGTTATTTGGTGAAGATGTCCAAGTCCAAGAGTAAAAAGAGACACATGTTAACTCTCGATTACACACATTTGGAGGGAGCGTTCCCATGATGAGGAGGGGAAAGATGGTGGGGAGGTAATTGTTTAACACACAGCTATTTTCCATGATAATAGCAGAGTCTACCACCTGCGCTGGGAAATGGAAGATAAGAATGTGCTCCACTCACATGAACTTCTAGATCTTGTCACACACAGTAGGTGCTCAGTGAACACTCGGGAAAGGAGAAGTAAATGAATAGGCACTGGAAAGCATTGCAAAATGCAATCCAGTTATGTTAGATTGAGCTAAAAAAGGACTTACACATGATATAAAATCTGAACTTACTGTAATCTAATTAGGTAACAAGACATGGAGAAAGAGCTTGAAGGAAAGTGCTAGGGGTGGTTATTTCCAGTAGGCAAGATCATGAGTGATTATTGTTTTGTTGAGTTTTAATTTTTTTTGCTTGAAAATAATCTTAAAAGCCATAAAATAAATTTATATTATTCAGGTACCCCAGTGGCTCATGCCTGTAATCTTAGCTAGGCAAGAGGCTCAGTATTGGAATTTGAAGTCAGTCTGAGCAGCAGAGTCTGAGACATTACATCTTCATTAGGCAGCAAAAACACTGGATTGGAGGTGTGACTCAGGTGGTAGAACACCATCAAGCACAAAAACCAAGCAAGAGCACAAGGCCCTGAGTTCAGACTCTGATACTGACACCATAGAGATGACAGACAGATCAATCAATCACTTGATCCATAGATAGAACATACCTACATACGTACATACATAAAAAGGTAGATGCATATTAAAAGAGAACAAAATGCTGCTATTTTGCACTTCCCTCCATTGACCCCTGTGACCACCTTTGTGGTGGAATTTATCACTATCCTAAAGTACAAAGGACTCCAAGGTCACACATCCATTAGGTAGGAACTCAACCCATGCGACTAATCCTGCAGTTGGAGTTCCTCACTGCTCTGCTTGCTGGTCCTCAAGGACAGTGTCAAGTCTGTCATCCCTTCCCTTTCCCTCACTGGCTTGGATCCCCCTTCAGAACCAGCAGAATGAGGGGACTGGTCACCCCTGGGTGATCATGTGTCCCCCTCCAACTGTCCATATTACAGCTAAACACTCCTGGGTCCTCCGCCTCTTCCCGGGGTTCTCTATAGCTTGCTGTCTTACCACTCTCGTCCACACTGCTGCAATGGGTCGGTGTCCTTCGGATCTGGCGCCCAGCAGCTATCCCGTGGCGAGGCTCACCATGCTCTGTGCGCGTCGTGGGAGGGTTGCTGCTGGGCCCCAGGCTGGCCTTCTGTTACTGCATCTCAAAGGCATGCTCATCCTAGCATTTTTGTAGGTCTTTTTGTTTTAACGTTCAAGCTAAACTCTTCAGCCCACAGCATACATAGACTGAGTGCCTTGTGATAACAGAATGCTAATGCACAGAAGCAAGGTATTCCCAGATTCCAGAGGCCTGCACTCTTCAAATTCAGCCGTTACTTTAAATATGAATTCTGGAAACATTCAGGCCATTTATTTGAAATAAATTTTTTTAAATGAAGATTATATTTGTAGGTCAGATTACTATGAAAACTGTAGTCTACGAGTTGAGAGATATTTTGTGCTTCCATGACATACAGAACATTAGTTACAAGTCTCACTTTATGGAAAAGCCATTTAAACACAGAAAATACTTAACTGTCCTGGATATAGAGCCATTTCCTACCATGTTGTTATATTGTTGATTATTAGAGCATCGACATTAAATATGTTTTACTTTTTTAATTCCAAGGTCTAAAATAAAACATGTTTTATTAAAGCAGGCATAAGAGGTTGTTAAGGATTTTAGGTACAGACTCTGGGAAGATTCTACAGTGAGACCCTATGATTTGATTTGCTGGGTCTAAATCAATTTGCAAACAGGCCCCATCTTTTCCCTGAAGCTTACAGGGATGCTACTCTCCATCTGGCTTTCTTAAGGTGTATTGCTTTTTATTCTAGAATCTCTGGTATTTGAGTGTCAAAAGTAAAGGTTAATTTGGGCCTTGAGACCCCCCTGGGGAGCCACAACACTGTCGGCCCTCTTTCTCCATCCTTTGGCCTGCTCTCTGTATGATACAGAAAGAATCTCGACTTAGAGACACAGCGCTGAGTACCTTCCCAAGGATCTCCAGATTCATATTATAACCACCTCAATCACCCCCACCAAAAAGAGAAAGAGCTCTTCTTTCTCCCAGTGCCCATCCAACTTCCAAGTGGCTTCGATTATTCCCCTCTGAATACCTCTTATATCGCTTATCTCTCCATGAATCACTAAGTCCAGAAGACCAGGAGTGGGTAGAAAGGGAACAAGACAGGCTCATCCCATCCTAACCACATAATGCATGCCTACGGAAGGGAGCCGGTTCCCACGGTAGACAGAGCTGCTCTGACCTAGAGAAATGCCAGTGGACAATGGATGGAAGAAAAGAGCAACTCTCTACCACAGGCAAGAAAGGAACTTATTCTTACAAAGGGCCTACTATATGATCGGCACTGGTGCTCTCCATAGCATTGATCATCCTCCCAGAAGAAAACAATGATCCTGAGATTGCATCCTGGTGGGTAACCACTCAACACGTCAACCTACAGCAGAGAGAAGAGAAAACCAAGGCACGCTGGCATGGTCCTCGAGATGGCAAGAGTGAGGAGGAAGAGGAGGAAGGAGAATTCTCAGAAGAGGCCATAGCATAGGAGACAGCAAAACAGAATGCGAAATGGCTGCTGCTAGACTTGCTGTCTGCATGCCAGATTCGCCTGCATTACTTACATTAAATAGAGCAACCGGTTCAAAAGACAACTTGAAGCCTGCCCGGAAGCCTTTGGGAGACTATTGCTTGGTGGCCTTTTATCAACATCCTATCAGTACCTTCTATGGCTTGGGAAACTACAATTCCCAGAATCCCTTGCCCTGAGTAGTTCCACATCCATCGTTTGCCAGTGAGACCTTCAGAGTGGGCTAAGAGCAGAGGCCATTGGAGACTGGAGTACATGTGTGGTCCATGGAGGGTTCTTAGCTAGAGCCTGTGAATCATCCTTGCTGTGACTACAGACTAAGCTGGAGGCTGTTGTTCCAAAAGTGTTAACTACTGGGTCTCCTTGACAACCTTTTAGAGCCTGGGGCCTTCTGTGTCTGCTTCCCCAACCTTGGAAAGCTGAAGCTTTCTTGGCTTTCTAAAGGGACCTCCCAACCCTTGACACACTGGACCTGAACACTGTCCCTTCGCTTTTTTGCTCAAGGATGGAGCTCTACCACTTGAAACACAGCTCCACTTCCAGCTTTTTGATGGTTCACTGGAGACAAATGTCGCATACTTCTCTGCTTGGGCCATTTTCAAACCACAATCTTCAGATCTCAGCCTTCTGAGTACCTAGTATTACAGGCGTGAGCCACTCCAATTCTTGTAACCCTCATGTAAGTCCCTAATCATAGGTGAAAGCTCTTTGTTCTCAGAACAGTCAGATTGGCTCCATTTTCTCTGCCAAACTCAGAGTGACACAGAACTCCTGTGTGGGAAGAGGACCTGAGACCAGGACCTGAAGGCGGTGGGTGGATTCCCAGCTGAGGTGTGGGACTCATTCTGGCTAAACTTTAAGCTCTGTAAGTGTGCTTCTATCCGCTCAACACTTTTCCTACCCCATCCCCATGAGCTCGGAGCAATGATGCATAAATGCCTTCTTTTCCAAAGTTGGATTTTAAACCAGGAGCCAGTGGCTCACGCCTGTAATCCTAACTACTCAGGAGGCTGAGATCTGAGGATTGTGGTCAGAAGCTGCACCAAGCATGGAAGGGCATGAGACTCTTATCCCCAAAGTAATTACGGGGTGGGGGGAACGGGAAGTGGAGCTGTGGCTCGAGTGATAGTATGCTGATCTTGAGCAAAAGGAGCTCAGGGACAATGCCCAGGCCCAGAGCTCAAGACTTAGGACTAGCAATAAAAAAAAAAAAAAATGATGTCGCCCTCTCTACTCAGTAAAACGGGGTTCACTCCAAGTACCAGCAGTAGTCAGAGTTCCCACTATGTACACACATAGGAAATGGGAAGTCAATCCCCCGCAAAGTTTTGGTCTTTGAATTGTATATATTTAACTAAAATCACTTCCTCCAAGAGCTAAGATAGCCTATTCGAACCCTAGTGTGGGCAAAAATGATTAACAATACTTAGGGGCATAATATTTATCTATGCTTATGTTTGTTGTTATTTAAAAGCCATTACCCAGACTTAAATGCCAAGAGAACCAATATAAATAAAGAAACGTGAAGCAGGACTCTTCCGGTAGGCCTCCCTCACTTAACTCTTCTGTCAACAAAAGTCTGGACTACAATGTCCCAGGCCACTTCATTAGAATAGTACAGTCAGAACATAACTCTGGACTGGAAAAAAAAATCTAAATAACCTAATTAAGTTACAGTCTCTAAATTCCATGAATGCTATTAGAGTCTGCAGAATATGATGCAAGGTACATGAATTTTGCAACCCGACCAGCCTAGGATAACATGGCCCTTCCTAGACATCCCACTCCATTTCAGCTTTTAAGTCTCAGTTTTCTTCATCTGTAAAGTAGGGACAGTAATAGGCAACTAATAGTAGGTATAACTATTTTTATCCACAAGGCCAGCTGAGATATGGTCTATGAGCCCATCCTACCCCCACCTCGTCACAGGCTGTCTATATATTAAAAATCAGCTCACCTGAGCTCTACCAGTCTTCCGGCTGCCCCTCCAACCTCCGTCAAGTGTCTTCAAACCAAGAAAAACACATTCTCACATGCATTTTTTTTTCTCAGATGGCACAAGGGATGGAACCCAGGGCCCCACACTTGACAAGCAAGCATTCAACCACTTGAGCCCTACCTGCAGCTCTTTTGCTTTTAGTCTGTGTTTCAGATAGGGTCTCTTGCTTTTGCCCAGGCCAACCTTCTACCTCTCCCTCCTGAGTAGCGGAGATAACAGGTATGTAACCCCCACACCCAACCCACAGCACGTACACCAAAGCCTTTCCTGTGATACTACAGGGTTTTGGAGAGATTGGAGATCATACCAGGGTGGGGAATAGGCTAGCCTCCTTCCTGAAGTCTGCTCTCAGGCAAACGAATCTCACAGAAGCATGAAGAATGGGGCTTTCCTATATCATTAGCGGGATTATGAGTTGTAGGAGTTGCACTCTGAAAAGTGACCCACACACCGACACTTGGCTTGTTCACCTGCTCTTGGTTTTGCTTGTTTCTCTTTTCTGCTGGAATACCCTCCATTTTGACAACCCTGCTGATAGCCCCTTTCTCTCAAGTCACTTGTCACCCCCTCCCAGATCTCTTCCTGGGACCAGGCTGGGTTTCCTAACTGCTGGCCATGACTCTGCCCTTGCACTTGACATCTTGTTCTATGATGTGTCACCTTTAGAGCATCAGCTCCTTCAAGAGAGCATCCGTATGCTCATCCCTGTGTGAAGCTGGTACTACCCACTGGGGTGGACCTGACCCTTCTGCATTCTGGATAGTAGTTTCTAGAATAAATGAAGCACCACAACATGTCATGCTTTGCCGACATGCATGAAATGACATGCCTGAATGACAGCATGAGATGACATCATCTGAAGAGACTTTAGGTGGGGCTTCCCAATTCCTGAACTACAAGAGGGACATGAGAAGCTAGAGAGATGGAATGAGCTTCACCCTGTGAGCTGGAAAGGCAGAACTCAGTGACAGTCCTGCTGTGCTCCAATCAGCAGTGACTCAGTTCAGACTCCCTCTCTGGGCATCACTGGTAAAATTGTCTCCCATGGCCAGAAGATCTGTGCGTCTCCCTCTAAAATTCTGTTTTGTTTTGTTTTCTTTAAATCCCTGGTTCCAAGAAGAGAAATTAAAACGATTTGTGTGCTGGCTCAGAAAATGTTGTAAGTGCTCAGAATAAAAGTCCATGTGTGGGTATGAGAGTAATTATTATTTTTTTTTTGCCAGTCCTGAGGCTTGAACTCAGGACCTGGGTGCTGCTTCTGAGCCTCTTCGTACTCAACGCTAGTGCCCTACCGCAGCACCATGCCCAGCTTTTTCTGCATAGTTTATTGGAGAGAAGAATCTCATGGACTTTCCTGCCTGGGCTGGCTTTGAATCGTGATCCTCACATCTCAGCCTCCTGAGTAGCTAGGATGACAGGCGTGAGCCACTGGCGCCCGGCTAAGAGAGAATTTTTTTTTTTTTAATGACTTCCAGTTCAAGATTCACTTTACTAACATAGTTCAGCCGGGGGAGTGGTCTATTGATAAAACTGGAAATCTGCTTTGAAATTTCACCCCCTGTGTGGATCTTCATTCCTACACAGAGAAAGACACCCCAGATCCTTTCTAACAACGCATCCACCAGGACCATGCCACAAGCAGACGCCACGACATCCAGGATCTCCTAAGTCCTTCTGAAATGAACGAGGAGGCCTGAGGAGCCATGACGACAGAGGTAGTTGGTATTGGGGATGGACTTGAGAGTCTAGCCCCGAAGTCAAGTTGAATTGTGTTCTTTAAAAGATCTGTTCCAGTCCTGACTAGAGGCACCTGTCAAAGGGACCCCATTTTGAATATTAATTAAGGTGACATCATACAGGGACAGGGTAGGACTGACCCAGTAGCTGATGCCATCACAAAAAGAAAGACATTGGGATCCAGAGGCATGTAGGGAAAAGCCTTTGTGGTGTGAAAACAAGACGGAGCTTGGAACTACCAGAGCCCCGCAGATTGCCAGCAACCAGCAGAAGCAAAGAAGGTGGCGTCCACGCCACGTCCGTGGCCTGGAGCCCGATCTGCCTTTGAAAGCCCAAGAGAGAACCAGTGCAGCTGCCATCTTGGCCACAGGCTTCTGGCCTCAACTGCGGAACAGTGGATTTCTGTTGCTCAAGCTAACCAGCTTGCGGCACTTGGTTATAGCTTCCCTAGGAACGTCATACAAGTCTGGATTTCTGCTTTCTTGAGTCTCCAGATTCCAAAAGTGGGAAGCGATACTTTGGACCCAGACTCTTCAATACCACATCAAGAAGATGGAGAAAAGCGTGGCCACTGCTGACCGGAGTTCTGATGAGTGCACAGGTCTAACATGAGGAAAGTTTCCTCTCTGGAAGGGCACATACGGGACTCACTAAGTTGGGTCAGTGACCCTGGTGTTCCCATAAAGCGACCCTAATGTGGCACCACACACTCTGGAAGCCAAGACACAGTGGTTGTCCCCACAACAAAAAAAAACCTCAGGAAGATACAGGCGGTCCAGTTTCCCAATCCCAGTGATAAGTGGTCCCCGTGGACAGTCTAATTCTATGAATTGCCAATGTGTCTTTGGGATCATATCACTCACTCTATACACACACACACACACACACACACACACACACACTTGGAATGGGTGAAATACACAGCCTGTTCCAAGAATCTTAGCATCTCGCCTGCCAAGATGCTTCTAAATGGAGCTTGCAATCACCAAGGTTTGAAATAATTGTCTTCTCCCTAATCAGATAATCATTGCCACCCAAGTAGCTCCAGCACCCAGGGCAAAGGAGAGAGGCTAGGGGGCAAATGGAGCTGATCATTTCTAGCCACATGTGTGAGGAGTCAGAAATCTTCAGTGGTTTCACAGTTCCCAACGTTTTGGTCCAAGTTCCGGATGATCCGACATGTGTGTGGGTTTGTTCAGACTGTTTGGGGTTCTTTTGTAGAAACTATCAAAACAATGACCTCATTTGGAGCCATCTGCTGGCAAGCCGCCTTGGCACGGGGTTCGCCGCTGACTTGGGACCCTCCGGCAATCAATTCAAGATGGCCACTCTGGGCACGGGGTTCACTAAGCGATACCAAAGCAGATAACCGATTGCTCCATCTCTTCCTCAAGTTACCAAACATGTCCCTGTGCCCGCAGCCTCCACCAAAGGCAGCCTGCCAAGCATGGCAAAGGAAAGGGAGCACCGCTGACCCAGAAACCCAAACCCTTACATTTCCTGGGGGATGGCCACTGTCTCCACCTCGCCCCCACCAGGAGCATGCATTTGGTAAAGCAAAAAGAAACCCGGTCTACTCCCAGCAAAGTGTGGGTGCTACTAGCACGTGGACAGCAAGAGGTGAGCTCAATCTCCTGTCCTGAGGCTGCACCGAGCTCTCCTGGCAGGGGCAGCCCCTATGAGCTGCAAGCACTGGGAATTCCCAGGCTGGACGTGCTGCTGACCCCAGAGGTTCCCCCACGCAATGGGGAACAGGGGAGCTTTTAAAAGCTCTCCCTCCTTGTTTTCTTTTTTCTTTTCAATTTTTGTCAGTTGTGGGGCTTGAACTCAAGGCCCGGGCACTGTCCCTGAGTTCTTTTGCACAAGGTTAGTGCCCTACCACTTTGAGCCACAGTTCCACTGCCATTTTTTTGAGTGGTTTATTGAAGATAAGAGTCTTATGGGGACTTTCCTGCCCGGGTTGACTTTGAACTGTGATCTTCAGATCTCAGCCTCCTGAGTAGCTAGGATGACAGGTGTGAGCCACTGGCGCCCGGCTGAAGAGTTCTCAGTTTTTGTCACTGCAACTTGTCTCTTCTTTCTCTGGGAAATGAAAGAAAGCCACTTAAGAAGTATGTAGGGAAAATTATTTTTGACCCAACCTGTTATAGTTGCCAGCTTGCTTCATGACACGGCTAAGTGGGCCAGCTCAGCAGAGGTTTCTCGATTCTTCCAGGGAGCTGAGGCCAAGGCATTTGCACAATGTCCCTCTGCCCAGGGTGGAGCCAGGGACATCTCAGAGTTCCTTCTGCTATGGTATCCAGGCCATGGATTGGTACTGGGAGAGGGAAAACCAGCAAGTAGACCTTTCTCACAAGGCTGAGCAGTTGCAGGCTGTCTTAGGGACGTGTGACGTCTGCTGTGAGCCTGTCAATGGTGTCTAAAAGGAGTCTGATTACTAGAATCTCACTTCAGGTGGGGCGGGGGAATTTGCAAGCATGTGGCTATGACATTACCAACACAGAACGCAACAAGAGTAAGGTCACAGGTCAATGCATAGGCCATAATAAATAAAAAGTTGTAAGGACTAGAGAGAGTCAAATGAGGTAGGAAGGGAAACACAAGATTGCCCTTAGCCTGCAGACATCATCCTTAGATTGTCCAGGGTCAAACTCACAAACTCCACAGAGCTACAAGTTTTCTATCAGCTTCTATGTGAATTGACCAGACAAGCACGCGCAAAGCCAACTCTCTCATAATAGTGTGTGTGTGTGTGTGTGTGTGTGTGTGTGTGTGTGTGTTGGGAGATGATAAAGGAAATCACACTAGTAAAATTACTTCATGACATACCACCCCTCACCTCAGAAGAATCATAACTGTTGGGAGAAACCCTCACTCTCGTTCATTCTTAAGAGAATCATTGGTTCATCTCCAAAGAAAAATAATCAAACTGGGAATTTATCTAGACACAAATAATTATCTGTCTTTGCAAGAATCTGAGCCACATCTACAGGCACATTTGGTGTTTTTTTTTTAAAGGATATTTTAATTAATAATCCCCTCAAGAATAACATCAGAGAAGACAAGTGCTTCTCGGTAGGCACAGTCTCGTGCGTGTAACTTTCAGGACTTCTTTACTTTTGCGACACACAAAGTCACAATTCTTGGGGTTATTGTCACTTTTCGAACACTGTGATTTAAAATACCCAATATAAGGACTTAGCTGAAATGATTAAAAAATAGCTATTTTATATGCAGAAACTCTAGCTTTACAATAGTAGGTTTTTATAGCTTACCTTAAAAGCACATTTTTTAAAAGAAAATTCAGGATTCACTTAATAAATCTTCTGGCCAGAAGCAATAAAGCAGTGATCTGACCCAATACTTCATTATAATGCCCTGGGATTCCTGGTGTGAGACACACACAGATATACCTTTTAGTGCATTCAACTGTACCACGAGGACATGGGAAGGGCTAACTCATCTTATTAGCTTATATAGTTACTGTTAATAGTCACCCCTTCAGTGAATTTATGCGAAAGCACTCATCATCATAACAATGATCACTGGCTTTCAAACCTAGCCAGCATGATTTCAAGCAGAGCATGGAATGCAAAGGTTTCTTTCTTCTACAAGACCTGGAACAAAGTGAACTTGGTGGTTGGTGAAACAATAACGGCCACCCTGATGCAGACCCAAGGTCCTCATCGCCCAGGGCCCCGAAACTCCCAGACGCAAAGGAAGGCAACACTGACCTCGAGTAGGTGCACAGCATTCTACCTGACACACTTGCACTTTATGCTGCGTTCTACCCAAGCCACACACTAACCTCCTGCTCGGATGGGAGGGTCTCTGGGGATGCAAACTGTGCTGGAGACAAAAGAATTTTTTTTTAAAAAATAGAAGTCTGGAAAATGTGAGGCAAATTTGCAATAAATATTTATATGGTCGCAGATGTCTCAATTCAGATTCATGTGTCCCCCACCCCCAAGGCTGTCACCATCTCAAACAAATTTCTTCATCATCTCATTGTTCCACGGAGGCCAGAGTGGAGCCATCAATTGCCTAGCCCTGGAGACAGAACTGAATTCCCAGCCCCCCCGCCCCACGCGCGGTTTCCTCATCGGCAGAATGCAGGTCACACAGTGCCTGCTTTGAAGACGGATGGGGAGGACCGGCGCCACATGCTAAATTATTTGCAGCCCCAAGGACTTTGGCGCGTGCCTTGCCTCGGCATGGAGAATGTTTCAAACCGATTTTCCTATGATTGAAGTCTCCAGGCCTCTGCTTCAGTTATTCATGCACTGGAGCGGGAGCTCTGGACTCACCACACCAGCTGGAGCATCCAAGGTCACCCAACTGATGTCCTGCTTTCATTGTAACTATCATGCGCATCGTTAGCCAATTCCCTTTATTCACCTACATATACACACACACACACACACACACACACACACACACACACACACACACACACCTCTGAACACAGATTTTGCTGGTCTTATCCCTTGCCTTTTGTTTTGTTTTGTTTTTCTTTAGAGCTTGGACTCAAGGCTTGGGTGCTATCCCTGAGCTTCTTTTACTCAAGATTAGTGCTCTACCACTTGAGCCACGGCACCACTTCTGGCTTTTTCTGAGTAGTTTATTGGAGATGGAAGTTTCATGGGGACTTTCCTGCCCCAGCTGGCCTCGAATTGCGATCCTCAGATCTCAGCCTCCTAGGTAGCTAAGAGTACAGGTGTAAGCCACAGATACCCAGCCCTTGCCATATTTTTATAGCCTCAAACAGGGCTTGCGTTCAACATATATCTGTTTTCAAAGGAAATAAATGCATATGAAGTACTGTAAATATGTCGAAACACTTGGGGGGGGCGGTTAGTTGAATTGCATTTCTGGTGTCTGGTGTTTGGTCCAAAGCCGGCAGTGAGGTTTTGGCCTAGAAATACCAGGGCTGACTCCAGGCTCCGCAGGGTGACCTTATGCCAGCCATTTAGCCAAGTCCTTCTGGAAAACATGGGGTCTGCTGCAATATACGTGGGTCGTTGTAAGGATTTAATGGAGAAAACACATACAAACGCCTCCGCAGCTCCAGTCAGAGAATTTGCAAAGCCCCATGAAAACGAAAAGTATGGAACCCTTGTTTCTAAATGATGAGGAATGTCAAGGTGACTGGACAGTGGGAGAGCCAGCCCAGGGCCTGTCTAAGCCAGGCTGTGCCCGCTGAGCCCGCTTGCTGCCCGCCCCAGTGTGTAGCACACTGCAAAGCTCCAACAAATGAGTGTCTTTTTCCCTTCCTTCCCTTCTCATTAAAAATCTGATGTAATGAAGGGAGACAGATTGTAGACTTGGCTGAACAAAGGGAGACTGAGCAATGAGGTTCCTGGTCCCGCTAACCACGCAGGCTAATTATCCAGGGTGTGAATTATTCAGCTACCTTGCCTGTCTCTCTTTCAGCCTTTTGAGTTATGTCTCTGCCCACTGATAACTCAAAAATAGACCCTTCCATTTTCCCATTTGTCTCCTGTACCCTGATAAATGAGCGCTGAAACAAAAAGTTGAAACTACAGACTCCCATACTTTGTAACAAAGAGAAACTTAGATTGTATTCATCCTCAATGTACTTTCTTAGTCCGTATGCATTTTTTTTAAAGAGAAAAAATTTTATTGTGATATAAAAGGCACTTATAAAATGTCCACAGAAAGCACGTAATTTTGCACTGCCATATAAATTTATTGGGAATGTTATTCACATCTAGTGTCACTTAAAACATCCTGTAAACAATGAATTAGCCTCTAAAACAAATGCAGAAGTGATTCTTCAGAAATCACTGCATTAACAATAATTAGTAAGATCATGTAATTATATCTCTATTTTGGAATGCCCATTTACTATCATGTAGTGTAGTGGGATTTAAGAGTGTAATTGCACATGGATGGTACAGAAAAATATTTGCTGCTGAAATACTCTTTATCTTCACATCAAGCCCCAGGACTGGCAAAAACAAACAAACAACTCATTTTTTGTTTTTGTCTGTGTGTGATGGTACTGAAGTTTCAATTTGGGGCCTGGCCACTGTCCCTTAGCTTTTTTGCCCAAGGCTGGTGCTCTACCACTTAAGCCACACCTCTGTTTCTGGTTCCTTTTTGTGGTTAATTGGAGGCAAGTCTCTCAAGAGCTTTCTTGCTCAGGCTGGCTTCCGACTACAGTCTTCAGACTTCAGCGGGCATGAGCCACCAAGTACCTGGTGGGTATGTCCATTTATTGGGTGCCTACCACGGACCAGACCAGCACTGAGCATTTGAGGCAGGGGAGATGGACAGAGCCTGCATCAAGAAGCTGCTATTGTGATTGCAGAAGAGAAACCCAACTTCAGTTCATTACACAGAGGAGGAATTGATTGACTCACTTGTGCCAATAAATACAGCATTGTGACCCATCTTGTACAGTTACTATTAACAGAAACAAGATGCCACGATTGGCAAGGCCTGCCACAGGAAGGCTGCCCAGCTTGACAGGGGCTGAGAAACTATTGTCGAAAGTTCAGAACACCAGTCTGTAGCAAGTGTCCACTATAAGTCTCAATGGGAAAATCCTAAGAATCAAGACTCAGGAAAAGTAAACAAGCACACATCTCTAAAACTCCCTGTCTCTTCCTACAATGACTTCAAGGTTAGGGGAGGCAAAAAAGGCACCTTTGGTACTAGGAGAATGCCAAAGATTAGAAATAAAACCTTTTCTAAAAGGGATAGGATAAATTCAAGATACTCACTCACAGTGGGACCAAAAGATGATGCTCTCAGGAGAACAACACAAAAACAGAATACTTATGTGTCTCTTCATATTTATATGAAATATATACATATATAATTATATATTATATGTGCATATATATATATATATATCTTTTCTTTCATGATCATTCTAGACACAGGGACTTTGTCCCCATGATTTCAAACATGTGGGAGAAAAACAGAGAATATGGAAGTCAATTACCTCACTGTCCCCCAATACCCAGGTGTCCAGCCTCCCTCGGCCGTGGCCAGCATGTGGGGGTCTCAGGCACAGGCAGGCTCCGTCACCCCTCAGAACCAGGGTGAGAAAGCAATTTTCAGCTCCGCCTTATCACGGGCTGTTGCTCGCGGAAAGGAAATCAGCCCTGCCCTAATTAGAAAGCCAAGTACGAGGGTAAGACCGAGCACACAACAACTTTAAGCTACAACATTCTTGAAAGGAAGGTTTGCCATTCCATCTCTCTCCAGTCCACCTGAATTCTATGTTAGAATCCCGTTATGGCAGGTGCGTGTGTGCACGTGCGTGCACACACACACGCACACCATGGGTGTAACGATGAAAGCCTCGCTTCAACAATGGGTGCTGTCATGGGAAGCGCACCCCAGCGGGAGGTCGGAGATTCGGGTCACAGTCAGATCTACCACCCGAGAGCTATGGGCAAATGCTACCGAGTGACAGCAACATGTCTGCTTCTCTTCCTGTGAAACACAGGTGTTAAATGGGATGAGCGCTCAGGTCCACCCTACCCTCGGCGTGACTGTGATGAGTAGTGTTTCTAGAAGCCAGAACACTCACGTGTCACGCTTTTATGACGGTGTACAGTGTGGAAAGCGTTGCCTTGCAAGGCTTCTTGGATCCTTACTGTCAGTCTGTGACTCGCATCGGTGTCAGGCTCACTCGGTAGGGTGACTTGCAGCAGGATCCGAGAGGATGGGGTCGGGCGGGACACACAGCGAGCAGGTGGCAGAACTGCCCGCCATCATCCCGTCTCCCCAACCCGTAGGCCTCATCCTCCCTGTGCTGTGAAATGCATCCCCAGCCATCGTCATTGGGTTCAAGCTCTCACGTGCCTGGTGAGGACTGGCTTTTGATGTGTTCCGGGATAGGGCTCAGGGACTCTAGGATCGGCCATCCAATCTCCCATAGGCTCAACAGTCTCCAAGTACACTCAGTCTGAGATTTGAGACTAAAATGATGTTTTGTGCCCTATAGTTATTCCCGTTTTTAAAAAGGATTAATAGCGGGTGGCTCATTCTGTAATCGAGCTACTCAGCAGGCTAAGATCTACCGACAGTTCAAAGCCAGCTCAGGCAGAAAAGTCCATGAGACTCATCTCCAATGAGCCAACAAAAAGCCAAAGTGGAGGTGCGGCTCAAGTGGTAGAGCACTAGCCTTGTGTAAAAGACAAATGAGAGTGTAAGGGCCCTAGTTCAAGCCCCAGTACCAGCACATGAGTGCACACACAAGCATGCACACACACAGACATACATATGTACATACACATACATACAGGAAGAAGAAGGAGGAAGAGGAAGAGGAGGAGGAAGAAGAGGAGGAGGAGGAGGAGGAGGAAGAAATAAAATTTGCTTAGTATTTAAGTGTCTCTTCCAAGATCCTAACCAACTCCAGAACACTGTAGTGACTTTTCAGTGGATAAAAGTCTCAGACACCCTACTGGAGGCTGGGGACTCGTGCCTGCAATCCTAGCTACTCAGAAGGTCAAGATCTGAGGACAGAGGTTCAAAGCTAGTTGAGATAGGAAAGTACACAGGACTCTTAGGTCCAGAACACTTCTAAAAAAAGAAAGAAAGAAAGAAAAAGAAAACCAGAAGTAGAGCTGTGGCTCTGTGGCTCACTGGTAGAATGATATCCTTGAGCTTAAAAAGCCAGATATAGTGCCTAGGCCCTGAGTTCAAGCTCCAGACCTGGCACCTAAAGTAAAAAAAAAAAAAGATAAACAAAAATGAAGAGCAACTATGAGACACCATCTTCTTTATGTGGTCAGGGTCAGCATCACCCATAACAAAGCAGGCCAACCGCAGGAGCCCTGTGCCTTGTTACGATGAAGCACAGAGAAGCACAGAGTCTCCTATCTGTGGCACTCCTGCCAATGGCGATAACCTCACTGCAACCATGAAAAAACAGCAGACAAACCCAACCCGCGGGAAATCCACACAACAGAGGGACTGAGATCTACCGCAGCGTCAAGGGCGCTGGACGTGGTGGTACACGCCTGCAATCCATCCACTCAGGAGGCTGAGGCAGGCGGACCTGGAGTTCATGTCTAGCCTGGGCTGCATAGCAAGACCCTGTCTTTAAAAAGCCATAACTGTCAGGGTCATGGGGATTGAAGAACTATTACATGATTGAATGAGACTGATGAGAAAAAAAAAAAAAAAACAGCACACGGCACATGGTACTGGGCATTCGGGGGTAAACTGGTAAAATGAAAATTGCTTTAGTTTCACTGGTAGTATAGAACAGGCATCAATTTCCTTGTTCCAATCATTGTACTGTAGTTATATAATATGCTAACCTTAGGAGACACTGGATGAGGGATAATATCTTGAAACTCCATTTTATCTGCAACTTTTCTGAAAGTCTAAAATTAGATCAAAAATGTTCTTAATATCTCAGAAGCCACCGTTGACAGTTTTCTGAGCTCCTCAAAATGCATGTTAACTTGCCTTAGAGACATTCTTCTTCCTGGCTCCTATTCCAAGGGGTTGTCTCTCTAGAGAGTGAGATCCACAAGACCCCAAAAACCACATTCTGACCTTGCCACTTTCCTGACAATCCAGCTATTGCAAACCATCCCACATTCTGGACAGCCCATCAGTTGCAAATAGTGTAAGAACTTAATATTTCCCTGGAAACAATATAAGCCTTGTCTCACACTGAATGCACTAAGGGTGAGTCAAACAGATCCCACCACCCCCTCCTCCCGCACCCATGAGTCAATAACAAAAGCATCTTCTTCGTCTTCATCCCCTGTGTCCCCATTCAGTTCACACAACCTCAAAAGCAAAGCGGGCAGGACCCTCTGTCCACCTAGTCATTACCTCCATCCATCTCTCTTCTCACCTTCCATGGGTGGAGAGCACATGCTATGATTTAACATTATCAGGGTCATTTTCAGTTGTTGGGTTTGCTTGAAAACACGCAATTGTAAGCCCGTGGTGCATTTCCCAAGGGTGTGAAATAGCAGCAAATTTCAGCTCCAAGCCACATGCACAACTGACAATTTTATGACACTATTCCATTGCACACAAAGCCACAGATGTACAGAGCCGAGGGCTGCAGCCTAGAAATGAAGCCGCCTCCTGCAGCTGCTGAGTTTTCTTCTGGAACTGAGACTCTGATTTTCCCTCGTGAGCCACAGACCTCCACGCCACTGGGAGCTCCAGGGTCGAGGAAGAGCCCTTCCTGAGTTTCTGTCTGCCTTCTGTCTGCATCTGCCGGTATCCGATGGATTCCCTACATGCGAGTTTGGAAGGCTGGCTTTAAAAAGAAGTGTCAAATCTGAGTCCTGACTACAGGCATCTTATACTCTGATATGAATTTAAATAGCCAGTTACATCCTAATCAAGACTTTATCATTCAATATTCATGGCAACTGAAATCCAGGGGGAAATAATCAGAAGAACTTCATGAAGCAACAGTGAGGCATTTTGTCTATTCAGACAATTGACAGGTATGCTAAGCTTGTTCTCTCTGCTGGACACAGTTCAGGATATCTCAGTAGGAAGAAGAAAGTGAAAACTAAAGCAAATAACGGTGTTTGTTTCAGATAGAAGCAAACAAATTCAGAAAAGCACACTGAATTGCAAACAATTAAGGCTGGTGGGATGCACTCAGCCAGTCTGCAAACTTGAGTGTAGACCACCCAGCCTAGCAAATCCAATGTCACTGGAACCGATGCCCACTCACGTAAGACTCTTTTCAGGACGTCAAATGTTAAACTAGTTTTAAGTTTCCACATCTCAATTCAAGCCATGTTTCAGTCTTACACGGAAACAGAACATGCAGAAAACCAGAGGTAGAAATGTGGCTTAAATGTGAGCCTTGAATGAAAAGCTGAGGGATAGTGCCAAGGTCCTGAGTTCAAGCATTAGTACTAGCACAAAAGAAAAGAAAAAAAAAGAGGGAAGGGGAGGAGAAAAAAACAACACATCCAATAAGATTCAATCGGGTTTCAACTCTTGATTTCCTCATAAAAATCTCAGGACTTCAAGGGTGGCATCATTCCCTCCCATTGTTTCTAGAAAGAGTTAGCTGTGCTAAGGCCATTTTCCATGGTTCCTAGGCCTCCCTTGTCACTCCCTTGATCAATAAGGCAAAACCTGTACACTCCGCCCCCAACAGTATTGAATGTGCACATGTGACCATAACTCAGCACTTTGGACAGCGCCAGACACATAGTAGGGTTTTCATCGCCTTTGTCACATTCACTTATTACAGAGTTTCAGTTCTGACCACATTTAAAATAAAATGAGCTATGAAAATATGGTGATGACAATTCTTTATGTAGCTTTTATACATTTATGGATCCATCCATTAATGTGGCAAAGAAGGTTTAAAATGGAAAGTCTCACCTAGAGGCAAATTCTTGTGTCATTATTATTCA
The DNA here is from genome assembly GCF_023159225.1 of Perognathus longimembris pacificus. Lineage (NCBI taxonomy): Eukaryota > Metazoa > Chordata > Mammalia > Rodentia > Heteromyidae > Perognathus > Perognathus longimembris. The sequence continues at coordinate 8,118,943 of NC_063162.1, read as the reverse complement.
TGGAAGTTGTAAGGCAATGCATCTGGCCGCCAAGAGAGTTAATGAAAGTGTCCACTACAGAGAAAATGATCCAACGACACCCACTGAAATCCATGCTACAATTTACAGTACCAATTAATGTCTTTAACAATGACCATTAAAATAAGCCTTACTCAGAAGAAATCACTCAGCCTCTGAGACTTATCAGAAAAGTCTCTCTCAAAGAGATAAGGGAATCAGTGGCCTGGGCCAGAGAAACCAGAAATTCAGAAAGGTAAGCCTAGGGCTGGGGATATGGCCTAGTGGCAAGAGTGCTTGCCTCGTATACATGAGGCCCTGGGTTCAATTCCCCAGCACCACATATACAGAAAACGGCCAGAAGTGGTGCTGTGGCTCAAGTGGCAGAGTGCTAGCCTTGAGCAAAAAGAAGCCAGGGACAGTGCTCAGGCCCTGAGTCCAAGCCCCAGGACTGGCTAAAAAAACAAAAAACAAAAACAAAAACAGAAAGGTAAGCCTAGGTCAGATCATCCAACACCTAAGCTACTTTCAAATTCATCTATGGGGTTGTTCGTTCTCATTTCCTTAAAAGACAAATCCTAATTAATCTTAGGCCTAAACTGTAGTAACTCAAGTCTGTAATCCTAGCTACCTGAGAAGTAGAGATTGGAGGATTGTGGTTTGAAGCCAGCCCAGGTATAAAGGTTCCCAAGATACCATCTCAACAAATGGCTGGGTGTGGTGGTGTATGACACGGTGACGGGGAATGACGGCACATGCGTGTCATCCCCAGTGACACAGGGAAGCACAAGCAGGAGGCCTTCCGCCCACCTGGACCTAGGCATAAAGCTAGATGCAATCTCGAAAACAGCCGGTGTAAAGGAGAGGCTGGGGACATGGCTCAAAGGGAAATGGGCCTGCCTGTTCAATCCCCAGCACCACCAACAGAAGAGTGCAGCCTGCGCTTGGTGCTTAGGATGTGGCTGATGGTATACGAAGTTGGAAATGAGAAGACTCGGCTTCTCCCTGCTCTTTTACTGGAACCTTCCATCTGTCAGGAGCCAGCCCCACCAACCCCTAACTCCCTCCGTCTACTCTCTTGTGGTATTCCCTTGGTGCAAAACATCCTCATCCATTCCTTGCTCTCTGCACACTTCTCAATCTCTAGGCCTGGGTTCAAATGTCACTTCCTTAGAGATCCGATGCACACCACCCTGTCTAAGTCAGGCTGTTATTCTATTCCACTACTTCCTATGTTTTTCCTTATCCGACTTGCCATTGTTGGCATTGCTTAACTTACTGGTTGCTTTACTTTGGAAAAAGATGTAAGGGAAGACATGGTAGGTTTGCTCACTGTGGTATCCCCAGAGACTAGAATCAGATTGAACACACACAGGCTCCCAACAAATCTTGCTGAGTGATGGAACAAACACAGACACCATCCTGGACACACAGGGCCAGGCCAGTGGCAGGATGGACCTACAACAGCCAGGATGTGGCGCTTCCGGGAAGGACTTCCTGCATCCACAGAGAGTAATCTGGACTGCTGGTGGGACAACTCGGCAAGTGTGCACTCATTCTGCAGCAGACATGCATTGCTGCCGAGAGGTGGGAAAGCAGGTCTCAGCCCCCTCCCCTGCCCCCGGGCCCATGAGTGACCCAGACAGATAGACATGGAGCCTCTGCTGGGAACACAGAGTCTGATCTGCACATGCCAGGGCTCTGGCCGGCTCTGCCCTTCCCTCCCCAGTGCTATGTCTCTGTCTCCATGGGGAGACCACAGCTCCACACGGGGTAGCTGCGGGATGGAGGTCAGGGACAAGCAGTGGCACTCTGCCATGGGACCATGAGGTCACAGGTCAAAGGGCAGTGTCAGAGGGGCTGGAGGAGCAGCACATTCTGGGGACATGGCAAGAGAGGATCTACAGACTTCTTCACATGATCTAGGGCTGCATTATCCTCCCTGGTGTCTGGGGAGCTGAGATTTCTCCTGGTTCCCACAGCCCTGAGAGACATGGTGTCTGGAGAGGCAGTGTCGGGTGGAGAGCGGTGCAGATGGACTCACTCTTGATTAGCCTGGAAGTCACAGACATAACTTCTGGATCATACCTGGACAACCAAGATCCAGAGACACCACATCTCCTATCTCCCCACCCACCCACTCACCCACACACAGGGCCACGACTGACTCTGATGGCTGGACGGGGTGCTGAGCCTCCTGGACAAAGCTAATGACTCACAACCAGGAGAGCAGGACAGTGGCAAGGACAGGAAGGAAGTGGGAATGCTCAAGCGATAGATCCTTAATTCCTCAGGTCCCCCTCTCTGCTCAAAGTCATTCACTGCCACAACTTCTGAGGACCAGCTCTGAGCTCCATAGCCTGGGTGGTGGCATGGGGCCTAGCCACTCTCCCTGACTGTCCCTGGCAGGCAGGGTGGACAAGAACATAGCCCTACGCTGACTTGGGCACAGGACAATGCACTGGGAACAGGGATCTCTTTTGATGGAAGAACAACCCAAACTAGGACCAATCTGGCGATCAGGATGTTCTCGAGGTGAGAGGGTTTGCAGAGTGTGAACCGTAATGGCAGAAGGAAAACATCTTCAAAGTGGGATCCAGGGGTATAAGGAAGATCAAATCATACAGCTTAGGAAAGGGGTGCTTTCATTCCAGGAGAGCTGCATAAGAGGGGTTCCAGAGAGATGAAGAGCATCAGGATGAAGGTTGTATGCTAGGTGGCTGGCCTGTGCAGCCAGGGAGCAAGGTAGAGCCTTGAAAGCCATGGTGGGGTGTAGGGGAATTCTCCCTGGACACTATGCAGCATTAGGAAGACCAACCAGACTCTTGCCATAAGGATAGACATCCAAGAGCATCAGCATGGTGGAAATGTAAGCTTTCCTGACTTGACTGTGTAATGTTACAACCAATTATTACCTAATTATCTAAAATGCACTTGTCAGCTTTTTCACTAACTTAAGAGGACATTTTAGAGAAATAGAAATCAATGGCTGACATTGTTTTATTGCCAACATTGTTTAAAAAAAATAAGAAAGAATATGGGGCTGGAGGTGTGGCTCATTTGGTAGAGAGCTAGCCAGTGAGTGGAAGCATTGGGTACTTAGTTTAAGTCCTGGCCTTGTATTAAAAAACTAAAATAGAATAGGTAACATTTACTAACTCCCGTTAACTATGCAGAGTATAAAAGAACATGTGATTACAGTATATTTGGGGTGTCAGGAACTTAAAGTCCAGGTAGAAATCTACCCTTATGAAGTCGACATGAAACCAGGTTTGGTGGCTCATGCTGATAATCCTAGCCACTCAGGAGGCTGAGATCAGGAGGTTCATGGTTTGAGGCCATCCTGAGCAAAATGTTTGTGGGACTCCATCTCAACAACAACAACAATGATGACAAAAAAGTGGAATGCACCTTTTATCCCAACTACAGTGGGAATTGTAAATAGGAGGATTGTAATCCAAGCTGGCCTGAGCAAAACAGTGAGAACCTATCTAAAAAATAACCAGTGCAAAAGGGATGGAGGTGTGGGTCAACTGGTAGAGCATCTGCCTCGTAATCGGGAGACGCTAAATTCAAACCCTTGTACTACCAAAGAAAGAAAAGGAAAAAAGAAGGAGAAATGGCTTCAGAAAGTATTAGGCTGTTGACTTCTTTTTATAAGTGCCTATAAAAAAGAAACAAATGGCTATGAATAGGAATTCTCTTATCCATATCCATGTCTGAAATGTGTCCACTTTCTCTCAATGTGTGTGGGTTGCTGCTGCTTCCATCAATTTCAGTTTGTGGAACTTGAGTCTGAAAAGAACACATTTCCACTGGGCCCTTTGCCTGCAATTATAGGCCCAATACACTAGGTGGCAGTGTGGCGTGTGGGTCCAAATGGGCCACGTGGTAGGGCTACAGAGTGCTATAGGCCTTCTTAGAGACTGAAATGTTTCCTTTCATCATCCTTTAGGCAAAGCCAACATAACCGTGATGGCTTTGACAGAACTGAAGGCTGCCCCCAAAAATCAGAGCCCTGGAAAGAACCAGATCTTGTGCTTCCAAGAAGCCCCTTCCCTAGGGACCTCTTGTTCCCCTTCCATTAAACCCTCCAAACAGACTGCCATCTTGCTCCTGAGTCCCAAAGTGCTCTGCTGTCCACTGCCCCTCCACACAGATTCCTGCTCACCAGCCCTTCCTCAAGGCGCCACCCACCTTCCCACACGGTCACCTTCCTGTCTACCATGGTCCCTCCTCCCCCTCTGGGCCTCTCACCAGCCACTTCCTTCCTCATCCGTCCCTTCCCCCCCACCCCCCACCCCCATCAGCCCTCTTTCCCCCCCCCCCCCCCCCCCCGTCTCCCATGCGTTTCCTTCCGCTCATCCTCCTTTTTCCTCAAAGGAACAACGAAAGGACCCTACCGCTCCCCTGGCAGAGTTGAGATGGGAAAATCTACAACCGCCAAGGACGAAGCCCCGATTTGGCACCTACTTCCTTCGTTCTCCATTTCTCCCATGCCTCATCCCCAGAAGCTTCTCTTGGGGCCAAGCACATAATAAAGTGGGAAGGGAAGGTCTAGAGGTCAACTATCACAGAGTTGCTGCATCCCGCTGCCCATAGGAAGGAAGCCAAGGAAAGGAATCCGTGGAAGGCCTTAGCCACGCAGGGTACAGAGGCAGAATTGAGCGGAGGGACAGGGCTGAAGAGAATCTATCCCTGCTGATAATCCAAGAGCGAAGCAAACCAACACAGAAGAAAATTGTTTTTCAAGAACATGCACACCAATAAAAAGCACTCAAACATTCCTGCAGGCACCCATTCCAGGATGGTCCCTGCAGAGAGCCATTCCCTAGGTCTGGGGTGGAATCCAGGGCTTCAAATAGTTTTTGTGTATTTACTAGATGGCTCTAAGTAGGAAGATCCCTCCTTGTGTATGAGGGACTGAGTTTTACAAATTCTTAACTGGGTTCCTCTTGCTGACCCTGACACTGACTTTATGCCCACGTCGAATTAGAACGAACCTAAACTAGCTGACCTCTCAGATTCTGCTCTCTGAAGAAAGGAAAGCAACTGGAGGTGATGTTGTCAATAATAAAATCACACTGAGGTGCTGTGTGGCTTTCTTTTCAACATTCGGTAGCAACAAGTCAAGAACAAGTGACTGGGTTCCCTACCTCGTTCAAATCTGGGGGGTTCCCCGTGGATTCACGTGCTAAAAGCCTGGTCCCTGACGCTCAGGTTCTGAACGGTTTCAAGAGTGGACTTGCAGCCTCCAAAAGGGTGAGACAAATAAGCCTTTCTTCTTTATGCAGGATATACAGGAGGTCCAGACAGTTACAACTACACCTTTCCTCTTCTTGGTCTGCACATGCTCACTGGGAGCAGCTCCCTCCCGGCAGAGCCTCTGATTCCCTTTTCCACCATGGTTGTGCAAGGGAGAAAACAGTGGCCCCCCCAGTCAGAACTGGTGTAGGCATCTGTCACCTCCAGGGGCGCACTGGGAGGAGGCCCCACCTTCTCTGAGCCTCGGCCTCTAGGTCCGTCAAATGGACAGAATTCCTTGGTTCCTCTCTGCTCTCTGTGTCTCTCCCCTGCCCATTGGAGGTGGTTCCCAGTTATTTTGAAGATGAACTTTCAGGGCCAGTTTCTACAGCAAGTGCCGTCCCCAGCAGGGAAGTCCCAGAGCGATTCAAACAGCAAGGGGCCGTGGTTCGGAGAGAGGCTTGCGAAAGGAGGAAGTACAGAGGCCACGCGAACGCAAGCGCTACGTCTGAGGACTGGAAATCACCTTAGCAAGTCCTTGCCATAAACGCACACAGGAAGAGCACTCTCGTGATCCGTACACTCCCTGCTTGGAGGAGTTAGGGGCCTGTTGAAGTATCACAAGACCCAATATCCTAAATCATCCAAATCACACGAGAAAAGATTAAGTAAACCATTAAAATAAAAAGTCAGTTTCCCTAGGAGAGCGGCTCTTGATGGGAGCCACAGCCGCTGACCCTCTGGCAAACCTCTGGGGTGTGGGGTGCCCGTCCCAGGCCCGTCGCTCTGCACCGTGACCCTTGCCCCATGGCCAGCTGGCCCATAAAAGGGAGTCACAAATCCTGCAGAGGTTCTTTGTGGCGGCCTTTCCTTGGGGCTCCACCCCTCTACCACCCGACTCACCCCAGCTTCCCAGAGCTAAGACTCTACCCCCCTAAGTCATAACTCCAGAACTGGCAAGGGCCCTCTTGCTCTCTCTCGGTTGGCAGCTCAATTAACACCCCCCCACCCATACACACACCCAATAGACTGGACCCCATCTTGCTGGAGGATGTTGAGGCCTTCCTGTTGCCCAGATCGCGTGCAGGCGGGCCTGACTTTCCCTTCCCAACCTCCCCTGCCAAGTTGGGAGGGAGGAAAGGCTGAACACGCAGCACTGGCCAAGTCAAGTTCGCAAAGTTCCTTATTGCAGCCAACCCCCCTGGCCTTAATCCTGTGACCCCTTTGCCTAATCCCTGGGCCCTGCCCTCCTCAGTACCTGCCACCTGTCGGAGGAGGGCATTTGCTTCTCTTCGGTTTGTCTTTTCACCCTGATCTGCTGGCTGCCCTTTGTCTTGTTATTAAATAACCAGGACGTGTGTTTGGTTTTGCTCTCGCTGGAGAGTGTTACACATATAACAAAACCATAAAAGCCCCAGAGAGCACCTGTTGCCTGTTCTGCCCAACTGGGCTTAACTATATTGCAGCATCTGGCTCCTGCTCTTCCCCCCCCCCCGCCCCTGAACCCCGCTTAGCACCCCCACACTACCCAGCCCCTCGCTGGAAGACGAACTTCCTTAGCCACCGCCATGAGCTCTGTGCATCCGCCCGAGTTCCTTTCCTCCCTCCTTCCCCCCGCACACGGTGTGGACTCAGAACCTGAGACATCTCAGGGAATCCACGTCCGTGTGGCAAAGGAGACAAGCACAACTCGCTCAACACCCCGGAGGCCGGGAGATGGGCCTCGGGGGGAAACTGTGGTTTGTCTGAGGGCAGTGAACTGCCTTCTAACACCATGCTGTCCTGGCGGTGGCGATCATGGTGTTGGGCGGGGGGGGCAGATCAAGGTGTTGGGGGGGGCAGATCACGGTGTTGGCTTGGGAGCAGCTGCCTTGGTTTGAAGGCTATGGAGACAGAGGACTCGAATCCTACTCTAAGAAGACTCGAAATGAACAGTCACCTCAGAAGCTTTTAGAGAGGGGGGTACAGAGGGCCCCATGGGGGCTGCATTGAGTCAGCTACGCCAGGGCCGTGTAGCCTTGGACTTTCAGATGTTACAGCCCCACAAGGCCACAAGGATTGTGTCTAGGTGACTGCAGTTACTCCAAAACCAGCACAGATCCAGAGACACACGGATGAAGTAGACCCGAGTTCTGACTCCCATGGACAACAATGGCTCAGGCCCACTCGTCTCTCCTGCCAACTCCCAAGAAGGTGCAAGGAGGAGCACCCCAAGGCTGCAGAACCCTTCCAACGTGTTCTCCAAGAAATGACAGAGACATACATTCGATCTTGAAGAAGACACAGGACCAGGTGTGAGCCCAGAGGCACCAACAGCCTGTGGGGACTGCCACCATGGCTCGTCCCGTCATGCTGAGAGGCTTAGCGTCCTGAGATGCCAAAGGAAGACAGGGGGGACATGCTTCGGGCGGTGGGCAGCCCTCCCTCCCCATCACACCAGGAATAGCTTCCCCAGCTCCGAGCACCCCAGGGGCGGCCCTGGAAGGAGCCACTGAAGATGCTGCACCCAGAGCCGCTTGCCTTGGGTTAGCTAGGAAGGCGTGTGGACGCAGTACATGCTGCTCTCTTACAGCAGAGCAGCAGTAGTAGTGTGTGTGTGCACATGCGTGTGCACATATACGCCTGTGTGCGCGTGCGTGTGTGTGTTCTAGTAACGGGCTTCTCTGTGGCTGGAGTTGACAGGCAATGTGCTTCCCAGTGACTGGAAAGCGGAGGGGGCCGAGCAGGGGAGAGTGCGTGATTCCAGCTCTGGAGCACAGCCCCCGTTTCCCACCATCCCCAAGCCCCCCATTCTCTTTACTCAAAAGCGCACCATGACCTCAGCCCGTGAGTCACAAGAATACATCTACGCCTCGCGCGGTCATTTAACACCATGCTCCTGGTGGGGTTCCAGTCTCATTTTACCAAAATGTGCAGGTAAGTAGACAAGGGGGTGGGGGAATGTGTCCCCCCGTCGCCCTGTCCACTCACTGCCCCTAGAATAGTGACCCCAGGACAGCTAGCAAAGCTCCAGAAAGCAGGGGACACACGTGGGCACCGTGCCTTCCGCCCTCCGTCGCACTGAGCGCCGCGTGTCCTGACTGCGGGCTGTCCCGCTCGCAAGGGTGAACTTTTCCTATAAAAGCCAAAAAGCAAACACATCCACTCTTAAGAGCCGTACAATCTCTATGTCAACAACCCAGCTCTGTCACTGTGGCACACAAACAGCCATCGCCAATAGATCAACAAATAGACATGGCTACATGACGATAAAACTTTATGGACATAACTTGGCAGGGGGCCAGATAGACGATGAGCTGTTGATTGGCCAAGGTCTGCCTCCAACGATTCCCTCCCTCTTTAGCCAACCTACCTGCCCCATGTCCCAAATTGCTGTGATCTGTTTTTTTTTTTTTTCAGGCCAGTGACAACGTGGTACCTTCCCAGCAGCGAGCCCTCTGCCTCCCAGTGCTGTGCAGGAAGTCCTTCTGAGTCTCAAGGGAAATCTGGAGAACCGGGCTGTCAGTCAGCTGAACATCTTCCCCTGCCTGTGGTATGCGGGCATGGGACCCTTTTCCATCCTTTCTTCATCTGGCCTCCTTTATCAATAAACAAAAACTCCATAAAACGGTCATGCAACAGGGAAACGTGTGTTTTCAAATGACACCCCCGCCCCAATCCATCACCAGCACCCCAACCCCCCTCAACTCCAATATGGTCTTCCAGAGGAACAGGCCCCTCCCCGCCCTTGCTGAACCATGGGGTAGGCATCAAGGCTGTAATACATACAGGCGCTTTCGCCCGCAGGATCCCAGCGTGCCGCACAATCTGAACTCAGAGTGGGAGGAACCTAGAACGTAGAGAAGTGGAGCATTGCACCCCCAGCCGCATTTAAGAAGTTCAAAGAGTTTCTTCTTTAAGAACTCTGAGTCACAAGGAACAAAAGGAAGGAGAGCGGGGGTCCTGGAAGGGCTGGGTTTCCTGCTTGGGTTTAGGGCAGCTTCTCAGCCTTAAGATGATGTCTCACAGCTTTCCCTGCGGTCAGGGAGCTGCGGTTGGCTTCTTCATCAAGCAGCATTCAGCCTGTAGGAGAGGCGGCCTATCAATCACAGGACGTTTCAAAAAGTCAACAAAAGGATCCTAGACAAGAAGCAGCCAGAAAGAGGAAACTCTGATCTTCATCCATTTTATTGGGTTAACATTGTTCTCTATTGTCTCTCCCCTGCCCTCTACCCCGCCACACTTCTAAAGTCCCCCACTGACCGGGTGGATCAAGAAGCAAATCTGTTCTTGGCAAGCCCTGGAGCGGAGCTTCAAGACAAAAATGCATCAACTTTCAAATGAAGCTCCGCCTCATGGGAAATAAATTAAATAAGATGAAGTTCACAGCCAGAAATTAAATAAGATGAAGTTCACAGCTTGGAAAAAAAAAAATCGCAACTCTGGTTACAACCAGAAAGCCCATCCTGGTGCACTGTTACGATTGGCTGAATGGTAGCATGCGGTCAGCAAAGCCAGGCAGCGGTAGAGGGGTGATTCAGGCTACACTGTCACTCAAAGCTTCCTCCCAGCCTTGTAGTTTTACACCCGGAAAATACAAGGACACCACTACCCCCAAACTTCCTTTTGACTATCCCTACCAAGGAGAGAACCCTCCTACAAGTGCAAACTCATATTTTCAACATGGCTTCCAAACACACAAAGATCCTCTCTCCCTTTGTGATACACGACCTGCCTGCTACAAAGGAGCTAGAAATGATTGCTCCCCACGCCCCACCCCCCCATGAAAAATCAGAGACTCGGGAACTCCTGTAGTCACCTTGCTTCACTGTAGACTTTCCAAGGAACTTGGCTTGAGGCTATGGGACCCCACCATGCAGGTCTGTGGAGAGAAAGCCTCTGCTTTCTTCCTTGGCTTGTGTTTTTCTTTGTGGCTTCTGCTGGTTGAAGGCTAAGATTGGTGCTTGTCTGGCAAAGGAAGGGACAAACCCAGGTGAGGTCCTTTACTGCCATTCTTTGTACACAGAGCTGACATGTGGGTAAATAACGTGACAAACAGTTGCTCAAAGTCAGGTGGTGGCTTCCTCGGGCTTTATAGCCTGGAGGTGGCCTGTCTGTCCGCCAGGCCAGGAGAGTGACAGGCAAGGAGCCCCTGTCTGTCCTGGGCTGGCTGTGAACGGCTCCCGGGAAGTCTTTTGTGGCCTAGGAATTGTGAAGGACTCCAGAGGGAAATAATGCAAACAACGTATAAGTCACTCCCTGTCTAGTTCCAAAACCCATCTTGAAGCCTGTTTGCATATAATCATAAAATTAACAGGGGAATTAGGCAGCTACTGCCCAAGTCCCCTTTCAGTCAATGAAGTTTTTATTGAGATTCAACTCTAGCCATTCATTTCTCTGCTATCAATGGCCGTTTGGTGTCTGTAAGGCATGTATTGAGTAGTTATAATGGCCCCTGGTCTGAAAATCTTGAAGTGTTTACCATCTACTTCTTAACTAAAACTTTAACAGCTACTGCTCTAGGGAAAAATGTCAATAAAATACTGACAACAACTTAGCCCACAAGATACTTATTCTACTTTAATTTAGACTTGCCTAAAGAGACAACAACGGTATTGGTACTAGAACTGTGGCATAAATGTGGCCAACATACGATGGGATAGTGTGCAATCATCATAAGTTACACTTATGATTTTAACAGTATGTGAAGTGATAATACAGTGAAAAGTACAGAATACCAAGTGTATTGCCAATTAATTTCAATGACGCAAAGCAAATTTCTAAGGAAAAAGCGTATCGACACCTTAGCGTTTTAGTGGGAATTTAAGTGATGTTTATTTATTCCATTGTAGTTTAACCATTTCCACACCCAATATTATTTATGAGAAGAAAAGTATTATTTTTTGAATAAGAATTAATGAGTTTATAAATGAAACTATATATTATTGTGAGAGAAACTATCCTTGGGAGGAAATGATTTGTTGCTATGCTCCTTTGCATAGAAGGAAGGAAGGAAGGAAGGAAGGAAGGAAGGAAGGAAGGAAGGAAGGAAGGAAGGAAGGAAGGAAGGAAAGAAGGAAAGGAGGGAGGGTGCAACTGTGCAGAGCTGTCTAATTGCACATGAGAGACAGAAGAACTGACAGGCAGGTATAGATATTCCTACTTTTCCAGAGTAGACATTGAGGGGCTATAGAATTCAATATTAAGCAGATCTTTTCATGAATCTATGTTATTTCCTCCCTATTTATGTCTATCCAATGCTTTCCACCAAAGACACAGAAAAGAAAAATGAGTGGTTATTAAATTATACAAAATAATTTTCAAATAGAAAAGACAGAAACGAGGAGGACAAAGAAAACCCTGTCTGTCTGCTTTGTTCTAATCCTTCCATTGTGAAAGCTAAGAAGCCCAGGGTCATGTCTCCTGGACATCACAAGAAATCCCATAAAGTTGGAGTCCAAGTCTTTTTAGCCCAACTAAATTGAGGAATGTGGTTTGATTATTGCTAAAAGCAGAAAGAAGGACAAAGTGAGGGACTGTCGTATATCATGGTGGTTCCACAGCCTTGGAGGAGACAGGCTTTGAACTTGCCTTTCCTTCTACCTCGATGAAAACCAGCAGGATGATGTGCCGAAAGCAGAAGGCATCTCAACCACCATCCCGCCCAGAGCCGCATCGACATGCGGAAGAATGGGGTCTCCCCAGCTCTAGACTAAGGGCACAGGGGTCCACCTGGCCCCTTCCGGCCCTGCCCTGCTTAGATCCCTGGGAAGTCCTCTCCAAGGGTCCTCGAGTCAGCAACTCATGAAAATACTAACCTTGATCTAAAAATGCACTCGTGTCAGGCCTCTTCTATGCTTGGCAAGGAAGCGCATGGCCAAAGGAAAAGAGACCGAGGGGCTGTGTCATTCCACACATGCGCAGGAAAAGCGTTGCTCGGTTGGAAGGGCGGAACTCTCCTCCTGCCAGACAAGGCTGAGTGGCCACAGAGACTTCACTCAGCCTTGCATCTGCCCAGCACGCACCCCGAACTGCTCTTTTTTTTTTTTTTAAGAGAAAAACACAAGACCAGGTTTATTTCATACAATGTTATTCACACATCTTTCATTTTCTAATTTATACATACTATACAAAGAAGTGAAGGTAACATTTCATTTGAACCAATAAGAGGCAGGACTTAGACAAGCTGGTCCAGAAACAATCTAGATCAAAAGGAGACGCTCAAGAGAAAAGCCTAAGCGGGAGTGCCCACATTTCTTTATTCTGAAAACGTCAGAACTGACCAAAGTTCCAGGCCAACATACTAAAAGGTGCAATTGAGGGTGGGCACAAAAAGTGGCAGCCCATAAAATGTCTACAAGAACAAGTATTTCTCTAGAATATGCCGGTAAGGTAATAGGAGGGCTGGGTCATTAGCGCTAGACTGGTTTCCAAATGGAACATTCTCTAGGCCTTGTGATTTTTCTAAAGTTGGAGCGGTAACTGCCCGTGCCAACTGGAGATAAAAGACGAAGGCAAACTAGGATAAGTGTACTTTTCCAGGATAGCTTTGGTGCCGAAACCATGGGCTGATACTGGGAACAAGTCTTAAGATGGGCCAAGATATTCTATGTCTGGCAGTAGGAAACAGGAAACAGTGGAAGAGCACGAACTGCTCTTTTTCTACTTTGTGTTTGTCAAGAAAAAGGGAACATAAAAATACTCTTATTGGTGTTTTTCTTACAGAAGACTGAGAACATGGTTTTCATGGTAAGGAGAATTGTTAGGGTTGCTGGCAGTAGCTTTGGAAAAGGGCTTACAGAACTCGTCTCCCCCTAACCCCCACTCCGCCCCCCCATCATCCCAACTTGTCACTGCAAGAGCAGAATCATTTGTTTTAAAATGTGGTTCTGGGGATTTCATCATGGTATAAACATCTCAGAGGATTCTTACACAAACTTACACACACAGCCTGCTCCATGCACAGCACACACCGCCCCCCGCCCCCCCAACACACGGCCTCCTCTTCCCATGTTCTCAAGTAAGCACGAAAGACCATAAACCTCAGAGGGAGGGGGTACGGTTTTATGGTAAACTTTCTAATTTCCATGTAGCTCATCTATAGTCATTGTACAAAAGGATGGGTTTTGTCGTGTTCCATTTCTCCTCTACCTCCCATCTGCCTTCCTTCCCTCCCCACTTCCGGTCCCCTACTATTTTTTCAATTTAACTTCTGCATATCAGAAAAAAATCATGCCAATGCTCTGCAACTAACTCACTAGTTTCATAGTAAACTTTGTCAGAAGTAAGAGGACACTCTAAGATAACGATACGTGTTCTTATGTGGAAAGGAAGAAGAAAGGGTGGGAAGAAAGGAAAGAGAGAGGGGAAGGAAGGGAAAAGAGAAGAAAAGAAAAATTGTTCAACTTGGTAGACTCGGCACCCAACCAACACCACGTCCTCCTGCCAGGAATGGCCCTGCCAAGCCCCTCCTCGCGTGTTCAGCAGGGCCCTGCATCGCTGCTTCCACTGAACCACGCTTAGATGCTCATAGGAGTCTTTTTTTTTCAAACCGCGAGCTCTCTCAAACCCCTGTGAATTCACTTCTCCTACTTGTTCCTTCACCTCATGAATACAAGGAGAATCCTTTGACAACAGAACAACTGGCTCAGTTCCGCGTCTGGAACAAAGTAAACCTTCACTCAGTAGTACATGGGTGTCCTGTGAGGAACGACATCATTTCTAGAGCAATATTCAAGGGAGAACCCGAGAGCCGAGGAGACAAGTGGAAGACCATGTCCTTGGCTATAGAATACTTAGTTCCATCAACGCAGCTTCAGGACACGTGTCCTTGAACTTCAATACCACATATCCCGAGTTACAAGAGATTCCCAACAAGACGTGGCCCTTGGCCCGTATTTGTGTGTTTGGTCCTCTGAACCTAAGCGTACAATCGTAAGGAACCAGACTGAGATGTGATGGCCAATAGGAAGCAGCATAAACTCCAGAGGGCGGGACTTCGTCTACCCAAGGACTGAGCAGATAAGATGCAACAGAGCCAGGAGGCCTGCAAAGCCTGAAATGCTTCCAGCAAGGCTCTCGACACAGTGGTTACACGCCCCTCATCTCCAGATGCCATTAAAGTCCTCTGAACCATGTATCAAAAGTGCTGAGCACAAGATGACAAGGACGACTGTACACTCTAGATATGAGCCTCTGATATGGCGCAACCCCTCACTCCAGTCCGTGAGACTTAATCCTTCAGCTCCCTTTCAGTCCCTTGAACGCTACTCAGCATCTCCTTTCTCTCCCTGAGGACCTGCGACACCCACCAATGGAGTAAGGATGGGGGATTGTCCTGAGGGTCTCATCTCCCATTGTAGCAACTCCCTGGAGTAGACAACACAGCAACAACAGCACGTTCAGTCGTGAGCGAGGTGAAGAGGAGCAGATCACTGCATGGGAGACCGCCACTCCGTCTCGAGAGCCGACTCAAACGAGGAGTGCGATTTCCTGTGCTGCTCTGCCCTGTGATGTTTTACAAGCTTGGGGAAGGTCTACAAGGAACCCCACTGCGTTCTGTCTCCCACGTGGGGTCCCCCAATCATGCCATCCCATGCCCTGCTTGCCACGCTCTCTCCATCCGGCAGGCCTCCCTGCCGGGGCCTTAAATCTATTCTAAGGACAAGTTCTGAAGCTACATGACTTGACAAATGAACATCGGTCTTAAATAAAACTCCCTTTGGAATCCAAGGACAAAGTGGGGGCCCGGGGGCTACCCCTGTTGTACTAAAGTATGGAGAGGAAAGGAATTAGTACTCTGAGTCAACTGCCTTTCGTTTCTCTCATGTAATGGATCATTTGGTTTCCATAAAGTTCTGGCTATTGCCTTCTGGAAAAATTCATGGAGCCAACAAGAAAAAAAAGGGGGGGGGAGGAAATGATTAGAAAGAAACATCTCTGAATGTCACTAGTGTACGACATCCCTTCAAAGCCCTGAGCAGTGGTCCCTCCGAGACTCCCCCAGGGTGTCCTGCCTTTCCACTCATCCTCTGGAAGATCCAGAGCCCCAAGAAGCGGCAGAGGTGAGGTGGAGGCTCCCTTGTCAGAGGGGCGTTCAATCTGCAGACAAAGACCTTTGATCCAAGAGTAGAAAACCTGGGAAGTCATTCCATCACTCCACTGGCACAGACCGTGCTCAGGAATAAACCACAGAATGCTAAAGTGGCAATTGCTGTCAAATACTGTGCAGACCACAAAACCATAGCCACAAGAAAGTCAGTGGAAACTGGGAGGCAAAACGGCATCCCCGGAAGCAGCGGCCATGAGCGTGCGTGTCAACAGGAGGCCACTTCCTCCAGGAAGCCCCTCCGCCAGCGCTCCATGGCCGCCCTCCCTTGGTCATCGCCACCCTTCCTGGCAGATGGCTTTGACATCTCAGCGGATCCCCAAAGTATTAAGTGGCTGTGGATCTTGTTGTAGATTCCTTACGGATTCCTCAGAACCTGGACCCACATGAGTAAACAGGATTTATTCAAAGAGGGAAACGGAGAAAAGGGGCCACTCTCTTCCTCTGATGACTCAGAAGTGGGCCTTTTTCTGCAAGTGAAATCCCCTGAACAAGACGGGCATAGCTCCTGTTCTTTTCCGACAGCATTTAAGGTGCTGTCAGCTTCCAATGGAGCTTCTCTTTCTTGTGACTCTAGAGGTGATTCGCAGCTGTCGGTTTCGCAGGCCACTGAGATGGTCACGATGCGGAGGAGGAGGAAGAGAAGGAGGAGGAGGAGGAGGAGGAGGACGCCAACTCTGAGCAGTGGTGCTCCTCTTGGCCTATCAACAAGCTCAGGGCTGTATCACAACACGCTTATGCACGCAGAGCTGCGAGGAGACAATCCCTCCAGCCACAGGCCCAGCCCTTCTTGTAACCATGAGCTCATCGCAGTAATTCCAGAATACCCAGGCACTGAGGATCTTTCAGCCAGACGGGCAGTTAGGAACATAGGAAGCTCCATTTTTCTACCATAACATAAGCAATAACAATATCAAAACCTGCACGGCAGGTGGTTATGCAGTAAGACCTTCCAGAAGGTATTATATATCACAACAGAGAAAAGTCGCCAACTTTTCTTTTTCTTTGTTAGTGGTATTGGGATTTGAACTCAGGGCCACCTGCAGGAGTAGCAATTTCAAGCCCTGGATAAAGATGTGGGCCTTGCTGGGAAAAAGATAAGATAGTACACAACATTAAAGAAATCCATCCACTGTATCGACTAAAGTTAAAGCCGTAGATGCCAATGACCCAGCAGTTCCCATTGCTAGGCCCATCCACCCAGGCCGCAAACCATGAACCCCAAAGATGTAACTGGAGTGTTAGCAGAAGCACTGTTTACAAAAGCCCCAAACCACAGATAACCCAGATGACCATCAGTACTAAAAGGATAGATTAGAGTATGTCGTACCATGATCTACTATAAAGCAATAAAACAATAAACTACTCCTGTCCATAGCAACAGACACGAAGCTCACGGACACAATGTTAAGTGAAGGGAGAAACAAAAGGGCACCTAACATAGGACTCCCTTCATACCAAAAATTTCTAAACAGGTCACACTCCTCTGTCCTTATCAACCTAGTGGTCAGCTTGCCTGTTTACCTCTGAGGAAGCAGCTACTGACACGGAACATTCCAGCCAAATGGAATGCTAGCACGTTCTAAATCATAATCTGGGTGCTGATTTAAATAGGTGTGTCCATTGAAGCTCTCCATTTCAGATTCATGTGTTTTATTGTATACCATAAAACTAGTATAAAAAGATATAAAATCTGAAAACAAAATTGAAGGCAAAACAAAGACATTTCTGGAATAACAAAATTAAGAGAATCAGCCACTCACAGAAGACCTGCATTAAAGGAAAACTCTAAAAGAAGGGAGTTGGTTTGGATTCATCCTCAGGAGAAGATCAATGGTCCCAGATGGAAATTCGGTAAAGACATGGACAGTGTCACCATGCAGATGAACCTGAGTAAGCATGGCAATAATAATATTCTTGGGAATTAGCATACACGCAGAACCAAATATGCAGCAATGCTTGAAAAGGAGGAGGATAATAACGCTTAAAAAGTTCAACAAGCCCAGAGTGGTCTTGATGACAGAAAGCACTAGTTTAAATCAGATTTTAAACAGCCAGAGGTGCATGTTGTTCTATGTACATTAGCCACTGAAAGTAAAGAATGTATATGTCATACGCTAACCCAAAAGGAAATGTTACAAGATTTTTTTTAACTTAAAAAGAAAACCACTTAGAAGAATAAATGAAGAAAGTATAAAGCAAATGATAGAAACATAGAGAGATAAAAACCCAAACATATCAGTAATTATACTAAATATAAATGGTCTGGATAATTTCATTAAAAGACGAAGGTCTATATATACCCACATACACATATGTGTATACCCATATATGTATATATGTGTATATATGTACGTTATGACTTATGACAAGGTAAGCACAAATGAGATACACATTAACATAAGGACACAGAAAATATTGCAATATATTTTAGAAAAAAAATACTACTTAAAAATCATTGTTTTGTTGGCTTTTGACAAAGAGTAGACCTAAGTCAAGGACCATTATTAGACAGATAGTCAATAATGATTAAAGATGTAAATTCAAGAGGTACAGGCATGGTGACCCAAGTCTCTGATGTGTTACTTGGGAGGATACAGTCCATAATGTTAAAAAATGTAAATCAAGAGGGCATGGTGAAGGGCTGGGAATATGGCCTAGTGGTAGAGTGCTTGCCCCGTATACATGAAGAAGGCATGGTGACCCAAGTCTACAATCTAAGTTACTTGTAAGGCATAGGGAAGGACGATCACGGACCACCATAGAAAACAGTTAGTGGAGAGTCCCTTAACGCAACCAATAGGCTGGGCATGGCCGCGCACCCTGGGATCCCAGATACCGGAGAGACAAAAGCAGGAGGATCATGAGCCTCTGCTGGCCCCCAAATGACTAAGACAAAAGAGCAGGGGATGTGGCTCCAGTGGTAGAGGCACTAGGCCTTGAGTCCAAACCCCAGTACAATGAAAACAAGGATCAGTTTAAATCAAGATATAATCGTTTGAAATCTGAATGACCTTAGGAACAGAATGAGGTCCTCAAGTTCTCTCTTAACTTGCTCTCTCAGCTGGCACTTTATCCCTTGAACCCAGCCTCCAGCCCAGCTATTTTAGTTGATGCTCTTGGAGATAGATTCCCACAGACTTCTACCGAGTCTTCACATCTTGATCCTCCAGCTCTTAGCCTCCTAAATAGCTAGGATTATAGGCAGGAGCCACCAGTGCCTAGTAGTTGGTATTAGGCCAATTTATAAAAGTTGATCCAACTATACACATGTGATTTGTCCACTTTTTCTGTATCAACACAAAGCTTACTTACAGCCACTTGAAGAAAAGCGAAGGTGGTTGCTATCATTCTATGGACTAACGATGCTTGTAATCCGTAATGGCTATTTGTATGGCTCGTCATTTCCCATGCATTTGCAAACCAACCTTCAAGCAAGAATAAACTACTTGGATTGCTTTCTATTAAGGTACATATCTTATAGCCCATAACAAGAGCTAAATCATTCATACCTGCTTGAATTTTTAAGTTTAAATCTCAAGAAGTTACAATGAGACACAGCTCAATGAATCTAGAAACATTATGCCTGTGGCCTATAGATCAAGTGGGTTTTGTATGGATGGAAGAAATTCCAGCCATAAAGCAATTATCTCAAGGCACTGGAACTTTCAACTCACAAGTATGTACGCAAAGGTGTTTTTTTAAAATTAATCAACAGAGGAAATAAAGATGTAACTCAAAGTTTTAAATAACAGTGAGTTTGCAGTTTGATGGTAAGAGAGATCATCCTAGCTATTTTGAGACTGTGACCTCCTTCTTAAACACATGCAACCATTCATGTAGAATACACACGTCCATCATCCTCATTATACTTTGCTAATAGTCAAGTTCATGTTTTGTCCAACTTCTCAGTCTACCTACATATCATCTTCATTATGATAGAGCAGGTTAAGAATTTGTGAGCTCAGATTGCCTACGCCTGAATCCAGCACCTCCGCTTACAAATGGGGCGTCATTGTACAAACTGCTTCACCATGCTGGCCTTCAGTTTCCTCATGTACTTCACTAAGTGCTAGCTACCTTATCTCCACTTAACCTAAATCCATCCTCAGAATAGGTTTGTTCACTATACCAGCAGACAAGTTCCCTCCATCCATTCTATGTCATTGGATGACCACTTGGGTCCAGAAGGACAAGTTACAAGCACTTAAAATAATTTCCGAGTTCTGTTCAGCAGAACAGTAACATCCTGTGATTTTTGAGTGTTCAGTTTGGACAAGATACATATGGCAACTCCATCAAGCTCACTATCTACCTCTTCATAGTCCTGGCCACTCAAGGGTTACAAGCAGTCAGAAGGTGCTACAGACCCTTCATTATATCAGACTGTGCTGACAAAGCACCTCACTGGAGAGTCAGGAGGTGGATTATTTTGGATTCAAGCATTAAAGAACAAAAGAAGTTCTAGACCCCTGAGAAAGTACTAGAATCTCACCATGTCAATCCTAGAGCCATGTTCAACACAAGATCCCATGGTAGCCACAGCAATTAATACTCAGCACACTTAGGACTCAACTAAAGGACCTCTTTTTACCACAAAATTGACCTTTCAGAAATACTCCAAAATTATGTCCTCTCTTATTTCTAGTCGTTTTTGACACATAATAATTGTACATATTTGGGGGGTATAGTCTGACTTTTTAATATATGTATACATTGTAGAGCAATCAAATCAGGGCACTTAGATTTCTATCACCCCATAAATTTGCCATTTCTTTGGGGCGTGAACATTTTTTTAAATCTCCTCTTCCAGCCTTTTTGGAATATTTAATACAACATTGTCAATCACAGACATCCACCAGAATATCTTGCTCCTGAACTTTGTGCCCATTGACCAGTCCCTCCCTTTGCCTTCGCTTTGCAAGCCTTACTTAGATAACCACTATTTGACTCTTCACTTCTGTGGAATCATGTGTGTAAACCACCACATCTGTGTGAGATCTGCGTAAGACAATTATCACCACCAACTATTTTCACTCCTTTGGCAATGCTGCCTTTTTAGAAGTGATTGATGTCTGTTTTAGGTTACCCAGTACAGTCTTTCATGATAAGAATGAGATAAGATAGGGCTCCTTAGTGTTAACACCTGCTGTGTTTTAGAACTCTTACTGCACTGTCTCCTTATTATCTTCACATAGTAAATTATTAAATTCCAGAAATGGCTAGTTTTCCAGGGATTAAATAAAGTCATCTGAGTTCCAGTGATTTACACATACCCCCAAGGACTTTGTAAACCTCAAGGTAAGTTGGGTGAACATGGACGGTAATGTGTTTTCCTAACTCCTAGACTATATTTTTGTACTGCATGGCCAAGAAAAACATAACCTTTGACTTTCTAGTTATAAATTATTGATTAGGATATAAAGTTATTTTAATCAACATAGTTTAAGAATACAAGTTTTTAAAACAGTTCTTGTAAGCCAATAGATTCTCTCTGTATTAGTAGGTTTTTATTGTGTTACACAGATGATCCAAAGTAAAAGAGAGAAACAAATACATTTAATCACACTGACTAAAGCGAAAAGGCAACTATGGCTATCAACCCCACTTCACAGATTAGGAAACTGAGGTACTAAGGTGAAGACAAGTAGACAAGGACTGACAAAGACAAGATTTTGATCCTGGATGGTTTGATCCCAGCGCTCACTCTTAACCACCATGTTGTACTGGATAAACAAACATAAAATAAGTACAACTTGTGAGGAGGGAAAGGAACGGAGTGGCTAGGCTTAGGATGTCATCGTCACGATTCTTGTGTCCCTTGAATCACAAGGATGGCATGTGCATCTGGGAAGTTGGGACACTGCTGCTATGGAAAGAGGAGGACAAAGGACATTCCAAGCTAAGGGGGAGCCAGAGCAAAGGCACTGCGTCTAGTGTGTTTCTAGCGCACGATGCAACTTATGACCCAAGAGCTAGTTAGAAAGTGAGGTCAAGGCCAGATCACACTACATGGCCATAAAAGCCTTGCCAAGGAGACTATCTCATGAATTTCCCCAGTGGCTGGAACGGTGTATGGCACAGAATAGGCACTGAACAGAAGATGAAGGAATCGTTAAATTGAGCTCCCTTTAAACCTGTTTCAGGGCTGGGGGGGGGGAGGGGAGAGCGGGAGGCCGGGAGGACCAGGTCTGTTCAGGACTAGACAAGCCAGTTGGCTTTGATTAGCCCACACATCCACAAGGAGCCATCCTCCAGGGGACAGGATCAACACTGACAGCCAGTTGCCTACAACATCTGGTTTAGTTTCTAGCTCAAAACGAGAACTTTCCATTGCCTCTGGTTACTAGAATCTTGCCGTTCCCAAAGGACCTCGGCAAACCAGCCATGCAAATTGGATCAAGTCAGAAATCAAGGTTTGAATTAAATCAGGCCACTCCTCTTCATGACAGCCCCAAACAGGCATATCCACGAGGTAGTTCCACCTTAGCTCAGTCACCGTGGGACAGTGTCTTTATGCTGCCAAAGCCACTCCAGGGTTCAGGTGGATTTTCGTTCCCAAGCCTGCCCAGATTATGACACTGGACACTCCCTGGCCTGATGGATGAAATGCGTGGTATGCATCCCTCGTGGACGGTCATAGAACAATGTGGAATTTACCGGGAAGCTCTTCAAAAAGTACTCTCTCTGCTGGCTGTGACCAGAAGTCAGCCCTTGACCAAGACAGACTACCCACCTTTGACCTTGAACACACGTGGCCTTGCTCTGGAAACCTTCAATCGGGGTTTCACAACTCTCTTTAGATGCACCCCTCCACCACCGCCACGCTCCCCAGCTTTCCTCATGCTAGAAGTTGCCAGCATTAGGAGTAATGCAACCCCATCCAGAGCACCAACCCTCCCCGATTCCCTCCACCCATCACCCCTGACTTGTCACCTCCCATTACCATCTCACAGTAACATATTAGTGGCAACTGCTGAGTCCCCAAAAGAGATCCATGATAACCACACTACACCTTCTGTACCCCAACACCTTCCGCACCCCATTCTCTCCTTGTTATGAAACAGGGAGTAGAGAGCGTTAAGGCCATTGTCTTGATTTATGGGACTTGTCTCTGAGTCGGATTGCTAACTGCTGTAACACTTAAAAGAGTTAAACCAAACTTACGTAAGCTGATCTCTGAGCACGTGGAAGGTCTCTGCACACGCCTTTTCCTGGCGTTCTTGAGGGGTGACTGAAAAAACTGCAGGACAGCGCAGGCGCACTGAAGGACGGTCCAGGAGCCTTGTCAAACAGTGCTACCAGGGCAGAAAGTACTCTCATCAGGGGACATGGGACACCATAATGGCCCTTCAAAGAGGCATCAGGAAAGCAAGGCATTCCAGAACCTTCGGGTGCATTCTATGCATTTCCACACATCCTGATTCTATTATAATCTTTAGGTTTTCCACAACTTGGTTACTCAGACTCTCTTTCATCCCCAGCCTTCCTCCATTTGCTTCATATTTTACTCACCGGACTGAGCTGTTGAAAGATTTGTGGAGCAATATCTCTATATTATTTTAAACCAGTAAGGCAGTAAAATCCTCTAGTGAGCCTTTATTGTTCTCAGGAAGGAGGGAAATTGAGCTTAGAAACAAACCAGCGACAAAAAAAAGTGTGTGTGTGTGTGTGTGTGTGTGTGTGTGTGTGTGTGCGCATGTTAAGGACATCTTTTAAAATCTGATTCTGACACAGAGAATTTACTGCTTTGATTAGGCAGTATGGCTTTGTCAACTCGACCACAATCTTCACCTCCCTCGAAACTGTGCAAAAGCCAGGCATTAGTGGCTCACGCCTCTAATCCTAGCTACTCAGAGGGCTGAGATCTGAGGATTGTAGTATGAAGCCAGCCAGGCAGGAAAGTACATGAGCCTCTTAACTCCAAATAACCAGCAAAATGCCAGAAGTAGAGCTGTGTCTCAAAGTGCTTGAGGGGCTGGGAATATGGCCTAGTGGCAAGAGTGCTTGCCTCTTATACATGAAACCCTGGGTTCGATTCCCCAGCACCACATAAATAGAAAACGGCCAGAAGTGGCGCTGTGGTTCAAGTGGCAGAGTGCTAGCCTTGAGCAAAAAGAAGCCAGGGACTGTGCTCAGGCCCTGAGTTCAAGGCCCAGGACTGGCCAAAAAAAAAAAAAAAAAGGAAAGAAAGAAAGTCAAAAGTGGTTGAGCCACCAGCCTTGCGTGAGAACACTAATGAACAGCACCCAGCTCCTCAATTCAAGCCCAGTACTGGCACCAAAATACACACATATATCCATACACATGTACACATGTACATACACAAAATAAGAAATTGGACGATGGGAACACTGTATTCATCGCAGCCAGCACCCTTTATTGATTTCTGTAACTGATGTCAGAGTTGAATTTCATGGCTGGATACAGACCCTTTTTAAAGCAGCTCCTTGGTGCCTTTGTTTCAAGAGAACGACATGTCTCTTGACTGCCAGCAAGAATATTTCTGGTCCCTTAAAAACCCTTAATGACTTAATAGCATTGAAAACATGCCCCACTGCGTCTTCAAATTATCTCAAGCTACTGTAGTAGTGAAATTAACTAAATTGCAACTCCAGCAGGCATGGCCTGGACCACAAGGCGGGTGGGTTCCAAGCATCTGGCCCGCTTCCTCCGCCATCGAAGGTGCGTGGAGGCTTATTAACACAAAACAGCTGGATGGGAAAGGGGCCTGCTTTTTATATTTATTCTGTGTCCTAGCTGTATAGCAACACCTGATTCCATGATTACACAAGGATTTATATTCTTCTTGGTAAACCTCAGATTTACACATGAAATTTATTTGACCTTGCTTACCAATTTACCTACACAGAGCTTGAACTCGCTAATCAGCCCCATGCTGGAGCAATTAGCAACTGGGTGGAAGGCTCCTTTCCTTAATAATAATAATAAAAAGGTGAGAAGATAACTTTTGAACTCAGGCTTCCCTCCTGGTGTGTTTCTACAAATAACAGAGCCACAGAAATAGAAACGCCATTAAGTCATTACAAATATATTTGAAAGGGAAAGAAACAATGTTGAGCGTTTGAATATAAAAATAGCATAACTAGGTATGGAGTTTTCATCTAAATAAGATCATGAATCTGGCATAACCTGCTCTAAATACCATACATTTAACAAACATGGGATAAAAGAAATCATAAAGCATGAAACTTTCAAGATTGCTGAGATTTTAAAAGATTCAAAGATCAGCCCAGCATTGGTGGCTCACGCCTGTAATCCTAGCTACTCAGGAGGCTGAGATCTGAGGATCACAATTCGGAGCCAGCCTGGGCAGGAAAGTCCATGAGACTATTGTCACCTATAAACTACCCAGAAAAGCCCAGCAGTGGCACTGTGGCTCAAGAGGTAGAACACTAGCCTTAAGCAAAAGAAGCTCAGGGACAGTGCTCAGGCTGAGTTCAAGCCCCAGGACTGGCTTCAAATATTCAAATATTTGAAAAGATTCAAAGATCAGAAGTAAAGTGGTATTCGGGGGCCTTGTTTACTTTTTCTCTAAAACACATGAGAGAGAAGGCAGTCTTCATGTGCTGAAGTTCTCTGTGGCTAAGCCGGGTGCCTGTGGCTCATCCCTATAATCCTTGCTACTCAGAGGTTTGGAGGATCAAAGTTCAAAGCCAGCCCAGGCAGAAAAAGTTCTCAAGTCCACTCAAATTACAGAGAAAAAGCTAGGCTGGATGTATGCCTCCAGGGGTAGAGCACCAGCCAAGCAAGCGGGAGGCCCAGAGTTCAAACCCTGGCACTGCCCCTCACCCAAAATACTTTTTCATTAAAAAAAAAAATGTTATTGTAAAGATGATGTAGAGAGGGGTTATCTTTCCTTTAGTCAGGTAATGAGTACATCTCTTTTTGGAAAATGTCATCCCCTTCCTTTGCTTCCTCCCAGTTTTTCCCTCCTGTCCCATTCACAAGTCGTAGAGTTCATTTTCAACACAGTGGCCCGTGAGTACCACTGTCAGAGCTGAGTCTCTTCTGCCATTCCATTTCACTTAAAATACGTCTCAACCACTGCTATAAACATGTCTTCCAGGGCTGGGAATATGGCCTAGTGGTAAAGTGCTCACCTCATATACATGAAGCCCTGGGTTCGATTCCTCAGCACCACATATATAGAAAAGGCCAGAAGTGGCGCAGTGGCGCAAGAGGCAGAGTACTAGCCTTGAGCAAAAAAGAAGTCAGGGTGCTCAGGCCCTGAGTCCAAGCCCCAGGACTGTCAAAAACAAAACAAAACAAACAAAACATGTCTTCCACTCTCAGAGCAAATGAAGACAGGAAAATTAACATCTGTCACGGGGGTGGGGGTGGGGGGGTGGGAGGGGTGGAGAAACACTTGGGTTATCCAGAAACACCGAGACATTTCCATTCCCTTAGGATGGGTGGGAACGCCTTAGCAGCTAAACCTCAACTGAACAGAAGAAACTAGTTCAAACTGGTTGAGTTCACTGCTGTCCACCTGAGGCCTAATCTAAATACAGCCACACTTGCTAGGGTCTTCGTGACACAGAAAGCCATCTGTGTCATTAATTATACAAATAATCCAAGTTTCCCCAAATCTCCTTGGTTCAATTATTTTGGCTCTCTGCCTCCACCCCCAAAGAAAACATATAATAAGGTGGAATTAAGGGAATCTCGTGTCAATATTTCATTCACTTTGTATCATGAAGAGCAAGGGCACACGAGTCCGGGCAATGCCTAAGCCTCTCTTATCTTGAATTTATTTTCTTAAGTACTCCAACAAGAGTGGCAGGGTGGTCATCTGCCTCAACACGCAGTCACAGACTTTATTTTTACTAGGAAACGTTTGCCTTCCAAACGCTAATGGGTTGAACTGGTTTTATTTATTTTGTGTCAGCCCATCATATCACACCCCAAGGAGACGGAACATTCTCTGAGCCCCGGGACAAGAAGGAACCTGTTAGCTTATTTTGACTACGTGATTGTTAATGTAGTCTTGGAGGAAGAACCTGAGGAGGAGCCATGGGTAGGGGTCTGTAGGGAAGGACGATGCGTCTCCAAGCCCCCCCCCCCGCCCCCCGCTGTAGAAGGCAACCACTTCACTTTCTTCCTCAAGATGAGTAAGATGTGTTTGCAGGACGGTGGTTCAATGCCAGCCTGAGCAGAGAAGAATGATCTGGAAGCCCAGCAGCACTGTGCCTGGAACAGCCGGTCTACAGGGTGACAGACTGAAATCATGACTTCCTATAATGCCAGTGACTTTGAAATATGTAGGCAGTTGAGATCAAGTGATGAATGGCCCACTCTACTCCTTCAGTCACTGAAGCATCTGTCAGAGCCAACCACATGCCTGTTGGGTAGCCGGTTCCGAAGCCAGCCCTGCTCAGAGCCTGAGTGGAGACTCATCCCAGAGGCTCACGAGAGGTCAGCTTCTCGAGGCTCAGAGAGCACAGTCGACCGGTACCCACCTCGGCAAGGGCGTATTCGAGGCTTCGGAGATAAAAGATGAATTGACTTTTATTTATGTCTGTCTTCCTTTTCTAGCCTATAAGATCCTCAGGATCAGGGGGTCAGTGAATTTTTTTCTCTAAATAGCCAGATGGTAAATGTACGAGATGAATATGCAAACAATCAGCACAAAACAGGCAGGCGTGGGATCTGCTCCCCGGTTGTAGTGCCCAGCCGTGGCACGGGGCAGGGGGGCTGCTTTCTCTGCCCAGTACCCCGCCCTAGCACGGGGCTCTGGAAGATGGCACAGGATTGGACGTGGTGAGTGAGTGGCCGCGTTCTCACCTGGTGGATGTTCTCCTGGGTTTCTCTGGCAGGGCAGCTGGGTGGCGAAACAGGAAATCGTGTCCTAAGAGCTTTGTGTGCCGTGTGTTTGGGGGACCTGGAGGCAGAAGGGACATCCGAGGTGAGGAATTCAGATGGGGCAGGTACCCAGATAACTGCGAGTTTCAGATGGAGAACAAGTACGTTCCTTGGCACAGAACCTGAAGACATATCTGTTATTCATCTGAAATTCAGCTCCCTGTCCTACATTCCCTCCTGGCGGGGGAAGGTGACTGGGGCTGACCGGGGAGCCGGTGGGGAAGGAGGCAAGCGTTACCAGGACAGACTGTGCCAGGGGCCACAGCCCCAAAGCCCAACCGCCATTGCCTATCGAGAGCCCGCGCGTGCCTGCCGTCTGTCTGGAGAAAGGGCTGTGGCTTTGACCCCTGGATCAAGGTCACACTCAGACTCAGTCCTGTGGACAATGGGGCGGAGGGAGCTTAAGTCTCAACCAGAGGAGTGACTCTCTCTCTGAGTCTTCTGATTGGCAGCTCCAGTGCTCTCTCCTGAGTCTCGGCAGCACGTGAAATCCTGCTCATATTTCAACCGAATCTCTCCTAGTCCATGTGACTGGATCTTCCTCATTATGAATGTGCCAATTCAAACATATGCTCTCCCACCCATATACTTACACACACACACACATTCACACACATTCACACACACTATGCACACATCCCCGTATATGCACAGTCACGATAAATAATTCAACTACAGATGCACATTCACACACATATTCATACACTTGCCTGTATTCACACACTATGCACACCCATGCACACACAGGCATGCATATTTGCACATGCTCAAATTCATCCTCACCCCCACCCATACACACGGGTTGATTTCTTTCCAATCACAAGGAGTTGGAAATGGGTTTCCAAAAACTCTGAAGACAGATAAGCTGGGGGAGCCCCTCCTGAGATGTACCCCCCAGAAACCATGTGAGGAGAAGAGACTCCACCAAGGAGAGGGAATAGGAAGATGAAGGGAGGAGAAAAGGGGCTAAGAGTGGAACTACAGGAACCCCACAACCTATGGGGTGACCAGAGGGGGAGGAGGGCAAAGCAGATTGAGATGGAGAAGATGGGATAAAAGGGGAAGGGCCATCTTGTCTTGGAATTTCGCCATTGGAGAGGCCATGCAGGTCGAGTCTCAAGACCACAGGGAGACTGAACAGGGCCCTGGCTTGAAGGCAGCTCTGTGGCCAGTGGGCCCCTCCCTCTGCTAGTGTCTGGGTCAGGAGGAAGACCGAAGCTGTGTGTTCTCAGCTCTGTCTTGTCCAACACGCTCACACATCTGTCTTAAGGCTTGAACTCAAGGCCTGGGTGCTGTCTCTAAGCTTTTTTTTGCTTGAGGGTAGCGCTCTGCCACTTGAGCCACAGCTCCACTTCCAGCTTTTTGGGTGGTCAAGTAGAGATAAGAGTCTCCTGTGATCCTTAGATCTCAGCCTCCTTAGTAGCTAGGATTACAGGTGTGAGCCACGGGCACCTATCCTGCCCAGCACTTTTGATGAATGCTACAGATATTTATCCCATGAAGACTCAAAGGCATGCTCTGTCGGGCATCCCTTGATCAGCACTAGAGGGGACAGAGCTGGGAAGGGCTGCAATTAACTCTGAAGAAGTTGCTAACACCATCTGAATTCTTAACAAATAGAGCCAGGAGGAAGCTCGCCTGACAGCAAGCCACACCCATAGCTTTTTTGGCCCAGAGAACTAGCACTGGTATGTCAGTGCTTATTCTGAGTACTTCCAGGAAATTGCCAGTCTGCCGTGAAAGAGAGCTGGAAGAAGCCATTATTTTTAATGGTGAGTAGTTTAATAACTGTCAAGTACTGAAATAATTCATACTATGCTAACATCGCTGCCACGCAGGGCTCCTCCAGGAAATGCTTTATGGAAAATGTAATCTGATTTGTAACTAATAGATCAAATCGGCTGGCAATAAATTCTGTGTGTGTGCGTGTTTTTGTGCTGCTGAAGTATTTGCTTTCTTTGTAGATTAAGCATCCTCTTTGCCACATTATTTACAGTACTCATTTGCATTTCAGTCAAGGAGCTGGAAAACCGACACAGGTTCAGATCCGAGCTTGGCTGATCACCAGAGATAGGATTTAGGAGAACTGCTTGACTTAATGATTCCGTTTCTTACGTGGTAACAATGGGCATAATAGTAAGTCTCGGGGATGATTAAAAATTAGGTTAAATGATTATTGGTACATAACCCCTGCTGTTGTTCACTGGCTTCAGTCTAGCCTGCACACTAGGTGAGCGTTACCCTGAAGTTCTGAAGACGGTGTTCAGCACAGAACTCTTGGACAACGATGAGCTAGCTGGATAAACACCCGAGGCCAGGTCTGTCCCCCTAACACACGGCGAGGATAAGACAGAGCTACTTGGTGCTCGATTATGGGCCCACCTCCCTCCCTTATACCCAGGGGCCACCTTCCACCATGCACAGACAGACTCAAGCATGGTGGTAAGATGGCTGGATAGGGGTCATGGTCAAGGTCACAGGCTGCCCTCTCTCCAACAATGTGCTAAGCATTTCCTGAGAAGGCCGGGTCAACTTGGCCTGCTGCGGCCGCCAAAACTCTTTGCCAAGGAGACCCGAGGAGGCCGCAGCAGCCTCGCTCCTGGAAGGATGTGCCCTTGGACGAAGCAGAAGAGCCTCCCAGTACCCAGGGCCCCGTGAACGATGAAATCGCCTTGGCTCCCAAACTCAAACTGTCAGAACCCTGATGCTTCCGAGCGCCACGGGGCCAAGCTGCTTTAAAGAGCCGGTGGCGGGACAGCGGATGCTCACAAAAGACGACATAGGCCACGCTGTGGGCTGGTTTTGAAGAGAGAAGAAGGCCCTAGTCCTCCTGGGCAGGATCTTGGAGCACCATCTTTGTCATTCTTTGTTTTCTTAATCGTCTGAAACATACTGGGCATCTGAGATGTGCAAGAGACTCTGACGGGGGAGGGGAGGAGGAGGGGAAGGAACAGGAAGAAGAGGAGAAAGAAGGAGGAGGAGAGGGGAGGAAAAGCTGCGTCTCCAGGGACTTCTTACCTCGCTACAAGGTGGAGCAAAGACACGAAGTGAATTTAACATGACTAGAGTTTAACAAAGACCCAAGATCAAGGCAGGCGGGAGGCAAAGACTGAGTGGGGGTACGTAGGAGAGAAATGGGAGTGGTCTTTAGACAACCACCACCACACACTGCCTGCTCGTACTGGGTAGAGGAAGGGCCCTTGGCTCTGGGTTTCCTTGGCAGTGGAAAGATAGTAATTCTCCATTCATAGGGCTGGTTTTGAAATTTAACTCAGCTCATTGCAACCAAGTACAGGGCAAAAAACACCTTGAAGTCACTGCCCCGTCTTTCACACGGACCAGTGCGGGAGTAGAACAAACAAATACTTGTAGCTAAAGAGAGTGTTAGGCAGGGCTGGCCCTAGCTGAGCATGTGGAGCGAATGATGGTGTGCTCCACTCCGCTCCACCCCACCATCAACTTGTCAAACCAGAGAGGGGCCCCGGTCACACTGGTCACAGGGTCGCTCTCGGCCTGTGGTTCACCAGTGGAAGCGCGAAGCCCCCTACAGAGTCACAAGCATGCTGTGTGGGAAGTGGATCCTGAACTTTCCTCCTCTCAGGAGTGGCCTGGATATCAGCAGAGCTCGCATGGGGGCGGGGGGGAGGGGCGGGGGGGAGGGGCTACCCGGCTACTTGGCTGCATCCTTGTTCATGGACAACATGAATGTGAGGCTCGGCCCATGTCAGCTCAGAAAACACATGAGATCGATTCCATGGCCCTATAGGAAAGGGAAAGGGAAAGGGAAGAGGGGAGGAAAAGGAGGAGGGGAGGAAGGGAGGGAGGGAGGGAGGGAGGGAGGAATGAGAAAAGGAAAGGAAAAAAAACCCCAAACCACTCCCATGTCAGCAGGGTTCCAGACAAAGCGCAGGTGATGGTGACTTTGGACAACGTCCTAATCTATTTGTCATACTATTTTCCTTCCAAGAAAGGTAAGGCTTAAGGAATAATTCCTCACCTCAAACACACGTTTCTAACCACCAAGAAAAACGTTAACCCCGGGCAAAAGCATTTTATGAAACATTTAACAAAAGAAAGAAAGAAAATAAGCAGAAGCCTGTCGTATCTTGCCTGCCGGGGACATGCCGGGCCCGGCAGGCGGGGAGCTGTAGTTAGGAGTCACCAGGTTGGGTTTCCAGGGCTCCGTCTGCACCTGCCCTGCAGGTAGGGAGCTGGCTTGGTGTTTCTCCTTACTCCAATGACGCTGTAAGAGGCAGCGCCCAGAAGAGAGGTGCCACACAAGAGAGCACTGTGCGGGGAGAGCTGCTGGACAGAGGGGCGGAAACTCCACACCTGTTTTGAAGACCAGATAAGCTCAGTGTTGGGACCTGGCAGGACTTTGTTGTGGGACAGGCAGGTGCTCTGTAAAATGATCCCCAGCACCCTTGTCCCCCACTCACTAAATGCCACTAACGTGTCCTCACGTGTGACCAGGAACATGTCCTCAGGCATTGCCAAGTGTCCCCTGAGGGCAGAATGGTTTCCGCTTGGGATATCTTGGTCCACAGAGGGCCTTGATCTCGGCAAGGAGGGCCACACCACCCTGCTGAGTAGCTAAGGAGAATTCCCTATCTGAACCTGAAGGGAAAAACCACTGTCATCCCCTAGTTCTTCTTTCTCAGTTCTAGGAAAAGAAAGGAAAGAGAAGGAGGAGGAGGAG
Organism: Perognathus longimembris pacificus; assembly: GCF_023159225.1. Lineage (NCBI taxonomy): Eukaryota > Metazoa > Chordata > Mammalia > Rodentia > Heteromyidae > Perognathus > Perognathus longimembris. The sequence continues at coordinate 8,087,030 of NC_063162.1, read as the reverse complement.
GAAGAGGAGGAGGAGGAGGAGGAGGAGGAGGAGGAGGAGGGGGAGGGGGAGGGGGGGAGGGGGAGGGGGGCAGGAGGAGGAGGAGGAGGGGGAGGAGGAGGAGGAGGAGGAGGGGAGGAGGAGGAGGAGGAAGGAAGAAGGGGAAGGAAGAAGGGGAAGGAGAAGAAGGGGAAGGGGGAGAAGGGGAAGAGGAAGAGGAAGAGGAAGAGGAAGAAGAAGAAGAAGAAGAAGAAGAAGAAGAAGAAGAAGAAGAAGAAGAAGAAGAAGAAGAAGAAGAAGAAGAAGAAGAAGAAGAAGAAGAAGGGATTTTGTAAAGCAACAGGAAACATAAAGCCTGGAATTTCTAAGCCTGAATTGGCCTTCCAGCTTCAAAGATCATGAAACTGCTCATTTATATACTCCAAAGCAGCAATTTCTCACAAAGATATGTTCCTCTGACTCTCTTTTAAAAGTCAAGTACAGCTTGGCAGCCACAGAGGACAGAAAATACAAGGTTTCTGCAAAGAAAAAAGAAAGCAATTTTTCAAAATCCAAAGACTTAAAACAAACAAACAACAATGAAAAAAGAGCCTGTCCAATCCTGTCCATGACAACATATAAGACAACTGGATTTCTTCACTTTGGCGCAACGGCACAGTCTGGGTTTGTTTTCTCTTGCTGACTTTGATTATTTCTTACAGATAAAACCCAAGCTGTCTAAAACTGTTGACACCGGGTGACTGACCTTTTTCATTGAAAAACAAGAAGGGCCAGGTTGAGTATGTCGGCTTTGGCTTTTATAAATGTTCACCAATCATTCTGTCCATAATTAGACCTTGCGCTGGAATGTATGAAAAGCTGCCTCCCACACCCCTTCCAGGGGCTCGCAAGCCACAGGGAAACTGAGCACTTCAGCAATGGTAAGATTTTTCTGGGCTGGCACGGGAAGACTCGGCTCATGGAATAGAAATCAGCAACCCTACACCCTAATTTCCACGTGTCGCATGATTATACAACGGAGTTGTGTGAGCAGCAAGTCAAACCCCAAGGTTTGCTGCCAGAAGGAAGCCAAACCTTCAATTCTGTGGTTAATGCCACCTAGGGATATAATTACACCAGCGACTATCATCTTTCTAGCAGAGGGGGTAAGAAGAGGAAAAAGGATTCTCATGGCCCCACATTCACATAAATTTAACCATTTTAGATTGAACGCCAAGCTGAAGAGCAAATTCCTACAGTATTCATATTGAGAAGTTCCAGCAGAAAAATTCAGCATCGGATATTAACGTGCTTATAGATCTCCACCTTATTGAACATTTAGTTCGGAAATGCTCTCAAAACTTTGCCTTCCGTGCAATTAAAAAGATTTGGCTTGAGCCAGGCACTCACAGCTCACGCCTGTAATCCTAGCTACTCAGGAAGCTGAGATCCGAGGATAGAGGTTCAAAGCCAGCCCAGGCAGAAAAGTCCATGAGACTCTTATTTCCAATTAAGCAGCAAAAACCTGGAAGTGGAGCTGTGGCTCAAGGGTAGAGCACCAGCCTCCTTGTAAGCAAGGGGGCAAAGCTCTGAGTACAAGCTGCAGTAGCACCACCAAAACAAACAAACAAAAAAACCCAAAAAACAAAAAAGGATTTGGCTTAAAATAAACCACTGTGCTATCACAAGCATGTGCATAGCAGACTCAGCATCCAAACATTGGGTGAGCTCTTAGTTCTCCTCCTGGGCCTCAGGGAGTCGACCTCAGTGTACTGAACCAAAGGTAATGCAGAGATTGCTTTTGTTAGAAGGCTCAACTGGATACTTATTGAGACAGCTTTAGGGGTGTGGTATTTACTTTCCAATGTAAAAAATGAATTCCTAAAAAGTTAATGAGACACCTAGAATGACAGGAAGACTCCCATGTGAATCACAGCAGAACATTTAGACCACAATGTCCTCCCCGCAAACCCAGGAGTACACAAAGATTTTGAAACCAAGAATTTATGATGAGACCTCGCCCACACGAAACCTGCTTGGGCAGGAGGAACTCCCCTACCCGCTTCCTTTCCTACCCCAACTTGGGAAGAAGCGTCCCTTCACCCACGCTGGCCCTGACACGTGTACGGGTGACCTCATCCACCTCTCTGGGGGAGCCACAAAAGCGCGGGGACAGTTTAGTAAAAGCTACACACCGGGGGCTGGGGATATGGCCTAGTGGCACGAGTGCTTGCCTCGTATACATGAGGCCCTGGGTTCGATTCCCCAGCACCACATATATAGAAAACGGCCAGAAGTGGCGCTGTGGCTCAAGTGGCAGAGTGCTAGCCTTGAGCGGGAAGAAGCCAGGGACAGTGCTCAGGCCCTGAGTCCAAGGCCCAGGACTGGCCAAAATAAAAGCTACACACCGAGTTTCCATGTGACTCAGAAATCCCATAATTTTGCAGGTAGCCAAGGGAAATCTAAAACATGTATCCACCCCCAGGATCATTCAGGAATGTCATATCAGCCCAAAATAAGTGCTACCAAAATGCCCGTCAACTAGGGAAGGAATAAATAAAATATGGCATGTACGTGATGGAATATTATTTAGCTACAAAAAGGAGCCAAGATCGCTAGATCTTTGATGTGCTATGGTACAGCATACACAGACAGTCACAAAAGGCCAGTGACTGTATAATGCTATTTAGGGAAGATGTCCAAAAAATGGGAAGGAGAAGTGAGTGGATAAGTGGCAGGACTGGTGGGGGAAGGGAGTAAGAAAGGTTTGTAGAAAGGTTGGAATGGATCAAAGCATGACATACGTGTGCATTTAAATGTCACCAGGAAATCCACTAGTATGTACAATTAAGGTGAGTTAACTTTTTAATTAAAAAAAATCTACATTGTTGAAAATACATTAATGTTTTCCAAAAATATAATCCATTCCTTCTCCTCCTCCTATTTCAGCTTAGTACTGTGAGTTGCAGCAAATGTTGAATTTACTTTCTGTATGTATGTATGTATGCCAGTCTTGTGGCTTGAACTCGGGGATTGGGTGGCTATTCCTGAGCTTTTGTGCTCAAAGCTAGCACTCTACCACTTGAGCCACAACTCCACTTCCAGCTTTTTTGGTAATTAATTGCAGAAAAGAGTCTCATGGTGTTCCAACTGAGATCCTACTCCATCCAATAATACAGAACTATGTCATACGAATGTCCAAGAGAAGACTCCAAACACTGGGACAAAAAAAAAAGAGAGAGAAGTCTTTTTATCAAGAGATAATAGTATCATTAACTTCTGTCTTCTAAAATGTTGGCTCCAGCTTCTAACTACTATTAGAACCACCTTGGGACTCCTCTGCTGAGAAGTCATCACACGTGAAGTATTTCAGAATCTCCCAGAATTATCAAGGAACCAAAAATAAATCCTGAAATTGCCTTTTAAGTGTGAAACGTGGGTTTTTTTTTTCCACTCGCAGTTGAAAAATGGCTTCAGAGACTATACTCAGATTTTCCAAGCTATAAATCTCTCTCGAGCAAGGACTAGGCAAGGACATTATTTTTTTTTTCAGAATGATATGACTGAAGGACCTGGGGCGCGCCGATGACCATCTATGTGCTACGCAGGCTGCAGAGACCATGGCGAGAAGCCAGAGGATGAAAGGCAAGGTCACGAGTGAAGAATCCGGAGTTGAAAGAACAACGAAAAATAAAATTATAGAAAAATTCACACGTTTCAATTAAATCCAACCAAAACAGAATGCATCAAGAGCCAGAAAAAAAGGTCTGTGCCCTTTTGCTCAATGATCCTAAAGTTTTAGAAAAAAAAATTTTTTTAGAAGTGTATCCTAAAGAAAGGCAAAACACAGCAGCACGGAAGTCTGACTTATAAAAGGCCCATTGAAGACAACCTCAATTGCAACAATAGGAACGGGATAATTAAATTAGGGAACATCCTTTTGATGTAACGGCATAGCTCCATAAATACTAACTATAAAAGACATGGAATTTACTTCTGGTATCATGTATAACTTACGATGTACCGAGGAGAGGGTGAAATGCATGAGCCCTCCAACAACGATGAGAGTAAATGCATGTGTAGGGGATAAAGACCAGAAGGAACTTCGCGGAAGTATAAATCATTGTGCTAGCATGGTGGGCCTACTCCATGTTTCCAAACTGCTCAAATGTTATCACAGTCTTTAGGGGGGGAAAAATCAAGTCAACTATACAAATTTTATGAGAAACAATTCCATTAATCAAGGTGTATTGTCATGACCAACCGTTCACTTGCACTATTTATGTCAGAATAAATGGCCATGAGAGACTCCTAGTCAGGAAGCAGGAAAGGGAAACCCCAGGCCTTAGCTAAGAGCCTGTGAGCCACTGGCAACTTGGAGATGGGAAGAATTTTCTTGACAAGAGTGACAGGAAAGAATCCTTCAGCGTTCAGAAACCCATACACGCACCACTAGCTTTCCCCATTCCGTTCCCATCTCATCTCTTGGAGCATCGTCAAAACTCCCTTCCCAGGTCTGCTGAGCCAGTCCTAGCAACGCACTCACCCGCCAGCCCATATGCAGGGCACCCCCAATTCCTGGCCTGGCGGTGAGAACCGGAGCCCTGCACTCAGAGGCAGAGTCTGAGGCTGTTAATGCCCATTGTCAACCTGGTCGGGTCATGCTAGCCAGGCAGTGGGTCCAACATTATTCCAGATGTCTCCATCAAGGTATTTTCTTTTTCAGAGGAGATGAATTCTATTCATATACTTCTAATAAAAGCGATTGCCTTCCACAATGTCAGCGAATGTCTTCCCAAGAACGGAGAGCCGTAATGGAAAAAACGGTCCTTGGAAGAAGAGAGAATTCTGCCAGCAGACAGCCTTGGACTTGAACTCTTCTCCGTCTCCAGCCTGGTGTCCACCCTGCAGACCTGAGACTTGCCAGCCTCCACGATTTCATAAGCCAATTCCTTTGAATCTTTCTGTCTCTCGGTCTGTCTCTCTTCCTCTCTCATATACACGTGATACTGTACACACGTACACACACACACACACACACACAATTGTGTTTATCCTGTTTCTCTGGGGCACCTGGCCAGGCAGAGGCCCACCTCCATGTGTGCTGCAAATGCTGAGACCAGGCTCTGAGGAAGGTCAGGAGACATCTGTCTAATGAGAAAGCGAGACCTGAGCTTCACTTGGGTCCTAGAATGGAGTCGCCGCTGGCCAGTGGTTCACATGCCCCTCTAGAAAATGGATGTAAATTGAAAGAATATGGGCAAAATTAGCCATGCTACTAACTTGTAGAGCTCCTGTCTGCATCTGCACGCTTCATTAATATTTTCAGTGTTCATTAGGAATGAGGCCTGCCCTCCGTCTCCATGGCCGGTTCACCCGCCTCTCAAATCAGTAAGCACACACCGGAGGACCCTGCCGAGCCGGGCACCTGTGTCCTCCAGTGAGGGTACTGTCTTTTTTTGTTAGTTTGTTTGCCAGTCCTGGGGCTTGGACTCAGGGCCTGAGCACTGTTCCTGGCTTCTTTTTGCTCAAGGCTAGCACTCTGACACTTGAGCCACAGCGCCACTTCTGGCCTTTTCTGTGTATGTGGTACTGAGGACTCGAACCCAGGGCTTCATGCATGCTAGGTAAGTACTCTACCTCTAGGCCACATTCCCAGCCCAGATGCAGTCGTTTTAAATGACAAATGTCTTGCAGATTAAATATGAAATTGTGCAATCACAGGACATAGCTCCCATCTTCTGAGTGATCACCTAGATCATGAAGACAATCACCCATACTTTCTCTCACCCGGGATTCAAACTCAGTACCACAGAGTAATACAACTCTATCCTATTACTTGATTCAAGAATCTTCACAGTATTGCATCAGCTCATTTTAGTTACTGTTTAATTCTCTGCCTCTAATTTTTGAGACTGCTAATACTCACGTTACACTTTTTTTTGGTATTAAAATGAGTTACCTTGTTTGGCACTGGGGGCTCACTGCTGTGATCCTAGCTACTCAGGAGGCTGAGATCTGAGGATGGAGGCTCAAGGCCAGAACAGAACGTCCAAGAGACACTTATCTCCAATTGACCACCAAAAAGCCAGAAGTGGAGTTACGGTTCAAGTGGTAGAGTGTCAGCTTGAATGAAAAAGGCAATCAAGAGCATGAGGCCATGAGTTCAAGCACTAGTACTGGCATACACACACACACACACACACACACACACACACACACAGAGTTATCATAAGGTACACATGGTGAAGCAAACCTATAATCTCAGAATTTGGAGGTAGAGGCAGGACAATAGAGTTTAAGGCCAGTCTGGGCTAAATAGCAAAGCCTTATCTCAAAAAAAAAAGATCCAAACAAACAAATACAAAACAATTGCCTTTATAAAGTTTTTGTTTGAATGATAATAACAAAAGGGCCTGATTTTAATACCCTTTACATAATTGGTTTAGTGACATGTACTCAAAGCATACTGATTTACTGTTTTAATGCTTTTTACTGGAATAGATAATCCCTTGCCTACATGTTTAAGCCGCCTGATTGTTTCACATCCCAAAGCCAGCTTAACCACAAGTGACCCAAGAGGGCCGCCGTGCCGGCAGCAGGAGCAGACTCAAGGCCCATCTGAGCCTCAGAACCCGAGTGATTTCACAGACAAATACTCAAAACATTTTTCATTCTTTGTGTTCTCCCTTCAGAGACAACTATTCCGAGGGTCCAGCTTAAGAAAATGGGTGAGGAATCTGTCTCCTTTAGGACCCTGGCTTGGTCCTGGCGTCACGTGACGCAAATGACTGAAGAAGTCAGTCTGTGGATGAGCGAATGATGGGGCAGCCACCCCATTCCCACCCCGTTTCCACCTCCAGCTCACAGCTGGTCTAGCCTCACTTCTCTGGGCACACTGATCAACAACTTACCTTGTTTTGCTTTTTGCCATGTTAGGGATTGAACCCAGGGCGCCGCCCCCCCCCCCCCCCATGCGCTAGGCAAACACTCACCATTGAACCAGATCACCAGCCCTTTCTGCCTCTTATTTTGGAAGCTAGATCGTCAGCCTGGCCTCAAAAGTTATGATCCTTCTGTCACAGCTGCGTGAGCAGCTGGGATTACAGTCCTGATGCACCATGCCCAGCTCTTCATCCTAACTATAGACATCAGATTGCAATCAGGGAGTGAGCAGGGGAGGGGCTTCACCTTGTGACCCCGGAGCCCAGTTTAATGAATCCGATGCGATCAATGCCCGCACCCACAAAGCAGACTTTCCTTTCTCCTTCCCCCCCCCCGCCCCCCTTCTTCTAGCAGTCAGGCTCAAACTCAGAGCATCACACTCCCGTTTGGTGGTTTCCCCTCAAAGATTCATGCTCTACCACTTGAGCCACAGCTCTGCTTCTGGCTTTTTGGTTAACTGGAGATAAGAGTCTCCCAGACTTTTCTGCGCGGGCTGTCTCTGAAGCAGACATCCTCAGATCGTAGCTTCCCGAGCAGCAAGGATTACAGTGTGAGCCACCAGCACCTGGCTAAAGCCAGACATGCCTACAGAAGGCTTGTGAATCCGTTGAAATAAACTTGCTCTGAAAGCTGCCAGTCCAAATATCCCAAGCCACATGCTCCGCTGCCCAGCTAATGGGTTCATCTATTTTAACCCCACTTTACCAAAATGGCAAGCTTCATGAAGAATCCCTAGAGAGACAACATGTCCAACAGTTAAATCCGTGTTGTACTGTTTGGTTTACAGGGGACCGGGGCGGGGGGGGGGGGTGGTTCTTTCCCCCAAAAAACACATGTGTCCTTTCGTTTCACGGTCTCACTTGGCACCAAATACCAAGTCGTGTGCCCATCAGATTGGCTGGAATTACATGCTTCCGCCACTCCCACAAGCTAATGTACGAGACCTGCAATTACCTGTGGGCTGGCTTGAGCCCTAAATGGAATTAATGTCTGCCCCAACCAAATGCCTCAGGACCCACTGTTTTTCCTTCTTTTTCTTCTTTTTTTTTTTTTGTTCTCCCATAAATTGCTATTTTTGTAGGCTGCCTTCCAAAAGTTGAGTCCCCAAAAAAGTTGGAACTGTAAGCCCAGTACAGCCTGCTTACGATGAATTGTTGCATCTTTGCTACTGGCCCTGTGTGACAAAGCTAAGCAAATTGTGTAACATCGCCTTTACAATGGGAGAGAGAAGCGCTGCTCGCAATGTAATCTGCCTGACGTTCATACAAGAGCAGAAAGGAAAGAAAAAGTGCCCAACACACAGCCACGCTTTCTGTGGAGAAGATCCACGTGTCAAGGCCGAGGAAAGAATCCTATTGACGCTTTGTATCTGCGTGTTCAGAAGCTAGCTCATTCCTAAGGAAAAGAGAAATCTATTTGGTACTTGAGCTGAAGAAAAGAAATATCAGGCACATTAGCAAAATTCCATTGCCAGTTCGAAGATGATGACAAGGCACACAAATTTGTTCTGGCTGGTTAAATTTTGCAAACTTTGAGAAGAGAAAAATAAATAAATAAGAGATAAATGGATAATAAGCCCGATTTTCATTTATGGGCCTCCATGGAAAAGGAGGATAATATCGGTATTAGATTACTTTCCATTTCCATCAGCAATGAGTTGTACTGTGTCAGTCCCTGAGAGGGACAATCAGATAAAAACCCTACCACGGGCCTGTGGAATTTGCTGCTCCTGGCACCAGACTGAAAACACAGGAGGGGACTGAGCAGAGCCAATGGCGCTCGGAGCTGGTGGAGTTGGGGGTGGGGGGGTGCCTCTCTGACCTCGGGTGGCTGCCGGCTTCTTTCCCCATAGGCTCCATCCTTCCCCGGCTGTCGCAGAAACCAGTGGAGATCTAACTCGTCTGCCGCTGCCACAGACCTAACTCTGCTCTCCAACTGTTCATTCTGACAGGTGGTCAAAAAGTTGGGTGATACAGAAAGACAAGAGCTCCACATGATGCTAAAGAGATGAACACTCTTCATGACGCCTCAAAATGTCTATTTCTCTCTACTTCGGGACTCACACATACCTGATAGGGTGGCTACCTCCCGCTCAGAAAACATGGTCCACGCTGCAAGTAATCATAGTGTGTCCACCAGGCCTGACTGCTTCTCATTAGGGTCAAGGCTAACAAGCAAGCTCCCTTAAGAGCATTTCTTAATTGAAAGTACCTTAGGAATGACTGTCATCCAAGCACTCTGGAGGCTGAGGCAGGATGACCAGTTCAAGGCCACTCTAAGCTACATTGTGAGTTCAAGCCCTGCCCAAACCAACACAAAGCAATAGCAAGTAAGACAAAACCAAGTCAAATAAACGATTAGGCTTTCAGCATCATACGTTCCATCAATATGCACAATACTGCTGGTATGGATGGTGCACAGTTGACAGGAAATACACAGCCTCGGTGAGCACCTGAATAACCTTGCCGACATTATGAGTGGATCTGCCAGGGCTGGAATCACGGAGCGGGAGGCCGTCACGTTTTGGAATCACTTCCAGGTCTCCACAAATCACCTCTGAAAGTCTGAGAAGCAAAGTTGAAGATGTGGCAACTTTATTCTTCCCATTCCACACACTGAGAGCCATGCGCCGTAATGACAACAGTGATGCGTGCGCAGGTCCGCAGGTTGATGAGTTCAGGGTCCCGTGTTGCCCTCCCAATCCCCGCCACGTGCACACACGCACGTGTACACACGCACGTGCACTCCCACGCGCGCGCGCACGCGCACACACACACACAGTCTCCTTTGCATCCAATGATCAAGCTTACCTTTGCTCAAGGCTAAGAAGGCAAGCTTTGGAGTCAGGCTGTGTCCATTTACGTATTACATAGTTCGCATCAATTGGTTGTACAAAGGGGGTTCATTTCAACATGTCTATTTATGTATAAAATGCACCTTGACCACAGTCACCCTCCCTGTCCTCCCTCCCCCCCTCCCCCTTCCCAGCACAGTCATAGCCGGTGTTCTTGTTCCCCCTCACATACATGTAATGAAGTAGCTGGACATACTTGCCCTCTCTTCTCCTCTCCGTTCACCTGACCTCCCCACCCCGAGGCTCAAACCCACTCTCCAGTTAAGACGTGGCTCAAATCCCAGCTCTGCCCTCTCCCTGGCTGGACACTACTGTGCCAGGCTTGGGCCTACCTCTTCCAGAAATCTTCCCCATTCCTTGTTTATTTCTTTGTATCTTTCTAGCTTAGTTACAGATTCCTTCACATTATCATATTTCAGGATCCCTTCCCTATTTTGGGAGCCCCCCCCCCCCGCACCTCGTCTCTTGCCCAGATACATATTCCCACGTGTGGAATACGCAGAGGTGTCTGAAAAGACACAGTTTACCAGCGTCTGCAAGTACGTGTGCATAGACATGCACACACACATACACATAAACACATACACACAGGTACCTAGGAGACCTGTCAGCAGGTAATCATCTTTCGTGCTGATGGCTCTGAATTGCTGGGTATCTTCCAGCTACCTTCACTCTGCTCTTCAGACTTCCCTTCCTGCCCTTCCACGCAGCTGTTTCTGACTCCTGCCCTGGGGCAAGGGACCAGCTCAGCTTTTCAGTCCTGCCTCTTCTTGCCCCTATAAAGATGTGCTGCCCTGAGCTACACAATTTCCAGAACAAACATGCATGATGCTTTACAACCCAGCCCAGCCCGGGAGCTGAAAGCTATCTTCTGAAAAGCCAGTCCAACTGCTGACTTATTAATTAGTACTTAACCAGCCAAGCAGTGTCTGCCCGGACATATCAGGGGCGGGGGGGGGGGTGCTATTTTTACCTCGGCTGTCACTGCACAGGTGTGGCTGGCAATACTGTCCTCCAATACAGGATGGAAAGAAATCACAGGTGTGGGCTGGGGATCTTAGACACGTCCCTGCCCCGCTCCTGTCCATGCTGAACTCGACCAGCTGCACAGGTGACACTTCCAGTTGCTTAGTAATAAAGCAGAAGTTAATGCAGTCAGAATACCTGGCAAGGGAGGGCTATTTCAGTGTGTACTCCCTGCGGGATAAAAGACAAGCTGGAAGGAGCCAAGAGCTCTGCGGAGCCAATCTAACACCCAGAGAGGGTGGGTGCCCTCCTGGGATCAACTGGTCCCTGGCCTCACCGCTAGTCTAGCAGGTAATTGACAAATTGTGTCAAGGTTTTTGTGCCTTTATTCTAGAGTCCTCCAGAATGAAGCCACCATAAGATTGCCTACCCGTTACAGACTCGCACCTACAATCCTAGCTACTCAGGAGGCTGAGCTCTGAGGATCATGGCCTGGAGCCAGGCTGGGCAAGAAAGTCCATGAGACGCTTATCTCCAAGTAACCACCGTAAAGCTGGAAGTGGCAATGTGGCTCAATTGGTATGCACAGGCCTTGAGAAAGAAACAAAAAAAAGGGCAAAAAAGCTAAAGGAAAGTACCTAGGCTCTGAGTTCAAGCCCCAGTATTAGCAAACACACACACACAGAGTTTTATATACATTGTCTATGTGCACGTTATTTATACACATTAACATATGTATGTATGGTTATTGCTACAGATAATTTAAAAATGTGTGTGGAGAACTGTCTCATTTCCCTCTCTACTCTTTTCCACTTCACAAGTAACCCATCGAATGAGCACTGTTGTGGGGAATTTTTTTTCTAACGCTTTCAGAGGTTTTTACTAAATGCTCAAAGTGTCCTCAAGACGCATCTATCCCTCTGGCTACTCCCAAGAGAAACAAACCACGATTTCTTCTTATGTAAATAAATCTCCAGATGGCTCATTTGTGGGACTGTGTTTACTAATTCTTGTTTTCTTTCTAGACAATCTGTTCCCAGTAACCATGTTATCATGGCAGCTCTGAAGGTAAAGCGTCCAACTCCATTCACGGAAACATTCAACAAGAAGACAGGGTCCACCTGTGTGGGTCAATGATGGCCCCCGGCCTCTCACAAACACACACACACGCACACACACACGCACACACATGCACACACATACCCTGAGGAAATGCTAACACATTTTACGGAGTTGCTTTTATTATTGGACAAGAGATAGTTTTAATCAGAGCCAGAAGAGAATAATTAATTTCAGACTTACAGCAATAGCAGGGCCATGGTCTCATCCAGTTCAAGAATGAAAGCTGTGTCTTGTACATCTTGCCTCTCCAATCCAGTGCTCATGGCAGACATTACCAATCGTTCCTTTCTACCATGGGCACAGGGGTGATGTTGGAAATGTTTTCAGTGGGCCTCACCAAGTCACTACCAATCAATCACAGCTGACATGGAGAATGATACATGTTTGCCTTCCCTCATTCTACTGATGGGGGTGTTTGAGACTAGGAATAGAAATATCAGATTCAATGTCTCCCAGATATATAGAAGCATTAATTCTGGAACTCAAACAAAAGTCTATCATGTTGAGTGGAAAATTAAGCCCTCATTTTCATTCCCTCTCACTGTGCCACGGACCTTAATGATCGTCTGAGGAATCTCTAGATTCCTCCTCAGAACCTTAAGCAGACAAAAAATAAAGTAAAAGCTATAGAATCACAAATGAAGCATTGCCATTGTTGATGAAGGCAGGGGACTTATCACAGTAGTGTTAGTATACCTGTCTTGATCAACAACAGAAGTCACAATTACTCTTATTCAACACCTGATGGTTCCAGATTTCTCAAAAGGTCACTTCTGCTCATGATTGTAGTTAAACACACAGTATATCTTGTCTTTAAATTCAGTAATAGCCACGTGTCTTACTTCATCTCAATCTTTTCAAACATTTTGATAAGCATAATCCAATAAATTTGGCTTCATTTGTATTTCTATACATTTTATTTTATCTTTTGTATGTTTAAGGTGCTGAGAAGGAATCTAAAACTTCCTCAGACTCTCAGTAGAGCCCCTGGCACAGAAAAGATGAGAACCCCTGGTTAAGAGGAAAGTGGAGGCTCCTAAACTTACCCAACCAACAGCCTCCCTATGAAATCCTGCCATCTTGGACTGACCCAACATTTACCTGCATATTAAAAAGTGATAGTTTTCATTAAAATTTTAATTCGGCTGCCAGGCATCAGTGGCTCACGCCTGTAATCTTAGCTACTCTGGAGGCTGAAATCTGAAGACTGAGATTCAGATCTAGCCGAAGTAGACAAATCAGGGAGACCCTTATCTCCAATTAATGAGCAAAAAGCTGGAAATGGAGGTGTGGCTCAAGTGGTAGAGCATCAGCTTTGAGCAGGGCGTCATGGACCAAGGGCATGTTGGAAATGTTTCAATGGACCAGAACCCAGTATTGGCACGTACACACACACACACACACACACACACACACACACACACACACACACACACACACACACACACACACCCCACATGGTCCTGTTGATCAGAGGCAGAGAGGGCACGGGTACATAAAATAAATGTATACACTCCCAAGTTCCTCTCAGAATACAACAACTATGAATACCTTGATCTATGATTTTCCCGACTTTATGTTCATTAGGTAATCAATACGGTGTAAAACAATCCAGGCTCTCCCCACAGCCAACTTATCTCATTTAACGATATAAAACAATAGACAATGATATCATGGACATCTTTATATGCCTTCTTTTGGGTGACTAGAATGTGACGCTGTGTGAATGCACCCCAATTTATTTACAGTCCATCTTCTGGACAAGAAATAATGAAGGTGAGTTATCATTTGTGCCTGGGAAGTTTGAAATGTGGTCTGACCACGATGGACTGGCTCATGCTCCAAGATGAAGTCAACGGCCAAAGAGACCGCTTGCAGAATAAACCACGGCTTGCACCCCTCCCTACAAAGGAAGGGTCCTTTGTCCTTGACACAGATGTGGCCACTGCGGGGGTCACTGAGCAGCTGAGGATGAGCCGAGGAGTGAGGCTCAGTGCCCCATCTGGTGACCCCTGGGAGACAGCAGCCCAGCCCAAGAGCAAACGCCAGTCCTGGGCTCCGCGTGACCTCAGAATCACGGCCGCAGGTGTCATTAGCCGTACCCCACAAGGCGCGACGATGCTTTGAAATCCTAGCCGACTCCAGGGGCCGGCGGCGGAGGAAGCCCGCTTTCGGCAGTGGAAGAACCATAGTGTCAGCACTCCACCCCCAGATTCCCAACCCACCTATAACCTGCCACAACCCTCCCGACGACACAGTCAAAACCCCCTGCCAGCCAGCCAGGCACAGTCCCCCTCACGAAGAGATCCCGTGCCCCAGGACGGTGACCAGCGGTCTCACGGTGACAGGGGACGATTCTTTAGTGGAAAGCGAGACAGCCTTCCTGGTAACCCTGAGCCAAGCATGATTACAACAAAAACACCCCACCCCACCCCCCGCCCAATGGCTCCCAGGCCGTGCCAGTACAAGGCCAGACGCCTTCCTTCAGAGGGACAGTAAGGAGGCGCGAGGCCTTGCGCAGGTGAAGAGCCTGGGAGACGCCACCACCCAGCCCCGGGCCCATGAGGTCTGCAGAGCCCTGGAGGCCGGGAGGCGGCTACCAAGCTCCCGCTGCTGCCCGGGGCCCTGGGAATAAGACTGGACTGGAGAGAGCAGCTCCTCCCCAGGACCCCACACCACTCTTTGTGCTTTGTAGCACCCCCCCCCCCCCTTGAGCAGGGCTTCCTGTCTGGACCTCCTCGTTCCCCTCTTTGAGCTCCTGGATCTCTCGAACCCTCGAACCTCCACCTCATCCTCCCCCCTCGCCCGGCTCAGAAGGCCCCTTCCCCTCCCATCCCATCTTGCCGGCTCCTTTCTGCCTTGGCTTTCGGCAATGTTAAATTCCCTGGCGCAGCGTCAGCTCTTCTATCAGGAGCGACGTGGCTCCAGACGGTTCCATCCCCAACGCGGGGCGGGAAAGCAAACAAAGCCGGCCTTGTTTCCCGAGTGGCAGGCTGCACGTTTAGGGGACGGGGGGCTTCGAATCTTTTCGCGATTTTGTTTTGGCACCAGGGCGTCTGTGTTTAATTCTGCATCTCCTGCCAGACTTGGGAGCCAAAGTGATAACATCAACATACAGAGAGCGGGAGAACGCCCCCGCCACTGTCCCGGGACAAGGATAGGGTCACTCAAGTGCACACTCCCTCAAACACACATACGAACACACCCACCCACAAACACGGCCATAGCACCACACACACTCCATACACACACCTCAGGTCCAGTGACACGCTGGCCAACAAGCACATAGTCACACATGCACATGGAGACACGGCGACACACATCCACCCCAGACACACACACACACACACACACGCACATGCTAGTACATTCCTCCCCTAATAGCCATACGCACACAGACACACAAACGTATGCTCACCCACACGTGGACACATACACCCACGTACACACCGACACATATTCCCACGTGGGAAACACATCCACAGATACAATTCATCTCAATCACAGACACCCAGTCACTCACATGCATACAGAGGCACACATGAACACACACCCACGGACACATGATCGCACTGACACACAGGGAGAGAGGGGTGTCACGGGGTTGGGGCGGGGGCTGGACCAGCAGTTTCTGATGCTAAGGTTCAACCGGTTCCGATGCCCGTTTCCATGGCGATGATTGCTTTCTCGGCAGGCACAGAAGTCCAGCAGCCCCCATGTCCCGGCAGATAGGATGTGGGTGCGAGGCCATGGTCACCGCACGCGACGACTCACAGATAAACGAGGTCTCCACTCGCGTCTTGTTATAAACGGACGTGGGAATGACAGGATCCTGGCTGACCTCAGCCCCATGCCCAGAAGGATCAACAGGCCCCCAGGCAAGCCACCCAAGGCCTCTCCCCCCCCCCCCTCTCCTCTGCCTCATCCACTCCCCAAACGATTCCCGAGGGCCGGCCGGGACCAGACATGCCCCAGGCTCTGGGAGAGGAGCAGACATCACGCATGAACTTCCATTCTCTTTCTTTTTTTTTTTTTTTTTTTACTTTTTTGGTCTGCTGTGGGGCTTGAACTCAGGGCTTGGGCACTGTCTCTGAGCTTTTCTGTTCAAGGCTGGCACTCTACCACTTTGAGCCGCAGCCCCACTCGCTGCTCCTTCTGTTGGCTAATGGGCGGTGAGAGTCTCATGCACGTTCCTGCCTGGGCTGGCTTGGAACTACGATCCTCAAATCTCAGTCCCAACTGTCTTGTGGCATGAGATGGAACGGCTAGGGCCTGTCTCGCACAGCCGTGGGCTGGGGACCTGGCGAGGGGAACGTGACCAGCCTGCTGGCCCCTGTGCCCACGTGGGGACCCCGGAATGTCAGCTGTGTTCTCCCTGCCATGTCGTGGCCCGGTGCTCGGGGACCGATCTGAACTGAGGGACGCCCACCCGCTTGCACGTGTGTGCGTGTGTGCACAGAAGCAGGTGTCTCTGCTTGCCCTCAGCAGGACAAACAGCCTGTGAGAGAGCGAAATAAGGCCCCACGCAATGCCAGCATGCGCCCCGCACCCGGAAGCGGCCCCACGCACGCGGCTGCTGCCACCTTCTTCGGATTATTCAGTGGCCCCGCCACGGCTGGCTCCGCGTCTCCAGGCCTTGGAGGAAGAAGTCCCCGTACTGAAGAGGAGCAGCAAGCAAACACCCCCAGGTGTGAGGGAGTGGGCCAGGAGCCCCGCAGGCTGGCTTCAAACGCCTCACCGTCCTAGCCAAGACAGGGGGAGCTCCTCTCCTCAAAGACGCTGCATGGAAACATGGGGACGAGCCAGGCCTGGAGACCCGCACCCGTCATCCCGGCTACTCGGGAGGCTGAGAGCCGAGGATCCCAGCTGGAAGGGGGCCCGGGCAGGAAAGTCCCAGGGTCAGCCGCAGCCCTGGGCTGGCCTTCCCTCCCGAGCTCACCTAAGCGCTCACCGGGGCCGCCTGCCCTGTCCCAGGAACGGGGGAGATGGAGACGCGCCCTGGATCCCACAGACTGGGGATTCTGACATGCCTGGTTTAGATTTTGCCCAGGCACTTCAGCCTCTCTCTGTGTCTCTGTTTGTCTGTCTGTCTCTCCTCTCTGTGTCTCTCTCTCTCTGTGTCTCTCTTTGCCCCTCCTCCTCTTTGCAATTCAGAGAACAATGAGAACTTTGATGCAGTTACTTTGGGAATTAGAAGAGATAAAGCCTATAAATAGCACACCATTGAATGCATAAGCTCTCAGTAAATATGAGTTTTTGTTTGTTTATACTCCATCTTTTCCCAGAATATGAGGGTCTGTGTGTATGCATGACTGTATGTGTGCTTTGTGTGAGTGTGTGCGTGTGAGCCCGCCTGTGCCGATGTGTGTGCGTGTGCGTACAAAACCAGGTGAGTAGCTAGCAACGGGGAAAGCCAAGTCCAGCATCTTACGATCGCACAGTGCAAGGCACCAACGCTTGCACCAGCCCCCCAGTGCTAAGTTCAAGACAGCACAGTGGCTCAGCAGAACAGTTACCCTTTCGTAGTGGTAAGACCAGACAGAAATTTCTACCAATGTCACACACTTTTGTTGAATGAGAAATATATTCCAGTTGATGCCTTATGATCGAAATGAAATTCAAACCGTCTCTCGTGATGGTGATTTAAAGCTTATTCATCACTGTAAATTATTTTGACACCCAAGTAAAAAGTTCTCTGTAACTCTTTTAGAATCCCATTTTTATTTAACATTAATTAAAGGTCACTGACTATAAAATAGTAATGAAATTAAATTTCCTAGAAGAGCTCCCAACTGACTGGCTCAGCCCTGGATGGGTTATCAGATCTGGAGGGGGGGGGGGCAGAAAAAAAATAAAAAGCACAGGCCATAGTGAAATTTTAACCATGGAAATTCAGCCAGCCCGGTCACAACTAAGCAAGGCCATCTCTTGGGAAGATAGTAGATACATTCAGTAATAGCTTTTATGATTGTCATTAGCCTGTCTCTAGCAGTTTATTGCTATTATGGTTATTTAGCAAAAGACTTCCAAATCAAACAACCTTACAGATATGCTTCACTATTGTTTACTGACTCTCATTAACTCTCTTATAAATCCCAGGCCCAGATGATATATTTGGGGATAAAGTAGCTGACCCCTGCGTTGTCAGAGGAGAAGAATGTGTGGCTACAACCAGTGACAGTCCCTGCAAGGTGAAAAGTGAGTCTTTCAGAGATTATATCCTAAGAAATAATGACGCCGCACCATCTCCCTTCTTTAAGAAAGAGAGAATGTCACCTTGCACCGAGGTTTCCGTCATCGTGTCTTGTTGAGAATCAACCGGAGGTTCACAGCAACCATGGAAGCCACTCAGCGACGGGTCAAAGGATAGAAGACGAGTTTATCCCTGGCAACTCTGTTTCTGAGACTGTGCGGTCAACCACCACGGCCAAATTCAGGGAGGCGGAAAGCAGCCCTGGGAAATGGATGCGGATACATTCTCGTGTATCCGCTCCAATCCACTGTGTCCCCTGGGAGGGTTTGGCTAAGGTTTGGGCGTGTGGCTCATGCCCCACCTGCCGCCAACACCTAGGCTACCCGTGCGGGAAGTTTGGTTCCCGGTGTGGCGATGTTAAGAGGTAGTAGAACCTTGGTGAGGGAGATCCTGGTAGGAGGCGATTGGGCCATCAGCCTTTGGAAGGTATGAAAGCGGCTCTGGTGAGGCTTTGAGCTGGTACCCTTGAGAACAAGCCTGGCCATCCTCATTCCCGTTGGCATCTTCTCCAGGCATGCGCTGTGCATCCCTCTCGCACTCATCCCTACCACGTGAACCTCACCACAGACAGACAGCTGAGGCTGGCGCTGCACCCTTTCAGAACTACAAGCCGACCAGACCTCTTCTCCTTCTAACATTGCCCAGCCTCGAGCATCTTATTACAGTACCAGAAAATGGATGAATACAGGCTTGAAGGCATTCTCCATCTTACTTTTTCCCTCAAACAATGGAGTGAAACTCACAAGTTCTAATCTACTATTTCATGATATAGTTTCATGATATACAGTTCATGATATACTTTTACATCTTAAATCTTTGTTTTAGCCCATTTGTGGGGGAGGGGAGGGGAGCCTGGAATCCTAGTGGTCTACCTAAGAGATTATGACTAATAACACTATCAATGCAGACTCTGCCCTCTGCTTTATGCACCCCCATAAATAGAGAGTGCATATTTATGGGTGGGCTAATCACTAGACAGAACTCAGCAGGTGGGGGAAATGTTCTCTTTGTGTTAAGAGTATTAAGTTCTCATAAAAATCTCTCTCAAAATTATTTTTTATTAGCTTTAAGCAAGTGGACAAAGGGAGTTCAATTCGGCAGGTTGTAAGTACCAAAAAATTATTATTTGACTCTCCATCTCAGGTAAGGGCACTCTGCACTAGTAGTGCTCACTGTCCAAAACCTAATCTTCCATCCTAACAGCTTACTGGCTTCCACTCCCACCTACTGCAGCCCACAGAGTTCATGCTCACGTCTGTGATCCTAGCTACCAGGGAGACAGATCTGAGGGTCATAGAAGCCAGCCTGGGCAGAAAAGTCCACGAGTCTCATCTCTAATTAACCACCAAAAAGCCAGAAGTGGAGCTGTGGCTCAAGTAGTAGAGCACTAGCCTTGAGCAAGAAAGCTCAGGGATAGTGCCCAGGCCGTGGGTTCAACCTCCAGGAGACACACACACACACACACACGTAGGCAGGGACAAGAGGGGAAAAGAAAGGGGGAAAAAACTAAGTGGAAGTGGCATTGTCCAGAAGAGAAATTTCCATATTGCCTGAACTGTGAAAAGGTAACCCCTCTGTACAACACCTTAACAATATCAAATTATTTCTTTTTTAAGAGCTCCTGGGAACTTTACCTTTAGGGCATCTCTAGAGCTGTGGAGAGGGTAGGAAGGAGTCAGGTGTCCATCCCCCAACGACACACCTTCATGTGGGATATCAGATTTTATAGAGAAGAAACGTACATAGCTGCTACCTCAAGGCACAGGAAGGACTCCTAAAGATGCTAATTTTGTCTATGAAAGTGCCTGGCTCCATTATCATCACCTTTCCCGGTCATTCATTGCTGTTCCTCTTCAATTGGAGTTTTCCCTTCCCAGAGCACAGCTCCCTAACAAGCGACAGGGATCTTCCGTATTAGACAGACAGTTCTAGCCTAGGTGGGCAAAGGGATCCCCCAACAGTCCTCCCGCAAGCTTGCCAGCTGAGCAGGCAGCAATGGAAATGTAGAACAGATGGGCGCCTCCATCTGCTAGCAGAGGTGATGACAGGCCAGCGCCAGACCCCCACCCAGTCACTTGAGATGGGACTCTGCAGTCACGTGACTGTTATTTTCACAAACCCGTCAGAACTTATCCATCGAGATGAAGGCTGTTCTCAAGGAGAGTACAAGGAAGTATAATTATTCTTTTCCTCAGAATCACTCAGAAATCCACCCTTCATAGTTTCCAAGTCACTTGGTAACAAGGGATCTTGGAGATGAAAGGGAAAGATTAAGTAAGGCTGGTCTGGAGCACACCTCCCATGATGCTCAGTGCTTAGTGGGTTATGTTATCCATGTTGACTTTTCTCATCATTTTTTCCCTTCCTACTTGTTAAGATGTGGTTGGAGATTCTCTGACAAGAAAATAGAAACCTCAGTGAGTAGAGTTATCCATCACTCAAATTATTTCCCATCTTATTCCCATGAGCCACTGGAAGCAGATGATACAAAGCAAGGACTACTTCACCCGCAGTCCTGGGTAAAACCCTGCTACTGTGGTAGAGGATGCTGACGAGGCAGGCTGGGATCCATGTCTGTGGGAGTAGGATGGAAATGTACAATTTTGTTCGGGAATCTACCCAGCTATGCCACGAAGATAGTGCACAATCATCTGCCCTATGTCTCTATGGAATCACCAAAGCAGGAGGCAGAGATCATACAAGGTACCCACCCAACCTCTTTCTAGCCATGCAGGGAAGATTGCACTACCATGGCCATGCCGTGTGGCTAACATCACATCTTTTCTAGAATGATCTTTCTTTGCTCCATCACTGGCTTTCCTTCTCCCAGGTCCCAAGCAGAGGCTCTGAGGGAAAATCAGAGAGTAGATAGATAGAAGCTATTCACAACTCAGATAAGACCCACCAACTCCACGTAGCGCTGCTAAACCAGAGCATCTCTGTTGGGGTCAGCTGCACCTTTAAGGGGCCACAGCTGACCTCAGCCTGTCCCTCCCCTTCCTGTCTTTAACAGGAAGAGAAGGAAGTCTGACATCACTTCTGGGACAGCCCCTTGGGACCAATCAGGGGCCCCTCTCTTGTGCCCGCCTTTGGAGTATATCTGGGAGGCTCCTCATTTGAATAGACAGAAGCCCTAGAGGTTTTCTCCAGGGACCCACGCGTCCGTGTCATTCTTGGCGGCTTTGGGGCACCCTGCGACCACACGCCACCGAGGCTACCCGTGGCCATCGCTCCCACATGAGTGATAATGGACCACTCAGGAAGGGGCGGACAAGCCCCTTCCCCCCCCAAGCGAGGGGAAGTCGAGAGAGCCCACACATCTCCACTAGACTGCCTGTGAGCAGGCTCAACAACTGTGCTGTGTAGGTCACTGAGATTTCAGGGGCTGTTATTAAATCATCAAGATGAAACACTCTGACTCACAGACTTAACTTCTTGTTAGAGCCTAAGGAAACTTCCTGTGGGAAAAGCACCATTTTAAGTTGTATGGATCCTTGTGGGAAGAGTTATCTAAGACCTGAGAAAAGATACCCAAGATGTGTGTGTGTGTGTGTGTGTGTGTGTGTGTGTGTGTGTGCGCGCAGGTCCTGGGGATTGAACTCAGGGCTTGGGTGCTGTCCCTGAGCTGTTTTGCTTAAGGCTAGAATTCTATCACATGAGCCACAGCTCCACTTTCTACTTTTTTGGTGGCTAATTAAAGATAAGCATCACATGGACTTTCCTTCCTGTGGCTGGCTTTGAAGCATAAGCCTTAGATCGCAGGCTCCTGGGTAGCTGGGATTATAAGCATGAGCCATGGGTGCTGTCTTCAAGATTCCCATCTCAAAGCAATTTGGATATCAAAGCTGTGATCTCAAAATATTGCTAGAGAAGGGCTGAATACTTAGACAATGGGGAATGATAGATTATCTAGTATTTCCTGCCTATGGACTAGCCTTGCAAACAGTTGAAATAAATATTCCTAGCTGGGTGCCAGTGGCTCATGCCTGTAGTCCTAACTACTCAGGAGGCTGAGATCTGAGGATTGTGGTTCAAAGCCAGCCTGGGCAGCAAAGTCTGTGAGACTCTTACCACCACTTAATCACCAAAAAAAGCTAGAAATGGAGCTATGTCTTAATTAGCATAGCACTAGCCTTGGGTATAAAAAAGCTCGGGGACTGTGCTCAGATACTGAGTTCAAGCCCCAGGACCAACACACACACACACACACACGCACGCACGCACACACACGCACGCAATCACAGAAATTGATAAGCTTTGGAGTCACAGGAAGCATTAGACTCTTCAGACCTAGAAGAAAGTTGACAGTTTTAGATTCACGTGAGGTGGGAACACCAAAGCCCAGAGTGAGTTACAGTGACAGATCTGAGGTCACTAAGCATCTGCCACAGTGCCAAGGCCTCCCATCTTCCCTGTCTAGTCAATCCTACCCTCCCCCTTTATCATTTACAAAACGAATGCCTGGATTCCTCAGGACCGTGACACAGCATACTCGGGTCTATTTATTTTTTTGGACAGGCCCCAGGTGGCTCAGGGGAATCTTGATAAACTGTGCCTTGGAAAAACCCATCTAATGGTGGATTCGCTGTTGTTGGAAGTTGACTTAAGCCAAACCAAGAAAAAAAATCACTAAATAAAGTGCTGATACAAATTTACTGAAGTTAATCACTTCTCTGAATAGGTCATCCACCTTGCATCCAAGATATACTTGGAATCTCACTGCTACCCAGGCTTAGATTTGACATGGAACAAGTAAGAACCATCTTTGGGAAGGAAAAAGGAAGCTCTTCTTTCATCAGTGCTCAGCCCTGTTCAAATATTGGCTGAAATAAAACAGACATTTTCCAAACTATCTCTACATTAATAATGAACATTAACATGTGATTGCGTAATGAGTTTGTTAAGGAAGGAGACGTTATTTTAGTTGCATGTTTGCAAAATAATTAGCGACGTATGGGGGTGCGTGGCCCCAGGTCCTTGAGGGAGAGCTTCGCGCTGGAATACACGATTCCTCCGACCGCAGTGGAGTCAGAGGAAGGGAGGGTCAGGATGCCCATCCCGCTTCACACGTGGAGAGGAGTGGAAAGCCTGGGGCCTGCGTCGGGCCTGCCCCGCAGCATCCAGACCCAGTCCAGCTACAGGCCTGATCTCCCGGATGGAGCCTGTGACCCTCCACAATTCCTTCAGGAGACATGGGAGGCTCAAGAGCTACCAAGCACCTCCAGATCCTGTGGCCCTGCTGAAAAAGAAGTCTTGGCAGATGTAACTTGGTTAAGGATCTCAAGATGGCAGCACCCTGGCTTCCATGAGTGGCCCTTGAGTCCGAACACACATGTCCTTCCAAGAGCCAGGAGAGGAGAGGGGAGAAAAGTCAGCCATGGGAAGATGGAGACGGTGGCTGGAGCAACGGGGGAGAAAGCTCAGAGGAGGTGAGAAGGTCTTTCCTTGGAGCCTTCTAAAGGCGACTGACCCTGCAATGGAGTCATTTTGGACTTCCAGCCTCCAGAACTATGAGAGAACACACCTCTGTTGTTTTAAGGCACCAGTTTGCAGTCATTTGTTAGAGCAGCCCCAAGAGATTGATAAGTGGACAACTGGGAACGAAAACCCCTGAGTATCTGTGGCCCTCTTCCTATGGAATCTACAAGGCTGTGCTCCCTCACTTCATCGAGGTCAGGAGGAGATACTTAGCAAGGACTTGTTTATCTTTCACTCAATAAACATTATTCACTCAATAAGCAATTACTGGTGGAGAAGTATCTGTATCCTCAACTAGTTCCAGGCACCACAGAGGGGGGTAGGGTTGGGAAAACTTAATCAAAAGCACCAAGAAATACCAAGGTTCTACAGATGGACAGGTGGGGAGGACTGGAATGAGGAGGCTCGGTCTTCAAAGGCACCTCCAAAGAGAAGGGCGCACATGCGTCACCTCAGGTCCCTTGAGAATACTTTCTAACCCCAGACTGTGAGAGTTGTGAGCTAGGTGCCTACTGTACACCTCTCCCTTTCCCGCCCTTCGGCAACTGGGCAGGAAAAGAGGGGTACAGGGAGCAGGGCAGGACAAGAATTGGTCCCAGTGGAGGACAAAGGTTCAGCTTCAACCCCAGGCTTTGGGTTGGGACCGTCCTTGCCAGTGGGCATGGTGGTCAATGGAAAGAGCTGGTATTTCCCACGAGAGAAGTATATTCTGTTGGAGCCATGTGTCTACAAAGCAAGACTCCACTAAAATGTCTCCCCTCCCCGCAGTGCCTAGCATAATCCTCAACGGAATATGAGGGTGAAAGAGGATGGAAAAAAATCCAGACCTCCCCCCCACTTGGCCCTTTGCTTTGGGGAAATGAAAGGCTAGTCATAACCCACTGAAGATAAATTGTTGGGGGAATTGACAAATTCAGGACCCAGAAGATGAAATGAGGTGGGGAAGGAAGATGTTTCGCTGAAGCAGAAAGGAAAAAAAAAAAATCCACCACATTGCAGAACAGTCCGAACCCACCGCGTCTGGGCTTTTTGTGACAGGAAACCACCAAGTTGAACATTAAAAACGCTCATTCAGAAATCCAAAGCCTTGGTTTTTCATGGCGCCGATCCTTAAATAATAACAGCAGGGACCCGGGCAGCCGGAGTGGAGGCTGCCGAGCGGAGGATGTGCACGTGGGGGTCAGATGCCCACCGAGCTCCGGGCAAGTTCAAACGCTGGCCGGGGTCAGGGCCGGCGACCCCCACGTGACATCGCACCGCTGGGCAGCCCTGCACTGAAAGCAGTTCTGGGAAGAGCACAGTCTCCCTGGGAATGTTTATAACACGTCCTGGCTCCATCTTTTCCACTCCCTCCGAGGACGACTGAAGCTATTCTGCTCAGCACAGCATTTTTAGACAATGTGGGTTTTATGGTGGGTGTTTTTTTTTTCTGAAACAGAGGGAGGAATGAATTGCAAAACCAAATATAACTAGAAATGTCTTTGTAATTTTCAAATAAAATAACTGAAAACAGTTCAGACCAAGGATCGCCCTCCAAGAGTGGAAATCCAAACACAATCGCTTTCTGCTGAAACACGGGGGAACGAGCAGAAACGAATGCAAATGGTATGAGAGCCAAAACTGAAACCCAATAAACTCAATGGCAGAAATTAAATACAAATTATGAATAGCTTACCAACCCTGAAGGCTAGGGGCACACATACACACACACACACACACACACACACACACACACACACACACACGGAAACCTATTGTCCTTTCAAATTTTCATAGGCAAGCACCAAATTTGGATTTAAAAGGCTTCCTGCTGTTTCAAGAATATAGATATTTATGTTGTGATAAGCATTTCTAAGGAATTCTGTCTCTAGTAGCAAAAGAAATGAATTGCAACATGCTTTGTCAATACCTTACCCAGGCAAATCTTTGAACTGTCTGAATTATTTTTCAGTCAGGCAAGTATGGGTATAAAATTGGGGCATTTTATATTGACTTAACCTGTCTAAATGTCCAGAGAGTGGCTGAATAAATATTGAATATGCACTTAGGGTAATACACAGGCCTTGAGGATAGCTATGAAGCCTGGATTGGCAAATAGAGACTACATGTTGTGTAATGTTAAGTGAAAATTAAGAGTCTTGCTCAGGACACTTTGGGTCTGAGATACCTTTACAGTATTCAAATAGTAAGGTAAACAGCGTGTAAGGCATACAAATAGTAATTCCAATGAAGGTTGAACCCATAAGTCTTCAATGAAGATTATTTGTCTGCACTTCAATGATCAGGGAACAATCTAGGGGAAAAATATTTTCAATCTTCAGTAATAGTTCTTTTGACCACTCCACTATGTGAAATCATGAAACAATAAAAGAACTTGGTCAGAGCAAGGGAAAGGGTGACATAGTCCAAAAAGAAATGTACTCTTTACAAACTGACTTGGGTAACTGTAGCCCCTCTGTACATCACCTTTATAACACTTTTAATATTTTTAAAAAAGAATTGATCAATTTTTTGGATCTCAGCTTGAATGCCTTTTGAGTCTACCATTACATTTTAACCCAACTGAAAGTTTTGAAATGTTAAAGCAAATACAAATAAAACACTAGAACCAAGTTCTTGCTTTCTAGTAATAGAAACCAACAAAAATCACCATAAAGCAAAAATAGAGTTTACTGGGAAGAAAATGGGTGTATAAAATAGAGTAAGAAAGTGTGATAAAGGCATGGAGTAGAAGGATGAGAGGATTATCGTGTGTGTGTGTGTGTGTGTGTGTGTGTGTGTGTGTGTGTCAGGAGATGACTTCTTTAGGAGGCAACTGTCCCAAAGAATCAGCTCAAACAGCTCCATCCTCAAGATCAATGTACAAATTCTCAGCATGAATTTAGACTGGCTTTGCACCTATGGCTGTGTGCTCTTACCTTGGCCAAGAGAGGGCAGGGCCTCCTGGGTGACAGTCCTACTGAGACCACACCTAGGTCAGGTGACCTGACCTACGGTATGGAATGGATGCCAAACAGAAAGAATACAACACCCCGTTGGTCTGCCAGGCCCAGGAACACATGTTCTATGTAAATACAGTACAGTGAAGTAAGAACAGAAGCCATCTCGGGACCAGGAGGGACCAGTGAAGGCTCCTCGGGCTCTCAGCCCGCGCAGGACACTGACTAGGGATCATCGCTCGACAAAGACTGAGCTCACATACTACTCACAAAACCCAGGCTCCATGCTTTAGAAAACCAACCCAGCCATTAATAACAAAGACTTTGCAGTTGATGTTTTTAAGCTGAAAATCAAGTGAGCCAAATAGTGGGGGGTAAGAGGTAATTCTTCTGCATGAAATGCTTTGAAGAGTAAAATTAACAACAGAAGTCCCATTGTACCATGAGGCTCTTTTATTGACTTGTTTTCTAACTCCACTTTTGAACACAATGAGAGTTGTGTGTTTTGAAAATAAAACAAATATTTTTTTTTCTTTCCCCATACTACATAGAAACCTCCAGGGCAAAGGAAAATAAAACCTCATTATTCAGATTCCACTCATTCCAGAATTATAATAATTTGGTTTGGGCTGCACTGAAGCCTCTTTTTGTACTCTTGTTGAGTAGTGGTTTTACTAAACAAATCAATAATCCAAACAAGATTGCCGGGAGCCCTGGTAAAGCGGCTCGGGGGGGTGCACAGCGTACCAGCAATGGCAGTTCCTAAAGAGGCATCTTAATCACCATTGAGGAAGAACTGAAGAGCCAGGAAAGTTCCACATTCCCCTGTAATTCTCTTTTATTTTTCTTATGGTAGTGGAGATTAAACCAGAGCCTTGCATACACTGCACAAGAGCTCTACCATTTGAGCTACGTCCCTGTATTTCTTTTAAGATTCCTTTATAATCAATATTGTCTGACCACACTATGCAGGACAAGAAGGTATAAGTGTAAATTTTGTCCATCAGCCTTTTAAAGAAGTTATAGCCAGGCACTGGTGGCTCATGCCTGTAATCCTACCTATTCAGTAGGCTGAGATCTTGAGGATCATGGTTCAAAGCCAGCCCAGGTAAGAAAGTTGGTGAGACTCTTTGTCTCTAACTACCAGAAAAACAGAAGGGGCACTATGACTCAAAGCAGTAGAGCCCTAGCCTTGAGCAAAAGAGCTCGGGGACAGTGACCAGGCTCTGAGTTCAAAAACCATGACAGAGAGAAAGAGAGATGGAGAAAGGGAAGGAAGGAAGGAGGGAGGGAGGAAGGGAGGAAGGGAGGAAGGGAGGAAGGGAGGAAGGGAGGAAGGGAGGAAGGAAGGAAGGGAGGGAGGGAGTAAGTTATGGCTGAAGATTTTGTGCTTTGTTTGGTTTTTGTTTTGTCTTTAAGACAATGGCTTGTTCTATAGCTCAAGTTAGCCTAGAACGTGTGATCCTCCTGCCTCAGCCTCCAGAGTGCTGGTATTTCAGTTGTGTATCACCATGCTCAGTAAATTGCTGTTTTTACTTCAAAATGAGGTAGTTGTAAAAATGGTAGGTGTCACCAGATACTAGTGGCTCAGACCTATAACCCTAGCTATTTAGGAGGCTGAGATATGAGGATTTCAGTTCCAAGCCAGCCCAGCAAGGAACTGTGAGACTCTTTTATCTCTAACCACCTAAAGTCAGAAGTGGATCTGTTGCTCAAGTGGTAGAGTGCTAGCCTTGAGCACAAAAGCTCGGGGACAGCACCCAAACTCTGAGTTCAAGCTCCAGGACCAGGAAAAAAGAAAGAGACGTGGGGGGAGGGAAAATTATAGTTGTTGCTAGATATTGGTGGCTCACATCTGTAATCCTAGCGAATCCAGAGTCTGAGATCTGAGAAGCCCTGTCCCAGGTCAGCATAGAAAAACAAATCTTAAGAAATTCTTCTCTGGTTAACCACAAAAGAGCCAGAAACGTAGCTGTGGCTCCACTGGTGGAAAGCCATCTTGAGTGAAAAATAAACTAAGAACAGTATCCAAGCTCTGAGTTTAAGCCCCAAACACAGCAAACAAAACTAAATAAGCACATGTCTTGGATAGACATATATCCAAGACATATATACATATAGACATATATGAATATAGGCACACACATACATGTATAGTATAATACTATGGTAAATATCATAAATTACGATACACTCCAAGCTGCAACCTCACTTGAATATCACAGAACACAACTCACCAAACAGCCCATGTGCTTCCTGGCAGTTCCCAGGAAGGGAGATGCCCACATTTCCCCATGGGACTTGCGCTCTGAGGGCAAATAATGAGTCACATATCCAGGCAAGGCAGGTAATAAGAAGCATGCTTCCTCTGCCCCCCACCACCACCCCTACTGTGGTCACTGCAAACCCTCCAGTGAGGGGCCAGGAATAACAGGGGAAGAGCTTCAGCCCCAGAGTCACCGTGTGGAAGAGAAACCATGGGGAAGACCAGCCTGAGATGCTGAAGACATAAGTAAATGAATCGTACTAAGGGGGATCCTGGGTATTGTGATGAAGATTAGTAGGAGTTATATTGACTACTGCAGCATTGCTCAGCCTGTTCTAATGGCAAACTATGATTTCTGTCTTACAGATAAGGCGACCGAGACTGAGATAATATTACATCAGTAGTAAATGGCAGGGCTCAACATACAACTCAAGCCTTCTGACCCCAGTGGCCTTTCTCCTAACATGCAAATGCTGAGGTGTCGCCTGATTGTATTCATGCACTGCTCGTGTCCAGTGACAATCTGTATCAGTAGTGTGCAAAGCTAGGAACTTGGCTGACCCATCCAGAGCCTCCTCACCTCCTTTACTTGCAGGCACTGGAGACCAGCGAGTGGCCATGCCCCAGAGGGCCCCAGAATGTGTCCTGAGCCTCTTCTAACACTTCATTCTTCCTTGTCCAGGTTTTTTCATAAAATCAAAGGCGTATTGTTAGGGCAGGCAAGGGGGAGGGAAGAGGGGAGAGTAGGGGGAGAGTTAGTGAGAACAGACTTGGGAATCAGAAAAATGTAAATATAAGTCCAATTTTTCATCCTGCCAAATTCAAACAAACACGATTTTAATGAGCTGGCTGCCCCAGCCAAGTCAGCAGCCACGAGTGAAATAAAGAAGTCCATTCGTTTAAGAAGAGAAGTGCCAACACAGGCCCTGAACACAAGTCAGGCTCCCGAGCAGAGTGACCCTGGGTATGGGAGCTGGCGTATGTAGGCTAGGGTTCGCCAAATAGCATCACCAAGGAAATGCAAGGAACAGATGGACGTCGCCTGCCTCCCACCCATCCCAGACCCATCCACGCACCATCTGGGGGGGGGGGGTGCAGATCTTGATGTCAACAGGGGCACTGGGAGGTGAGTTTAGAAAGGCCCCCCCCCTATAATTCATCCTGGGAGGTAATGCCCAGTCACGGTTCACAGGCAATCAAGGTACCAACTGCCAGCTTCCCTCAGTAAGGAATAAAAATTGGCACTAGCTCCCCAGAACAATCCGGCAAACGCCTCATAAAAAACACAGAGCTCATGGAAGAAAAACGTACAAATGTATCTTATGACCTGGGAGGGAGGCAGGGATTTGTTTACACCAGGACAGAGAAAGCCACCATCACCCAAGGAAAAACAGTGATTGCACAAAAGTCAAAAGTGGTACCTTTTTTTTTCTCTTTTTTTTTTGCTTTGCTTGGCAATGAACACCAACGGTGATAGAAAAAAATGAAGCGGGAGGCCACAGGCTTGGAGAGGCCTTGTGCGGCCCGCGGGCCGGAGAAAGGGCTGGACTCTCCACGCATGCGCAGACCCGCGGAGACCCAGGGACGCGGCCCGCGGGAAGGGCAGGCGCGCTCGTGGATCCCCGCCGCCGCCATCGCGCCCTGGGCCTTGGCGTCTCCCCCCCCCCCCACACACACACCCCCTGCACGCCGGAACCGTGCACGGCCACGCGCGGTGTGCCCCGTCCAGGAAGGCGGGGGTGGGAGAGCAGAAGCGAGGGGGAATCGAATAAAAAAAGAAGGGGGGAGGAATGAAAGCAACGGAAAGTTAAATAAACACGGTCGAAGCGGCCCTGGCGGAGGAACGGACGGCCATGTCCCAGCACAGGAATAAAGGGGGAATCCGGAAAGTTCCGCAGAAGCCGAGCAGGATTCCCACCGCGCTAGAACCCGTCGGACGAACGGGATGGTCGGGGAAGCCGGAGGGCAGCCGGCTGCGAGCGCCAAGGAAAATGGCACAAAACCAAGATGGCGCCGTGCGAAGGAGGTCTGCGTCACCGCGGGTCACGTGGCCTCCCCGAAGCGGCCGGCGCGCCCAGGCTGACATGCGCAGTCCGGAAGGCCCGTGGCCTACGCGCCCAGGCTGACATGCGCAGTCCGGAAGGCCTCCTAGAAACAGTCCACCCACCCAAGCTGACATGCGCAGTGCGGAAGGCTTCCTAGAAACCGTCTAGGCACCCCAGCTGATATGCACGTGCGCATGCTCCTAACCTTCTCTCGGGGAGGTGCAGTTTCACAAAATCAAGGGCCGGCAAACAGCTGGTTGCGCGACTATTTAAATACAATTAACAGCGACTGCTTGATGGCAGGCTCTGGAAATACACCGTTTCTTGAGACTTTTGTAAAGGATCTCATTGATCGTATTCTGATCACGCTTGATGAAGACTGAAATCCACTCCTGGAGCGGCCCGGTGCTCCCTGCAAGCTGCACTTTTTTTGTTTGTTTGTTTGTTTTGCGCAGGAAAGTTCTTCTGCGGATCCCCCTTGCTGCCTTGATGTTTTCACCCAAGGACGGAGCAGATGCATGCGTATTGCATGGCCTGGGCTTGCTGTTTTCATGGTTGGAAGTGAGCGGTCGGCGCCTGGGTCACGAGGTGCTTGCATTCCTCTGAATTCTGCAGCAAGCAATAAACGGTGGCTGCTTTTATCCTTGTTTTACAGGTGTAGGGTGCTGGGTGGGCTTGTGCCGTGGTTAGCACGGCTGTGCCGCTTGTAACTGAATACTCAAGTCTTTAGGAACGGATCGTGAATGTCTTGTTAGGGAAGAGTAATGCGCTCCCGGTGTCCGTGAAATCAACAGTTGCAGGGCCTGACGTGCCTGCCACCTTGCAAGGCTCTCCACCCTTGATAGGCTCGACTCCATATTTCCCACAGGGAACTTTAGAGAGAGTTTGGGAGTCATTTTTATTGAGGCCGAGGGTTAAGTTAGGCCTGTGATTTGATCAAAACTCCTTCCAGCATTCTACCTCAAAGGTATGCTATGGACAGGCCAGAATTTCTTCACTTACATTTCGTTTTTGACTTGGAAAAAAAAAATTTACTGACATGTAATTTTTATTTTCATTGAAATATATGTGTGTGTGTGTGTGTGTGTGTGTGTGTGTATATATATATATATATATATATATATATATATATATATATATATATAAAATGCCAGTACTGGAGCTTGAACTCAGGAGCTAGTGCTCTCATTTAGCATTTTTGCTTAAGGGTGGTGCTCTACCATTTGAGCCACACCTCCACTTTGGGCATTTTGCTGGTTGCTTGAAGATAAGCATCTCAGAGTTATCTGTCCTGGCTGGCTTTGAACCTGGATTCTTAGTCTCTACATCCAAGTAACGTGGATTGTAGGCATGAGCCACTAACACCTGGCTTCTTTTTTCAGATTTTTAAGGTATTATATTAATGAACAAAATAAAGTCTAAATCTAGTATCCTTGCAGTGACCCACTACTAACCTGAAATCGGGAGAGGACAGAGGATTAAATGAGTAGAGAAATTGATTCAAACAAGTTTCTAAAGCAGTTCTTTGAATGGAAAAGTAAACTTATGATACAGCTTGGCATAATGTTCCTTATTAAAAGTCTGAAAAAGAACCCTTTGGTAATAATTAGTACACGTCTAGGATAGTCCTAGCAGAAGATCACAATAGCTCAATAGCTACGTACATATGAACACATAAGATGATGCTACTAGGCAAAAGGAACTCCAAGATATGGAAATAAGTGGTTTATCATTGTTGTTATTTTCAACGTACTATGTGAAATTATGCCTTTTTCTTTTGTTGTTCTTCCCTATGGTTTTATGTCACTGTAACTAAGTTTGGTACTCTGGGTATTATATATACATTTATCAGAACTAGGGAAGGGAAGGGGAACATCAAAATGGAGAGACAAAGGGTAAAAGGTGAACCAGTGCAACAGCAATACTTACAAGACAATATGCTGTAAACCAACTGTACAACTCAGGGGGTGGGGGAGGGAAGTGGGAAGGGGGGAAGCAGGGAGAAAAATGAGAGAGGAGGTAACAAGTTTGATGAGAAAGGTATTCACTGCCTTACGTATGAAACTGTAACCCCTCTGTACATCACTTTGACGATAAATAAAAAAGAACCTTTTGAAAATGCAGATTGCTGTGTGAGTTTTAATCTAGAATACAAGTATTAAAATAAAAAGCAAATACTCTGCTACAACAGCAAATTATCTGATAGATTGTTCTCAGGATTTATATTCTGATTCCAGAACACCAAAATGAGGGGGTATACATACCAAATTAAATCCTCTTAAAACAAAGAATTCACACAACTCAGTGGATAAGAAAAGGAAAACAATCCAATAATAATAATAATAAGCCAAAGATTCAAACAGACATTTTACCTAAGAAAACAGTCAAGTAACAATAAGCACATAGAGGAATATGCAACAGCATTAGTCATCAGGGCAATATGAATTAAAACGACAACGGAAAACTGAAATGCTCATCAGAATGGTGGAAATGAGAAAGCCGGGTGACAGCAGATATTGGCAAGAATTTGGGCTCTGGGAACTCTCATACGTTGCTGGTGAGAGAGTGACATCGTTTATTATGTCGATTAAGCTTCCCTAAAAGTAAGTTTTAGACTTCATAGCATTTCCAGCTGAGATTTTTGGTTTAGAGGTACTGGACCAGTAAAGTCTATTGGAATGTTAAATAAATTAATATGCACATATGTACATGAATGTACGCATACATGCTTACATATCACTAAATCTGGTCCCAACTATTTCAGAAAGGGGATATTTAGCCTGTTTAGCTAAACAACTATCCCCTGAGCCAACAGTCTCCTGGATTTTAGGAAAGAGAAGTGTCCAATCACGCAATGTCAATTAATACTTAAATAAGTTGTAATAGGCTGAAACTATTGGATTCTGAAGTATTCTGCTAAATACTATACTACTACACAGCAAGCAAAAAGTTTTAAACTCCAGACACACAAAATTATATGCCTGAATTCCCAAGATATTATATTGAATACTGAGAGAAATACGTTGAATTGTGGCCAAACACAAGAGTACACTCCAGGTGATTGCAGCTAGGGGAGGTGTTCACATGCAAATATTAATACATGGCAATATGGGAACATTAATACATGGTGATGTCTTGCTGGGTGTGGGCTATACAGGTAGACACATTTGTCAAAATACTTCTATGTCTTAAATGCATTGGAATAAAAATATTTTTCTATATATCCAGCCAAGACTAAGCTCTTAAAAAGCACTAGAAATGTTCAATGACAAAAATCTCACTGGAACACCAAGGCCTCATTCAGAACAGGGGAAGTGGGAAAGTAGCAAGACTTTTATTTTCAGCTAATTTATGGGGTGCATGTGTGTATGTGTGTGTGTGTGTGTGTGTACATGAAACTGAACTGAGGGCTTTGAGCATTTGCTTGGCTTTTTGGCTCAAAGCTGGTGCTCTGCCACTTGAGTCACACCTCCATTTCCAGCTTTGTGCTGATTAATTGGAGTCTCTTGTAGAGTCTCTTGTAGTTAAGAGATTATTTGATTGTTTATGGGCTGAGTGGCAAAGTGCTTGCCTAGCACGTGCAACATCCTAGGTTCAATACCCAATACCAAAAAAAGAAAAATAACGCAGTTTATAAAAAACCATAATGATTCAGCTATGTTTCTGGATGCCTGTGGCTCATTTCTGTAATTGTAGCTTCTCTGAGGGTTGAGATCTGAGGATCGTGATTCGAAGCCAGCCTGAGTAGACAAGCCCCAGAGACTCTTATATCCAAGTGGCAAAGTGTCAACCTTGAGCAAAAAGGCCAAGTGAAAGCATGGGACTTTACGTTCAAGCCACAGTACCGGCACCAAACTAAATAAAGAAATTGATTCAATCTGTTTGGCCCCAAATTGCACAGTAGAGAAGAGCCTTCCCATCCACAGACCCATGGTCCCACAAAGCCATGTTGAGAAGAAGCACGTGCTGAAGTGACAGCTGCCTATCACCTTACCTGGCTGACTGCTTGCGATGGGATCTCGCTAACTCTTTGTCCGGGATGGCCTTGCCCCATGACCCTGCCAATCCCGAGAAGCTGGGAGGACAGACAGGAGCGACCATGAGCCGGGCCCTGGGCCAATTCTTTTTGAGATCCATACTCTGACTGATCTTCAGCCACGAGGCTACTCGAGCGACACAGGTGAGTCTGGAGTTCAAGGCTTCCATTTTCTCTTCACGGTATAGGCCATGCCTTTCTAGCGAGGAATTTCACTCTTGGCATTTTTTTGTTTATTTCTGGTTTTTTCTTGGGTAGCAACTCATTTTTTCTTTTTCTTTCTTCTTCTTCTTTTTTTTTGAAGGAGGAGGAGGTTTAAGAAGAAACTAGCTAGCGAAAAGCAGTGTAACTATGCCAAAACTCAGAAGGGATAACACATTTACATCAAATGGCTTGTTGCCACAGGTTTGCGGCGGCATTGCTCCAGGTGTTCTGTGAGTCTTTGCAAAGAGGAGGCACCTGCCCACATCTGCCCACATCTGCCAGAGTGAGGCCGGCGGGCAGGCTCCGCTCTGCCGTGCAGTCCACCTCATGAAGGAAGAGGACAGGAGAAAAGCCTCCAGAGAGCAAGCAATGGACGCGCTGCAGTCTGACTGGACATCTAGCTTGTGAAAATACTCCCGGAAGAATCTCTGAGAGACCTGCAGCCTCGATCCTAGGCGTGAACTCTCCTACAATCTCTGGGGCTGGGAGCCACCGAGATGCCAACACGCCACCACACACAGACCCCGTCACCCTATTCCCTGTCCCTCCTCTCTTAACCAGATTATGACTCCACAAGGTCATCGAAGACCACACTGACCTGGAGCCAGATCTACAGGTAAAGCAGGGAAGGAGCCAGCAGACGGGAAATACCTCTTTGCGACACTTTTCCCGCTGTGAGGCGAAGGACCCAACTCACCCCATGAGAAACAATGCGTTCAGCCGGGCCCGTGGTTGTAATTCTGACTGGGATATGAAGCTCCTGGTTCAAAGCCAGCCTGGGCAGAAAAGTCCCTAGCCCTCTTATCTCCAATTCACCTGTAAAAAGTCAGGAGTGGAAGTGTGGCTTGAGTGGTAGAACACTAGCCTCGAGCAAAGGAAGCTCAGAGACAGTGGCCGGGTCCTCAGTTCATGGACTGGTACCAAAAAATGGCTTGAACTGGAGTTGTGGCTCAAGTGGTACAACACCAGCCTAGATTAATTTTTTTTTTAAGGTGAGATCCTGAGGCCCGAGTGTAAGCCCGAATACTGGCACAAAAAAAAAAAAACACGCCAAAAAACAGATTTCTCAGAATTCATCAGAGACAAACCTGAGCCCAGCACACCTCTTCCCGTTTTCCGGTTTCCCTGGCCTGACAAAGTGCTAAGCACCAAGAGCCATTTCAGAGCGGCCCAGGGGACACTCTGTCCACTCCAGAGGGGACAGAGGGCGAAATCAGCTGGAAAAAGGCGCAGTGGCACATTTGGGTAAGCACGCATGCACACAGGCGTGGAGGGCCGCCGCTGGACTGGCCAGCGAGCTGTCACCTCCCATCCAGCCGGTAACTGAGAAGCCGCAGTTATCCCTTGGAGCACATTTATGAGGAAACCCAGGGAGCCCAGGGCACTCTGGGTGAGACCGTTCAGAACAGGTGGACGGGGCCTGAGGGAGGATCATCTCGTGTGGCTCCCTGTGGCGATGGGAAGGAAAGCCAGAAGGCCAGCCCTGACTATAAAAGGGACGGAGCAGAGACACGGCAGGCGTGGCTGGGAGGGGCCAATCCTCACTCACCTCCAGACTGGTAGCAACAATGTCTGTACCCCAACACCCCACACATCCTGGAAGCCCAGAGGTGTTTCTAAATGATGCCTTCTTTGCTTCTTATCTTACACAGGAAAACTTGCTCCCACGTAAACCTGATTCCTCCTTTCCTTTCCACTTTCGAACCCTGAAGCAGTGTCACACGTGCAACTTAATCTCTAGCTGGATCCGATATTTAACCACAACCAAAGAATATGACACTTGCTGACATATTCTGGGGGTTGGTACATAAATGAATCATCTACGTTCTTCAAATTCCTTTGAAACAACTGCAAAGAAATAATTCAAGAATGTACATGGCAGTTTGGAGAACACAGAGAGTTCCTGTTCCTAATTGTCCCCTGTAGCCCCCCTCCAGCTCCCATTTAGAAAGATAAGTAATTAAGTTCACCATGATATGATATCCCTACCATTGCATTCACCATGATATGATATCCCTACTTCTTCTCAAAGGCTCTGGTAGAAAGTGCTCACAGGGTTCACCTGATCCTGAATACATTTGCAAGGTGATATCGAATCGGTGGGGGTATCCATGTGCAAGGGCACTGATTTGCCTTACATGACCCAAAGACCTAATTTGAGAGCATCCTCGAGTCAAGTGCTCCTTTCTATAAATGAAGTCAGACACCAAAATGTCCACCAATATCAGACTTTAAAAAACCCAAATGGCAAGAGGAGAGTTGAATTCTAAGAAAGCATCCTCAACTATCAGCCCACAGTAACAGGAGAGAGGTTTCTGCTGATGAGAGAAGTACTGTGCTGAAGTAGAATTATAAGTTAGAAGAGGCTGGTAGGATCACAGAATGAAGAATATGAGGAGAATGGGCGTGGTGGCTCATGTCTGGAATCTCAACTACTCAAGAGGTTAATATTGGAAGGATTGCAGTTTGAGACAGGAATGGGGAAGGGAGAGGGGGCAACTTATCAAAACCCCTTCTCATCCAATAAGCTGGCTATAATGGCGCATTCCTGCAAGCCTGCAAACCCGCAAACCCAAGTACAGGAAGCCATAGATAGGACTGGAGTGTGAGGCCAACCCTGGGCAAAAACGTGAGACCCCCACCCGAAAAATAACTAAAGCGAAAGAAAGGAAGACAAGACACAGCTCGAGTGGGAGAGGGCTCCCCCAAACCACAAAAAAATAAATGAATAACTAAAAAGGAAACGAGGTCATAGCAAGCCCAGATTTTACCCAGCATGCCTCAAGGGTGACGTTGGGCCTTTCCTTTCCCAACTTCTCTGACTTAACTCTCCCAGAGATTTCCACTCTTAGGAGACACTTCCCTCATGTTACAATAGATTGGCGAATGACAGTGTTCAAGTATGTGACTGTGCTTCTCAGTTCTGTCTGTCCTCCTCTTAGTCTATGGGGGAAATCATCTAAGACGCACAGCTGGGTGTCTTAAACCACAGACAGTGCCGAAGCCTATCTAGACTATGTGTTTTTCCTCCATATGCCTCCTATATATAATTAAAAATTGGGTAAGAGGTTAACAATAATCAATAATATGCCATCATAAAAGTTATATGAATGTGGTAGCAATCTCTATACACAATTTCTTTTCTTTCTTAACAACTCTTCTTTCTTTCTTTCTTTCTTTCCTTCTTTTTCTTTCTTTTGTGCTTGTCCTAATGCTTGAACTCAGGGCCTGGGCACTGTCCCTGAGCTTCTTCTACTCAAGGCTAGCACACTTGAGCCACAGCACCACTTCCGGCTTTTCCCATAGTTGATGGAAGCTTTCATGGATTTAAACGCCACCCTTAGATCTCGGCCTCCAGAGCATCTAGGGTTACGGGCGTGAGCCACGGGAGCCTGGCTCCCCTTGTGCCTTTCACCTTGTATCCGTGGACCGTTGCCCTTCCTGAACACCCATCAGGGGAATTCCACCGTCCCATCCACAGCCTCTCGGCCCGCCCTTGCTGCAGAAAGGCAAAGCAGACATGGCTCTCCCCTCCGTCCTTAGCTACAAGCCAGCCATCACGATCCCTCGACACTGTTGACAGGGCTGCTTTATTCTGCCTATGTATTTGATGGAGGAGTGTTTAACTTAGAACACTATTTCTCTAAAAACAGCGTGAACATCTTGTGCTAAGTTTTTTCTTCTTCTTCTTCTTTTTTAATTCTTATAGGCATTTCAAGCAACATATCCCACGTGGCCTCAAAGACCCCTGGACTCTGGCGAATGTTGGGACTGTTTTGCAGACAGGAAGTGACTGTGGCATTAACACTATCCAGAAGTGAGTGGTGATAAACTCTGGCATGGCTACAGAAAGGAAAAACCAG
This sequence comes from Perognathus longimembris pacificus, assembly GCF_023159225.1. Classification (NCBI taxonomy): domain Eukaryota; kingdom Metazoa; phylum Chordata; class Mammalia; order Rodentia; family Heteromyidae; genus Perognathus; species Perognathus longimembris. The sequence continues at coordinate 8,048,101 of NC_063162.1, read as the reverse complement.
GCTCAGAGATGCAGGAACTCCAAGGACACACTCTGCAGTGGGAAAGAAAAAGACAGACAGACAGACACGCAAACTCAAAAAAAAAAAAAAAAAAGAACCAGTTCAAATAAGCCTTGTTCTCCACCATCTATAAACAGAGTGAGTTCAAGGGAGAATCTTTTGGCACCAAGAAGAACTGTGGAATGAGATAAGATGCTTTCTCCTTTATTTTAGTACGGGGATTGCATGGGCTCCCCATTATGAAGGCATTTCAAATATCCATTAATGATTTAATTGACTGTGTCTCATTCTCCCTGTATTGGGTTTATCTGGGCAGAACTTCCTGCTATTATCTAAATCTCTGGCAGCTTAATGAAGGCTGTATGTCAGCAAACACTGATTTTTTTAAGAAGAAAAAAAAAAACGGAGGGTAAACTTACAAGGAGCAAACATTCCATGACATGTTGTGAAGTCACCAGCGTCCTGACTTGACTTGGGTGACTGACACAGCTGCTTCTAGAAGTCCTCATGGCTGGAGGCAATGGAGCTGTTAAGTCATGTTCAATGAAGGATTGAAATACAATCCTGTTAATGAATTTACCTTCTTTGTGCCCCATGTACCCAACAGGAAAATCTTCTGTGCTAAATCTTTTCAAATCTTTATCATATCAAAGCCCTCTAGAAAGTCAGGGCTATGTTTTGTCTCTCCCTAAAAAGGCACCGTGGCTTTTCTGTGTGTTGTGACATATCTGAACTGTTATACCTGGCTAGGTTTTCCAGGAGCAATAGCTGGAATTCTCTCTAACCTAACCGATCCCCTTTTAACGAGTTCAGGGGGAATCAGGGTGTTTGTGTTGGCTAGCCAGGCCTTGGAGGCTCAGAGACCTGGCCAGCCCAGGCCAGATCGGCAGCCGGGGAAGGCATTAGTCTCTCCCACATCGCTACCCAGCAAGTTCATGGCCGAGCACAATGCCAGGGAGTTCAAGCGATTACTAGCTTTAGGGAACAAAAGCCAACAGCCCAAGATTCAACGTCCCCGGGAAAAAGTCAATAATCCTCTGCGCTGAGATGGATGTAACAAATATTTAAGTAAGGATAATATAAAAATGTGTTCAGTCGTTCTGATTTATTTCCAATGACTTGGCTTTCACTCCACTGAACAGTTCACAAATTCAAACTTGCTTTTTGCTGACTTGCTGAGCCCGGCCTTCCTTCTCCGTGCCTTTCCATCCGATTTCACCGTCCCTTCCAAACAGACCACAGAGCATAGTACCAGAGACAGACTCCATCTCTCAATGACTACACATTATGTGGTTTCTAAAGAAGACACTGAGCCAAGCCTCCATACGATGCCAAGACAAAGCAAGATCAAGACGGATGCACGCAAAGCCACAGTGAGCAGCCAGGCCTAGTTCAGTCCCCACCTTCCGAACGCTCCCTTCCCTCGCTGGGGCATGCGTCTTAACTGCCTTGAAGACAAAAGCCATCTTGAATGTAAAACTGTCATGCATCCTAGCCAGAGGGGCCCCCAAGAGATTTCCTACGTTAGCCCCAGGAAGCACAGGCTGGATCAGAGTATGTCCACTGCCCTGGACTGTCAGCAAAGCAAGACAGAGTCAAAACACAGAAGGAAGAAGAGGCCTGGCGTGGGGGTGCTGCCCAGATCTCCTTCCTATCCACCCAGCTGCAAGCTTGCACGTGTCAACTCAATCTTGACTGAGCTCAAATGACAACCCGGCACTGCTCTGATCTTCACTGAGTTAATACCCCAATGCTTTGTCTGTGCAGGGGCCTGGGGGGGGGGGGGGAGGTGGGAGGTAAGGGGACATGCCAGGACTATCTCCATGGACTATTTGTGCCCAGCTTTACATCAGCTCTCAGCGCTCTTTCTCAAGAAGCCCTGTGGGCTTCTCTCCCGGTGTTTCACTGTGAAACCATTTCCATGGGGTAGTTCAAATTGCTTTGAGATCACTGGCTGTGTATCCTCAGCACTGGGCCCTGGGATCTCATAAAGAGAGGCAGTCAGGTGACAGACTTGAACCCCAGTCCTCCTTTCAACCCAAGTGGCTGTGGCCTGTGCACTGAGCATCTACTAAACACACCGTAGGAAGCCTTCCTCTGCTGCTGCTGCTGCTGGCGACATTGATCAGCCAAGTCTGATAACTGCCGCTGAAGGGAAGAGGTTTTACATTTGCATGGTTACTGTCTCATTTTGTTGGGCAGTTGCTTGGAATTAAATTTCCAGCACAATCCGAGTCTTACAGGATAGATGACCCTGCCTCTCCATTCCAGTACCTGGCACACACAACACATCCTTAGTAAGTACCCAGTAAGTGAATGAAAATCCTCCTCCCTCTCAGTCTCAGGAAAGTGAATGCATTGGCTCAAGTATCCAACTCTATATTCTATAAATGCAATTAGATGGAAACATGGATTTGTGAGAAAAGGAGTTGGAAATTATCAAGATGCCTTGTGAATCTCCCCAAGGCCCATGTAGCCCAGATTCAGTCCTGCAGAGCTTCTGGTTCCTGAACCTCTTCTGATACAAATAACACATTTGGATGGGCATTGCACCTTAATGACCAATGTCCACACTTTAGAGCTGGACAGCTCGTGCAAAATAGCCTCTACTTCCTCTGTTCTCTCTCGGATGATGGCAGAGGAGCCCGTAGTAAGCCTGTGGGAAGAGCCCCGGGGGTCTCCAGATGAGCCGGGCATCGTGGCCAATTCCACGTGTGCCCACAGCCTCAAAACAACTGATTAGGAGATCTGCTAACTACCTAGTTTACAACCTCACACGGTAGTATTACGGTTAGACATCTTGATATAATAGAAATTGATTAGGGAGAGAAATAAAGACTGCTTGGGGAGCTGTTCATAAGCTTTGGCTTCACGAACATTTATTGAACAAAGGACATTTTCCAGATGCTCTGTGCCTTCACAGAGCTAAATAACAACTGAAGCTGAGACCTGCATGGGGGAGAGTGTGGGATGGTTATAAAACAGAAACCCCCTCACGAGGGGCCACGTGGTGGTGGTGGTAAGGGGGGTGGCCAAGAGTTTTCTGAAAATAGGATCAATTTGCCAGCATGCTGTGACTTGAGCTGAAGGCAGGAGTTAAATAAACAGGCCTATCACAGGTCCCAGAAGTATTCTTTTTTTTTTTTTTACTTTAGCAGAGGAGAAAAGCCACCTGAGAAGAGAAAGTCATTGGCATTGACACAACTGATTGTGTACCAAGTTACAAATAAAACTCAAGGAATGAACAGACACTTAATGAAAAAAGATAAATCTCCCGCAGTTATTAGCTGGCAACCCTGGACATTGTCTGCGAACCCAGTTGCTTGTGACAACCTGGTTGCTCATGACAACCTAGGTTGGCCTGGTGGGGCTGCCAGAGGGTCAGATATCAGCCCCATAAAGTCACTACTATAATTGATTTGGCTCCATGAGAAGGAAAGCATCAATCCGTCAGAAGTCTGCAGGCACAGTGGCGGGGGGGGGGGGGGGGGGGGGGGAGGGGTGCTGCGCTGCTCAGGAGCCTTGATTCTGAAAACAGAAGGGCCCCATGGAAGTCTTCTCCAGGCTACAATGGGAGGCCAAGTAAACTCAAGCGCTAGGAGCAGGTGATGGACTGCTCTGCAGCCGGGATGCCTGCTTCTACTGCTTCCTCTGAGTAACAACAACTGGAAACTCAGTTCTTCGTTTCAACGGAGACTTCAAAGTATAGAAGCCTCTCATTGGTCACGTGTGGCAGCAAAACAGGAAAACCAAAAGGTAATCCATGTAGACAGAAATGTATAAGCAGTATCCAGTCATTTTGCCTTGCTTTCTGGATTTCAAAGGTAAATAGTTGAGTTTATCTTATGCCTGGGCTCATATCTAATAGAACTAGGCCAGGCAAGGTTTTCCTCTCATTTTTCTTTACTTATATATTGCCTTCCTTTCTTCTATTCTCCTGCTCCCTCTTCTCACCCCACACAAGCCATAGTACTAATGCATTTAGTGTGCATCTTCCCATTTGTGGGCATATCTATGAAATGTATAATTGTTTTGTTTACAGCAATAGTAGAGGGCTAAGGAGCCTATTTTCTCCCTCTTGAAACCCAAAGCTATGATTTAAAGCTTTGTCTCCATTGCCATGCGAGCCATCAACTTTGTGGCTACTGTCTACTGGGTAGAATTTCACGATGCCTACCCGTAACATTTCACTAAGCCATTCCCCTCCGATGGGAGCAGAGATGGACTCCATTTCTCTGCGATACACAGAGAGTCACAAATATTTGCCTCTCCTCTATCTTCCTGTGGATCCACGCAAAGACTCTTTTTCTCTTAGATTACAGGGGAAGTGCCGAGCAAGCTCTGCCCCAATTTCCTGCTAAGATCAATCAATTCTGCTAAGATTTCCTGGATGCCAGTCTGGTTGCCGGGTGCTACCCAAAGGACACATACTCTGTCGGCCCTTGGATATAAACCAGATACACTTTTTCTTGCCGATTATAATGAGAATGTTAACCTGCTCACAATTACAATTTGAATTTCTCTGAATAATAACAAATTTGAGCATCTCTTTCTAGATTTGTTATCCTTCATGTTCCCCAAATGTGTATTGCTCATTCTATCATTTGTCCACAATTTTCTAGAATTCTTTCTTGTTTATTGGTAGAATTCCTGGCATAGTAGTTCTTGGTCTTTCACTGGTCTGGGACATTTTTAAGTATGCTTCCTAATCTGTCTTCAGTCTGCTAACTTTGCCTGTGTTGTCTTTGTAGCTTAATTTTTATTTTGACAGTGGAACTCAAGTACATTTACCACTTGAGCCATATCCCAGCTTTTTATTTACTTTTTTTTTTTTTTTTGCTTTAGTGATTTATTTGATAGCACCTCTTGTCTTTGCCTGGGGCCACTCTCAGAGCACAGTTCTACCTACAATCACCAGTAAAGCTAGGACGGCAGGTATGTACAACCTCGTTGGCTTATTAGTCAAAATGGGTCTAGCGAACTCTTTTTTTTTTTTTTTTTTTTTTTTTGCCTGGACCAGGTTCAAACTGTGGTCCTCCCTATCTGGTGTACCAAGTGGCTAGGATTACAAGTGTGCACCACACCTAGCCCTGTCTTGTCTCTTTGAAAACATAACTATGTTATGTGTAATCACCTAATGGTTTGTTCCACTGAAGTCATGGTTAAGAAGTCAGCCTTCCCTCTAGGGCCAATATTTTCTCTACTATTATTTTAGATTTTCTCTTCACACTTGGGTTTCTCGTCCATCCAAGGTCCACTTTACATGTGGTGTTAAGGTCTTCCTCCAAATTTGTTTTAGTCTATGTAGGAAGCCCATTTTTCTCAACACCCCTCTATTAAGTAATGTTTTCTGTTGGCCCTTGATGTATCAAGTTGCCATATCTGAAGGCATTGGACTACACTTTCTTTCTGTTTAACGAGTCCGTTTCTCTGTTTCATACAAGAGTGTGTTGTATTCTTCCTACAGCTTTGTTCCAGGTCTTAATATCTAGTTATGGACGCTGTTTGCTTTTTCCAAAATAATTTAGCCATTCACAGCCAACAGTCTTCTGTATATAGAGCAATATTGCCACATTCCTAGACAATTAAAAATAACAACACTGGATTCTTTGGTAGAATCATACTGAAATGATCCATTAGTTCAGAGAAAATTGACTAAAATTGGTTAAAATGTTAATCTGTTTCAAAAGCATGAGAGGGCTATTTATTTATATGCCCTTAAATATTATCCATGCTCCTCGCTAATGGCTGGATAATTTTGTTGCCATTAGCAAAGCAATTGTTTACCATTGCATTTGCTGATTGGCCTCTGGCAAGGTGGGAAGAGGCCAATGGTTTTTCTGAGTTGATCTGTGTCCTGCCAATTTCCTGAGCGCCCTTATTCTAATCATCTTCTATTGATTTTGATAGGTTTCAATTGAGGTCATCACCAACAAATGATTATTTAATATCCTCCTTCCAAATCATTAAGCTGCCATCCTTTTGTTTGGTTTTCAGCTGATAGAGTTGGCCAAGACCTTCAAGTGTATATGAAACAACAATAGTACAAACAGAAGTGGCCCTCGCCTTATAGGGCTGAGTCTGACATCTAATGTCAACTGCCTGCTTCAGGTCAGAGACATGGATCTTCACCCCTTCAATAAGTTCCTTTCTAGAGATGGAGTGCTATGAGGTTGTCTCATAAACCAACACTTTATAAAAAATTATTTTTAGGGGCTGGGGATATAGCCTAGTGGCAAGAGTGCCTGCCTCGGATACACGAGGCCCTAGGTTCGATTCCCCAGCACCACATATACAGAAAACGGCCAGAAGCGGCGCTGTGGCTCAAGTGGCAGAGTGCTAGCCTTGAGCGGGAAGAAGCCAGGGACAGTGCTCAGGCCCTGAGTCCAAGGCCCAGGACTGGCCAAAAAAAAAAAAATTATTTTTAAATATATTTTGAGGTGCTCAGGTGACTAGACCAGGGGTGATGGTTTGGAGATTGAACCATCTTTGCCTTTCCAGGCTAAACCCTACAGAATTCTTTTATCCTTTCATATCTGTTTAGCTGGTCATTTCATTTTGTAATTGTATATCAATGTTTGAAAGACAAAGAGGCCTTCTGTGCTAATCTTGACAGAATTTGGAATAAAAACAAAATCGTTGTTTGATAAATTGATAAATTTGCCTGATAAATTGGATCAACTGTTTCTCTGTTTCCCAGAAGTCTATTTTTTTTTTAACTGTGGTAGATCTGACATATAAAATGACTGGCTCTGGGACTTTGATGGAAGACAACACCTTGATTCCTATTTTAATCTTATTATTGATCATTGGCCTATGTTTCCAATTTTTATCAATTCTTGGATCTGATATTTTTCAAGAATTGTAGTTTATATAGGAATTGTTCATAAAAGTTTACACTTCCTGTAATTCTAAAGTTCTCTTGATGGATCATTTCCCTTAGTGTTCTTTTACAGTATTTTCCTCAGCAATGTTTTCCTTTTTCATTCTGTATTTTTACTTTTTTTTCTGCCCTCATCAATCCTGCCAGAAAGAACATGCTTCCTTATCAGTACTTTCAAAGTACCAGAGCTAGATACTGTTAACCTATCATTTTAACTATCCCCTTCAAACTTCCTACCATAAACACATTGTATCTAATGTGTTTGTATCTTGAAGTCTATTCCTTTTCTAGCTTTTCCATTTGTACTTGTATTTTCAGACAAGTGTATCTAAACACGCAAGATACCATTCAGCCCTATTTTAGTTATATTACAAATTTTAATAGGCAATTTTAATTTTTTTCTGTTTTGCTCTTAGCATTTCATAATTTCCCTTATGACTCTTGTTTTATTATCTTATTATTATTTAAATTAGGTTCCAAATATTTGGGGATTTTTATCTGCATTTGCTTACATTTTTATTAGAGAACAGACTCTGGATGAAATAAAACCCTTTGGAATATAGAAGACTCTTGGAGACCTCATAGATGGTGATTTGGGAAAACAATTCTTAAAAGAAAAATACCGTTCCTATTTATTGGATATAAAATTCCATCCGTATCTATTAGTTTCACAGCCCATTGTATTACTTAGACTTTCGTATCTTTGTTCACTTTTGATCTACTTAGCCTATCACTTTGTGAGAACTGTGTTAAGATTTTTTTCCTGAGGGGAGGAAGTGGGGGAAAAAATGAAGGAGGAGGTTACAAGTTGGATAAGAAATGTACTCACCACCTTATGTATGAAACCGTAACCCCTCTATACATCACTTTGACAATAAAAGAAAGATTTCTTTTCCTTTTCTTCTTTTACATATGGGTGTATGCCAGTACTGGGGCTTGAACTCAGGGCCTGGACAATCTTCCTTAGCTTTTTCCCTCAGGGCTGGAGTTCTACTACTTGGAGTTCTACTACTCTGCTTCAGGATTTTTGTTGCTGTTGTTGTTGATTGGAGATAAGAGTCTCAGGGACTTTCCTACTAAGTCTAGATTTCTAACACAACTCCACCTCGTGAGTCATTTGGATTACAGGCAGGAGCCACTTGCACTTGGCTGTTTTAAGATGCCTGTCCACAATTATTAACGTATCTATTTCTTCCCAGAATTCTGTGGGTCATCATTTTCTGTATTTTAAGGTAATGTTATCATATGCCTTTTTGTCTGTTACAATCATTCCTCCATTGTGACATTTCTCTTTGCCCCTTAATGCTTGCCTCTAATTCCAGCTTTCTTCTGATTCATATTTGCTTAATAAATATTGTCACATCATTCTGTAATTAGCCTAACTGAATTCTTTTCTGTCCTAACTCTTACTGCCACAATGCTGTTGGATCTTAGGTTCTGTATTCATCATGAGTCTCTGGTTGGTGAGTTTGTAGGTATTATAATGATGGCTACATTAGTATTTACTTCTGCCATCTTATTTTACTTTTTTTTTCCACTGACTATATTTTTGTGTGGCTTTTCTTCCTTTCTCTTTCCCTCCATTGGACTGAAAAAGTCAACCTGTTTAAAACAGAGATATTCTATCCTTTTTGTAAATTAAACTCCAAAACCACGTTTCCCCAATCCAGGCATTTCTCAAATGCACGAATACTTACATCTTGCATGGAACCAAACTCAAGCCCTGTATACCTGCTCCTGTCTCCGTTCCTCTGGTCCTCCCCAGCCCATCTTCACTGGGTTCATTGTCTCAGATTTTAGTTCTAGGTTGTTACACACCGTGATGATGGGGAGAACACACCTGGTTCTTTTCTGGAGGTGGCTGACTTCAAAGACACTTCACAAGGTGGTTCCTTCTAGACACAAATAAACTTGAAAGTGTCCACACCAGAGAAGAGGCTGCTTGCTCCTTTTACAGTGTGGTAAAGTTGTTGACTCACAGGCAATTAACAAAAATAAACTTCACCACATGAATGAGCATCAAATCATCACAAACAACCCTCACCTTGGAAAGCTCATAGGTGAGAAGAGAATGTTTCACCATTCCCAGGAGACCGAGCCATCCCGTGCTGATGCTTGGCAAACAGCCAAGCGCATTGATGCTCTCAAGTCTGCAGCCACGCCCACCTGAAGGGCAAGCCTATGCTCCAGAGGGTCCACGTGCTCACTGAGCAAACGTACACTGTTCGTGGTGTGTAATCTCACACATGAATGCCACAGTGCAAATAGGCCTTGTGTGTGTTCCTACATGCACAAGTATGTGTAGATCCACATGTATGCACAAAGATTTATTCACTAAGCCACATCAACGTAGATTCACTCCCTTTTCTTTTGTAAGTGCCAGTACTGGGACTTGAACTCAAGTCCTCATGCTCTTGTTTGGCTTTTTGTGTTCAAGGTTGGTACCCTACCCCTGGATCTACTCTACCTATTGACCCACATGGCTACTTCCAGCTTTGGGTGATTAATTAAAAACAAGAGACTCGGGACTTTTCTGCCCCAGCTGGCTTCCAACCTTTATCTTCAGCTCTCTACTCTCTCGGGAGCTAGGATTACAGGCTTCAGCCACCAGCAGCTTGCTATGATGATGGTGATTATTTCTACTATAGCCCTCCTAGTAGGTACTGAGGGGTTTCTGATTGTGCTGAAGATGTCAAATGGAAAGGGTCTGTATTGGTTTTCTGTCAACCTTACCCTCTGGATATCAGCTTGAAGACAGTGAAAGTCCAGCCTCCCCCTTTGGGTCTACAGTATAAGAGCACCCCCAGTACACAGTTGGAACCCCTTCTGTCTCAAGCCTGCTGCTTGAGTTAGGAAAGGCCTAAGGATTCTCCCCTGACAGATTTGTAAGGATGGTGGGGTAGGAAAGACCCCAATATGTGCAAAGAACACCCCAGGAGAAGAGCTTCACTGGGTGCCTGAAAATAAGCAGGACTTGAATCTGAGTCTCCACCTCTCTGTCACATTTCTGCCAGTCCTTTGGTTCATTTGTGAAATAGAGTGATTATGTCATGCTAGGAGCCTGGGTAAGGGCGGCAGGGATGGGGGGAGGAGTCAGCCACAGTGACCTCACAATTATCACTCCAGGAGGATGGGCCCTAACACGTAGAGTAGAAATGGGAACAAGATGAGCATCCCCAAGGATGCACCGAGCTTACGAGAGTCAGAACAGCATCCAACGGAAACCTGCTGTACATCTGTCCTCATTCTCCTTTTCCTTGCCATTGGTTACAGCCTGTCTCCTGCCATCTTCAAAACCCAGGTTCCAAAATTGGGAGCTGAAACTCTGGTTCTGGCTTTCTGATTCATTAGCTAATTAGCCACAGAGATTTAAAAGAGAGAAAGAGAGTTACAATCGACGGGGCTCCGTAATGAGCTCATAACCATAGTAAACGTGGTCAGATATATTTGTACACATGTGTAATATAAAAAGACTCTCATAACCAATTGCTGGTGGCTCACACCTATAATCCTAGCTACACAGGAGGCTCAGATCTGAGGATCACAGTTCAAAGCCAGCCCAGGCAAGAAAGTCCATGAGACTCTTACCTCCAATGAAACAGCAAGGAGCTGAAATTGGAGGGGTGGCTCAAGTGGTAGAGCACTAGCCTTAAGCAGAAAAGCGAAACAAGAGCCAGACACTCCCCCCCACCACCACCGCAACACACATACACACATGCATCCCTCATAAACATGATCTTGTTTATTCTCAAAAATAAAACCGGAGCCAGGTTCTGGTGGCTCACACCTGTAATCCTAGCTACTCAGGTGGCTGAGTTCTGAGGATCATGGTTCAAAGCCAGCCTGGGCAGGAATGCCCACAAGACTCTTACCTCCAGTAAACTACTCAGAAATACAGTACTGGTGCCATGGTTCAAGTGGCCTTGAGCACAGAAAGACTTAGGGACAGCACCCAGGCCCTGAGTTCAAGCCCCAGGACTGACAAAAAATAAAATAAAATCTGGGGGGAGGGGTATACAAGATCACACCTCAGTTTACAGACAAGTAAGGTAAAATACAAGGAGCTAAGACAATTTGCCCAACATTACACCATTTTCTAAGGGACGAAACCAAGACTTCCTCTTAACCTTTTTACTTTTAAAGCTTCTGGTATTATGTACTTATTAAAGCATAGGAACAAATCATGCATTAGTAATAAGAGTTGCTCACGATTTCCATTTTCTAACAGGTTACTACTAAGAGTTAAATTCTGACACGCGAAGCTCCCTGCCTTAGTTTCCAATTCTCTAAACATTTTTTCTATTTAATTTTTGGACGCCAATTTTTTGGCAAGTGATCCAAACAAATTTTTCAAACCCAAGCTGCACCCTTGATGAAATGACTGCTTTTCCCAAAATAGTCCCTGGGCAAACGGTTCCACGTTTCACTCAATGACCAGGGACACAGCTGGCAAAAAGCACCATGGAAAGCAAGGTTTTCTATTTGCTGAGATGGTTTCCTTGCTTTATCCTCACGGTTTGCTCTTAATAATTTAGTCACGCACTCCTCTGAAGCATTTTGCCTCCACAATGCTAATTTAAACCATGTCAGTATGCTCACAATATGACTGACAAGAGCCATTAAAAAAAATTCATTCTTCAAATTAAATGTGTACTGTTCATCTGTGAACCGCGTGCTGGAGTTGCTAGTTCCATTTTTCTTGCTTCCTCTCCCTTGCTTGTTCTTCCCTTCCTTCCTCTCCTCCTCTCATTCTTTCTAATCTTCCTCTTATGTTCTTCCCCTCTTACTTCCCTCCCTCTCTTCCTGTCTTCTTTCTCTTTCTGTTTTTCTCTCCCTCTTTTGGGGTTAAGCATGTACATGTACGTACACACACACACACACACACACACACACACACACACACATGCACACACACACACAGAGTTTATTGGATGGTTTCCAAGCGTCTAACATCCCCTTTACTGAAACAGGCTGCCTTAGACCACACACACAATAGCAAATGGCATAAATAAGTCGTATGCATAAGCAACGGCCACTCAAGTGCAGAGAATGTTTAAACTTCAGAGAGGAAAAAAATACAATAAATTAAAGCCCAGCCTTTCTTCTCAAGTGATTCCTTATTGAGCCTTCTGCTCTGAATTAGAAGGAGGTTGTGGACATATCCAGAGCCCACCCTGAATTTTCCCTTTCTCTCTCCAGAATAAGTCAAGTGACACCATGCTGGGGGGTGGCAGGGGGCGGGGAGGGGTGACAGCCTGGGACACACCCTCCTCATACCCCTCACAGAATGAAGGACCAGAGCTCAGCCTCCCTTGTCCTCCGGTTGTCCAGGGTAGCTCTGAAATGCTGTGCACTACCTCTGAAATCTAGGGCCGTTCTTGCAGGCTTGCAAAGGTGATCCGCTCTGCCACCTACCCCACTAGCCAAAGGTAACACAGATGGCAAAGACTTTTATTTGGCAAGAAGAGTTTGTTGTTATTGTTTGCTTTTTGCTTTCTTCTGGAGCCGAGGATGGAAGGCAGAGCTTTGTTCTTGCTAGGCAGGTTCCTGACCACTGAGCGACATCCCCAGGCCAAGTTCTCACGTGTCCCTCCCATTCGTACCCCTGCAAACCCCAAACTTGTCCCTCTGTGCCCTACGCGGACACGGCCCACGTGGCAAGGGGCCTGTCTAGCTCTCCGAGTCTCCTTCCGGCACACAGAACTCCACTCACCTGGGAGTCTGTTTCCGCCCCTCCCTCCAGCCTGTCCCCCCGTGGGACCTTCTCTTAGCTGGGCCCTCTGCCTACAGCTCTTCCTCAAGACCAGTTCCTTCTCTTTGTGTAGGTATCAGCTTAAATGTCACTTACTCTGAAGGGTTCCCAAGCTGTCTGCGGAGGACTAGGTTGTATGTCTTGGCTCTCGTTCCCTGCTAATAGAATTGCACATCCACAACACCGTCGCCAAGCACCTTTGGGGGTACTGCTCGAGACAGGCAGACCGACTTCCCCTCCATAGGCGTGGATCACGTGATCGGCTTTGGCCTGACCTCTGGGTGTGAGTGGCAGGAGAACAGGGCTAATAGCTGCTGCCTGTGTATCCTGTGTGCTCCAACGGCACTACGCAACCTAAAATAGCCACCTCCCACTCCTCTCTAGCACTTCTGTGAGCGTATTTACGTTCTTAACCTGGATTTTCTGACTTCTTTGGTCACTGACCGCCTCATTCCAGTGTCATACCTATTCAATGAAGGCACCCTAAAACAGTGCCCGGCTCAGAGTAGGCCCTCCGTGCTTACCAAGTGAATGAATGAATGAATGAATGAATGGCATCCCAGGTCTTGGAAGGGCTTATGCGATTTCCCATCTGCAGAAACATATTTGGGGTCCTGAAGTAAAGTGCTATGAAGTGCCAGGTGCCGGTGGCTCACACCTGTAAAATCCTAGCTACTCCAGAGGCTGAGATCGGAGAATAGTGGTTCAAAGCCAGCCTGGGCAGGAAAGTCTGTGAGAGACTTAGCTGCAATGAACCACCAGAAAACTGGAAGTGGAGCTATAGCTCAAGTGGTGAGCATGCTAGCCTTAAGCATAAAAATTCACACATAGACAGAGCCCAGGCCCTGAGTTCCAGCCCCAGGACTGACACACTAACACACACACACACTCACACACACACAATAAAGCACTATTAAGTTTAAAACTCTCAAGCAAACACTCTAATATCAATATCTAAGAGAAATATCAGATTTTCAAACTCTGATTTTTTTTTTGTTTTTTTTTTTTGTTTTTGCCAGTTCTGGGCTTGGACTCAGGGCCTGAGCACTGTCCCTGGCTTCTTTTTGCTCAAGGCTAGCACTCTGCCACTTGAGCCACAGTGCCTCTTCTGGCTGTTTTCTATATATGTGGTGCTGGGGAATTGAACCCAGGGCTTCATGTATACGAGGCGAGCACTCTTGCCATTAGGCCACATTCCCAGTCCCAACTCTGATTTGTTTTTTAAGAACTGCTAATGACTAGTTACATGCCAGTCCCTAAAATGAGAACACATTAACTGATCTTGCTGTGACACTAGGGTTAACGATAAGAAGACTGATAGTGAGGAGGAGGAAGAAGGAAGAGGAGGAGACGGTGGTGACGATGATGGAGGCAGAGACGGCAATGGTGGTGACGATGGCCATGATGGTGGCGATGCCGTGGGTGGCAATCAATGGTGGAATGGATGGTGGTGGTAGTAGTTAGGACGAGGGTGGAGGTAAGGACGGTCGGGATGATGACAGTGATGATGGTGGCGATGCTGACCGTAAGGGTGATCATGAGAGAGGGGGCGTCAAACTTTCAGTCCTCCAGCCCTACCCCCTGCAGCACTGGAGGCCAGGTGGAGAACTGCAATCTCTTGACTTGGCTCACAGAAGCCCGTTGAGCCAGGCCGGTCTGTCCCAGGGGCCTGACTGTGGCCATACTTCCCTCACAGTCCCTCCCCTAGGCCAGGCGGAGCTTTCTCAAAAGACACAAAGTCACGGCCCACTTGTCAAGCTGTGCAGGAAGAACCACAGCCGAGGAACTCAATTCCACGGCACCTGCGAGCCCCATCTGTAGATAAGACCTGCCCTGTCTAATAGAAGCCACCGCTTGAGGTGTAGCTCATACGGTCAGCGCCCTGTGTTCATAAACCTGTCTGCTCTGGGTGGGGCCCCTGCGGCACCGCGGGGCAGCATCCCCATCTTCGAAGGAACATCTGGACCACCTCTGCTGTCGGGAAGTCAAGGGGTGGGGATTTGTGGGCACAAGTTCAGTCTAAGTTTCATTCAAGAGTTTGGTAGACAGGTGCTGGTGGCTCACGCCTGTAATCCTAGCCACTCAGGAGGCTGAGATCTGAGGCTCCAGGTTCAAAGCCAGCCCAGGCAGAAGAGTCTGTGAGACTTTGATGGCCAGTTAGCCAGCAAAGAGCCACAGGTAGGGGAGTGACTCAAGTAGTAGAGCAGCAGCCTTGAGTAAAAAGCCAAACGAGAGTACCAGATTCTGAGTTCAAGCCCCACTAGTGGGGCATGCACACGCACACGCACGCACACACACACACACACACACACACGCATGCTCAGGGTTTGGTAGACAACGGGATGTTCAGGTGAATGGCACAGGCCGATAGAAGAGGTCAGTCTGTAACTCTGCGTCTCAGCGGGCAGCAGCTGTGACATGAAGGAGATGCAGGTCCGGGGAGGGAGGCAGGGGTCACAGCCTGTCTCCATCTTCCCAGACTTCGAATCTCAGGTGGGACCTGGAGTCCAGGGCCCCAGGGCTGATGGCGAGGAGGGCTCCGCAGAGAGAAGAGCCTGGAAGGAAAAAGGTTTCCCTCTACAGCCCCCCCACCCCACCCCAGGACAATTCCTTCACTGCCTTCCAGCCATCCAATAGCTAACACAGACTCTTTCAACCACATTCACGCCTCTGAAGTGCCTCAAATCCAGGCCCATCTCCTGGTACGAGCCCGGTAGCACCTGCGCCCTCAAGAAAGGCTCCCACAAGGATTCCTTCCCCTATTTTCCCAGCCAGCAGCACTGAGTATCCAGATCTGGTGCCTCAAGGTTGGATCGTCACCCAAATCATACCAGGCATCAAAAGCAAAAAGGAGGGCTGGGAATATGGTCTAGTGGCAAGAGCGCTTGCCTCCTACACATGAAGCTCTCGGTTCGATTCCCCAGCACCACATATATGGAAAATGGCCAGAAGGGGCGCTGTGGCTCAGGTGGCAGAGTGCTAGCCTTGAGCGGGAAGAAGCCAGAGATGGTGCTCAGGCCCTGAGTCCAAGGCCCAGGACTGGCCAAAAAAAAAAAAAAGCAAAAAAGACATGACCCCCCCCCCCCCCCGCTTGGGATTGGAAGCCTACACCGTCAAGATCAACTCACTGAGGCCCAGCCTTGCCACTCCGTGGCCTCCTGGGACCTGGGTGAGCAAGGGAGAAGACTCACAACTAGACAGTGCTGTAAAAATAAAATGAAATAAAATAAAATAAATGGACAGTGGCACTGAAGTAGGTTATGTCCTTCAGCCTGAAGCCTCACAGAAGGGTCACCATTTTGTCTCCCCAGGAAAAAGGCCCCTGACCCCAGAAAAGTTGGTTGCTCCACAGATTCTGCAAAATGGAATAAAATAATTCCCCAAAAGGTTCCAGCCGTCCAGTATTTGGGAAATAAGTCTAAATTTCCTGATAATGCTCAGTTTTGCTTCTGCAGAAGCTTCACAAAATGAAACAAAACAAAAAAAAACTTCTATACATTGTTGGCCAAAAAGCCCCCCCCCCCCAAAAAAGTGTGAATTGTGACTTTAAAAGACTAACTCCGAGCTGTGTCGGGGCTGAGCGTTTTGGGGAGTCTGTGCCCCGTGCAGTGGCCAGCTTTTGCAATAAACTCCTATAATTTGGCTTATTCAACTGTGGAGGCCTTTGGTTTCCCGCTGATTGGTGGGCCTTGGTTTCTAGTCCTGGCCCTTCTGGGCTGCGGGAGAGAGAGCTGGTCACTTCACCTCTCTGGTTCTTCCTGTCCTTGAAGGTAGAATGGAGACGGTTTGCTAGGTCCGTGTTCTTCGTCTTCAGATCGCTCCCAGAAGTTACCGTATTGACGTTGCTCATGACGAACTGTGTCTTCCACGCAGACAGTAAGCTCTGCGAAGGTGGCGAGCGCTGACCCGTCTGAATCATGTGACCTGTCTGAATCATGTGACCTGTCTCAGTCCTGGGTGCATTTCTAGGCTGCTACACAGTGGAAATGCAGTCAGTATCTGTGAACAAAGAACGGCCTAATCCCCTTGGAAGGATTAATCCGATTGCACAGCTGGAATTTAAAGCTCAGAGAAGTGCAGGGCTTCATGAAGGTCCTACTTGGAAGAAGGAAGGGAGGAGGATGGGTGGGACAGTCCTGTGGAAGGAGTCCCCCCCCCCCCCCCCCCGTTCCTCCACGACCCTGCTTATCAGCCACAGAGATGAAAGAAAGAAGCCCTTCTCCTTGTGGTCCATAAGTGCTGCTCCCCTCGCCCTTCACTTCACACTGAGCTCCTCACTCGAAATCCCAACTACATGGTCCTGCCTCCATCTCTCAACCACACAGAGCTTGCTCTGACCCAGGGCCTTTGCACTTGCTGTTTGCTATATAGCTAAGGTACTCTTCCTCCTGGGTTTCCGGAAAGCGGTATTCTCTCCATCTGCTCACCCTGAGTCGGCTCCCAGTCCACCCACCCCATCTTCCTTCTTCACAGGCCCTACTGACTCCTGAATTTGTGTTGCTTGTTGTCTGTGCTATCCACTGCATCCTCCACCCGGTGAGGCCCAACACTTCTCCTGGCTCAGGGCACACTGAGAAATGAAGGAATGGTCACCTGCCAGGCATCATTTTTCAGCCCAAACTTTGCTCCCCAGTGAAACAAGGGAGAGGCTTCTCTCTCCTCAGCAGTCAGTCTGTGTTGAAACTATAATGAAAAGACTTACAACGCTGTCAGAAGGGTTTCAAATAACATGGACTTGCTTGAACTCAGGGCCTGGGCTTGGCCCCTGAGCTTCTTTGGCTTAAGCCACACCTCTACTTCCAGCTTTTTGCTGATTAACTGGAGAAAAAAAAAGTCTCAGACTTTCTTGCCTGGGCTGGCTTTGAACCGCAATCCTTGGATCTCAACCTCCTGAGTAGCTAGGATTATAGTTGGGAGCCACCAGCACCCAGCTGCATTTTATTTGTACCCCAAATCCAGATGACAGAGATCTCACTCCGCGTTCTTTGTTTCGTGTTGTTTTTCTAACATTTTACTATGTCCTGGAACTGGGATTATGGCAACAAAATGATAGATCCTAGTTTGGTAGAACTCGAAGTCAAAGTCAAAAACAGAAGTGTCCCAGCCTCTTTTTAAGGATGAAATGACAAGGAAATGCTAGTAGGTATTTGTTCAGCCAGCTCAGAGCAGGATCAGCAGGACCTGCAAATCTAATGGAAGAGTCAGGGAGAGCGAGTGACATTTACACAGAGAACAAAGGCAAGAGCAGGGAAGGCACCAGCTTAGGGACAGAAGGGTAGGGAAGGTGCCCTCAAGCACAGGGAAGGGAGTGAAAGGAAAGGAATTCTGGAGCCCAGCAAGAAACTGGCACAGCCAAAGCCTCCTGGTCCGCACTTTGTTCAACAGACAGTCATCTGAGTAATTCCCTCTGTTTCCACTTTTGATACAGGTTAAGGTAGAGACATTCCCTCCCCCTCACACACCCTTCAGAAGAACAATGATGTTATGGGAAATTACAAACTGGCAGCCTCAGAGGCAGAGAAATCATCGCAAGCGGCGGCGAATGGGCCTGGGGCAACCACTTGCTATTTCAAAAGGAGATACAAACTTAGCTGTTTCTTATTCCCCAAATCTCTTTTCATGGTGACATAAAATATCTAAACACTATATAAATCCAGGCAAACACAAAAGCAAACTCGGGTCTATGGATCTATAGAAAGTGAATCAACAATAACATATGTATTGTTTTTCTCCCCCCGCCCCGTCCCCCCCTCCCCGTCTTGAACTCGGGGCCTAGGCACAGTCCCTGGCTTCCTTTTGCTCAAGGCTAGCATTCTACCACTTGAGCCACAGTACCACTTCTAGATTTTTCTGAGTAGTTTATGTATTGAACATAAGAGTGTTGGTTGGCTTCAAACCCACTATCCTCAGATCTCAGCCTCCTGAGTAGCTAGGATGATAGGCGTGAGGCACCGGTGCCCAGCTAACATGTGCATTTTGTACTTAATACAACTGGTCCTCTAGAACCTACCATCCATCTCTAAAGTGCCCATCATGCAGTAATAAAAATAACCTAGGTAACAAGTAGGAATTCTAGCAAAAAGTCTTCAATAATGATATCGTATTGGCTACTTAGATCTTTTTAGAATTATCAGAGGAGTGAATACTCGTGGCTCACATCTATAATTCTAGCTACTCAGCAGGCTGAGACTCTGAGGATCACAGCTAGAAGCTAGTGGGAGGGGGGCATCTCCAAACAACCAGCAAGAAGCAGGGCTGAGGGCCTAGTTCAGGTGGGAGAGCACCATGTGTGAGCAAGCAAGCTACATTAACAAGCCACCTTATCACTGCACAGTATTTATACACAAGCTGAATTCACCTGGATTTTTACGGGTTTAAAGCATTTTTAAAAATTTATTTGTAAGTTTCTAATGACAGACAAGTATAATTAGAAGTAACCTTCTCAGAAGGTGGATATTAAGTATATGAAGTGCTGCATCATAAATTCAAGTGTGATAGAGAGCATCAGAGCCAACAATCAAACCCCAGTGTTCCTTCTTAGAATGGAGATGCTCCTCTACTCTCTCTCTCTCTCTCTATATATATATATATTCCTGTATATATACATATGTATTTCCCTATTGTACAAGCTTGATGACCAGTGAGCAAATGGTTTCCATTCAACCATCTAATTCCAATGCCCTCGTGTTCTTCAGCAAGAGCTTGACTTGGGAGTTCCCAGGGAAGGAAGGCGAGGCAGCCCACTTCATCAAGGCCAGGGATATAAAGAGCTCCATTAATGCAGCTGCTGGGCCTGCTAAGTCAACAGCGTCTGATAATGTGTTTTACTTGGACCAGTCCTCAGCAGGCACTGGTGATAAGGAGGCACTTGAAGCTCAGACACTCCGCACACAACATGCTTTCAGCTCCTTATTGATCCTGAAACAATGCTCCCTTTCAGACCCACCCAGGTCCCTGAATAATAATGAAGTGACCTGTTAGGGAGGGAGCTCTGCAGAGCACCTAGGAGCTGCAGAGGGGCTGCGTTCAGGTGTGGCCCACACTCTTGTTCAGTGGTTGTGACCATCTCATGCAACCAGCCTCATCCTGGGTTCCTTGGCTGGCTGTTTGCAAAAGGGTGCTTGCTTGGGGCCATGAAGCTTTCTTTTGGGGTTGGGGCGGGGGGGGGGGGGAGGCTGGCAGTACTACGGCTTGAACTCAAGGTCTGGGCACTATCCCTTATCTTTTTCACTCAAGGCTGGTGCTCAGCCACTTGAGCCACAGCTCCACGTCCAGCTTTTTGATGGTTGATTGGAGATAAGAGTCTCACACATTCTCCTGCCCAGACTGACTTCAAACCATGACCCTCAGATCTCAGTCTCTTGAATAGCTAGGATTACAGGCATGAGACACTGGCACCTGTCTCCATGAGACTTCTTTTTAAATCACTCTATTGAGATATGGCTAGCATAAAAAGCCAGCATATTGGACTAGGAATGTGGCTTAGCAGTAGAATGCTTGCTAGAAGGCATGAAGCCCTAGGTTCGATTCCTCAGCACCACATAAACAGAAAAGGCTGGAAGTGGCACTGTGGCTCAAGTGGTAGAATGCTAGCCTTGAGCAAAAGGAAGCCAGGGACAGGCCCTGAGTTCAAGCCCCAAGACTGGCAAAAAAAAAAAAGCTGGCATATTTAATACATATCACTGGGAGGGGAAAAAGAATACACCATGAAATCATTACCACCAACCAGGCTAGAAAGCACTCCTCAAAACTTCCTGTAGCTCCCTTAGTAATATTGATGTTATGTTCATGAATTCTCAAAAGAGCACTAAGATTCCAGGTCCTCTTTAAGGAGAATCTTGTCGAGAATCTCAATATAGCCTATAGGATCTGAAAACAGCAGGCACCCATTCTACTTTGAGCACAAAGAGAGAGGGAGAGAGATAGAGGGAGGGAGGGAGAGAAAGAGAGAGACTGGTGAACGAGGGCAGAATACATTGATTATCTGGTTTACTTTTCGACGTCATGTATCCCTCTGAATCCCACGTGGCTTAGGCTCTCAGAAGCAATTTTTTTCTTGAGGCTCAGAGCAGGCACTGCCAAATACATTCCACCCAGAAGCAGAAAATCTGTGTCAACTGGGA
The DNA here is from genome assembly GCF_023159225.1 of Perognathus longimembris pacificus. Taxonomy (NCBI): domain Eukaryota; kingdom Metazoa; phylum Chordata; class Mammalia; order Rodentia; family Heteromyidae; genus Perognathus; species Perognathus longimembris. The sequence goes on along the minus strand of NC_063162.1, from coordinate 8,027,343 downwards.
TTAAATATTTTGCTCTAGATCACACTCCCCGTACGTGTAATCTCTATGGAGACCTGTGAAATAAACTTCTATATTCACCAGGAAGGGGGAAAAAAAGCCCACAAAGATAAGAAATGCATAGCCCTGGAGTACATTTTGAGCAGATCTGAATCAAAATATCCTTCTGAGGTTGGAAACTTGGGGCATTTCTCTAACTTGGAAAAAAAAATGGAAAAGTACAAGTCTATGTCATCAGAAAGGCTGCCGTAGGTTTTCTTTTCTACCTAAACTGTGGAAACCCATCAGAAGGGCTGTGCATTTCATCTCAGTTTCTACTGTGGTCGGATTCTTTTGAACAGACACAGACCTTTCAAGTCTGGGGATGACTCTCCAAATGCAAGGAGCCCTGGTCATCTCCACCACCACCCATTATCATGCAGGAATGGAATTAACTCCGAAATGGACATGTAACAGCAAAACAAACTCACCAACAATCCAAACACTCATAACCCCAGCAGGACCCTCGCCCCCTCCCAAGCCCTCTACATAGGAGAAGAAGGCTGAGTGGCAGACCTTTCATAACACTGATTTCTTTGCGGGGGGGGGGGGGGGCTGCCCGGCACCCCTTTAATGTTGCCAACATTGAATAATGACTCAAAGGATTTTGATCTGCAGACTTCAGTCTGCTTCAAAGCTGGGTCTGTCTTTTATAGCCTGCTGTGGCCGTTGGTCATAGGCAGGGATTTCAGACGCCTAGAAGAAAGTCAGAAACTCTTAGGGTGGTGGCTGCCCCTGGCTGACAAAGCCATCAAGCCGTGTCATGCCTAACACAGATTACTCTATGTGGTACACACACACACACACACACACACACACACACACACACACACCCTCATTCCATATGGGAAACAAGACTTCAAGCAGAAATGCAAAAACCCTGAGCAAGCTGCTTCCATTTTGGCATTCCCACAATTCCATTGTTCGTCTCACTTTGAGGGGGTCAGAGGAGGAGAGTTCAGGGGGGCACAGGGCACTGAGTCTCAAAGCCCACAGCTTATTGTTCCTAGTTCTGCCTCTTCCCCTCCCCCTCCTCCGAGGTGGCCAGTCCTCTCCACCCCAGGGAACCTCCATGGGCCTCTCCGTCCCTGCAAGGCTGGGCAGCCACTTCCCATAATTCCCTGGGAGGAATATTTCGGCTCTCCAAGACAATGATCCAAACAGCTCCCCACACCCCTCCTCCAGGACTGGACTCCAGACAAGAAAAGAGCCAGCCTTTCTCAGAGCCCTGGTCCTGGTAACAGACTTTTCAGTAAAGTCCTCTGCCATCTCCCCTCTCTTTGCACTTGCTCAGTCAGTGGGCTGGATGCCAGTGGTGTCTTTATTGTTGCTTTATGTGATCCCGGACAATGACCTGTGGGGGAAGCAGGGGACACAAAATACAGATGCCCTTTACCTCCTGACAGAAAAGGACAACTGCAGAAGAGGCAGACGACACAGGGCCCCCGGGTCACTCTGAGCCAGAAGAAGAGAGAAGGAAAGAGGGGCCTATAGGAATGGGGGCCCTGCAACGCCATAAAATTTTCTATGCTGGGGCATAGGCCATAAAAGGGGGTGTATTTAGATGTCTTCTTGGGATGGGCTTTTTGAAGATTAATGTTGGGTTTGAGGCAGATGTGAGCAGTGGGGTTGACTTTTTACAGCTGTTCAGGTTGGAAGTAGTCACTAGTTCTTCAAAGCTTTCTAAACCCCCATTGTTAGCCAGGAATACATGCATTCTTGATTCTCAAAGCCTTGGTCTCCTGGAAAAAAAGCAGGCTTTCACACACAGGAACAAACACGTGCACGGTCACACACTATCCTCAGATTACCATGGGTGCATTTCCGGCAGCTTTGCAAGGACACCAGCAGTGAGGAAAAGCACCTCTGGGTGCTGTGTGGGAAGGGGCGGTGTTGGAAGGACAGGAGACGTCAACACTTGACGTTTCCAATGCACTGTGTGTTTATCATCGGAAGGAACATCACCTCAATACGTTGTGAGCCAAGAAGGGCCCTGCCTGGATATCCTCCAAAGCATTGCCATCAATCCCCACCACCCCCCCCCCCCCGCCCTCCTTTATTTGGGAGGAGAAGAAGCCTCTTGGGGGACAGAGGGACAGGAGCCTAGGGGTTGCTACCTAGGCTCTGATGGTGAAGAGGAAGACAGGAGAGGAACTCCAAGGCCAGGCTCCCAGGCCAACCTCCCATGCCACGCTGCCCCTGACAGCAAACCTAGAGTACTAGAAATTGGTTTCAGAAGCGCCAGGCAAGCACGTCAAAATGATCAAAAGCAGGAGGGCATAATGTCAACGGACACCTCCACCAGACAATTACCAAACCTGAACTGCAGCCAGGAGCTCAGAGGCAGCAGAGGCTCAGCCTCTGGGTAGCAGGCAAGACAAGCGGTTCCGCCTCTGATTGTCATTTTCTAGCGGCCATTGACAATATAATTTTAAAACTTCTGCACCAGTATACCTCTTTTAAGTTTGAGAAAATAATCTAGGAAACGAAACGTCAAACCACTCCACGTTCTTAATGAACGTAACATTATGACGTGGCAGGTATTTAAACAAATGAGGTTACATGCATGAAGCAAGCATGTCTTTTATTTTTAATTGCCTGTTCTGTAGGGAAGAAATGGGGTGGAGAGGTGTCTATGAACCCCCAGAGCCTGGCCCCATTTTTAGCCTGGGTTGCCACTTCCTGGGACCATCTGAAATGAATTAACTATTTAGAGCAAAGGAACATGATACTGTTCGTTTCTTCTTACACCAGAATGGGGCTGTCAAATTGGAGTCAAGGGCAAGTCAATGACCCATATAATTTAGAGATGGGAGGGGCAGATTACTTAGATCTATATTTTATGCCTAAATACCAAATAAAGGCTACTGTCCAATGAAGCCTTCTGAAATAAACGATGGTAGAACATTTGGTACACTCTCCTCATCTGAAAGATAATGCTTTCTTCAAGGAAAATTCTAATCTGTTAATTGTAGACATCAGCACTTGAGAATGTTGACTCAGCCTGCTAATTTTAAGACCGTAATCCATTTCTGGGAAGACAAACAGGTCTTCCCTTCCCTGTGAGCACTGTTATCCTTAAAAAGAAACGGAGGAGAAAGCCTGTCCTTTCTCAAATTCATGGAGACGACACCCTGGAAACAGGATGAGACATACCACCTTTCCTCATCTACATGAATACAAGTCTACATAGTCTGCTGATTTTCCTAATTGAACTGGCATTGCTTTTCTGCGGATCTCTGGGATAAAGAAAGCCAACATCTCCTTCTCCATCTCCTGCCTCGACACGGGGTGTAGTCTGGCTGAACAATGGTCCCTACAAGTCTTAATACTACTGTCCTTGAAATGTCCTTGAAAATTCTTCATTGTCCGGTGCTGTGGCTCTCCCTCCAACCTAATGAACCACTCTCTCTCTCTCTTCTGAATACTTCAGGAACATTTTACTAATGATCGATAGGCCACCGTGTTCATCTAAAGAAGAGCTCATGTCTTACCAAAAGTGACAACAAGAAAAAAAAAATGCACAGGTGGAAGACAAATACAGAATCTACTACCTAGCGGGGATTTAATAAATGTAGTTACTTCTTCCACCTGTCAATACTATTACTATACAATATGTTTGGGTTGTTTGCTTGTTAGGACAGAGTCTTACTGTGAAGCCCAGACTGGCCTCACATTTGTGATTCTCTGCCTCAGCCTCCCAAGGGCTGGCATTATAGGCACGCACCACCACTCCCGGCTTAGAGTATGCGTTTTGCTGTGTTACTGTGTCTATTCCTCTGTATATCGGTGAGGTTCTCATTTCATGCATATCCAGGATCAAGCACCAGGAACATAGTGGGACAGAATGCTTGAGGAATGAATCACAAGGTCATACTGACTGAACAAATGGATCAGTATTTGTTTCTCATTTACATAAATATCCAATTTGAGGGCCAAAGTTACCCACGCAGGCAGACGGCTGCTGCAGCCAATGAGAGGCTTGTGAGAAGCATACATGTCCCTCCCAACGCATACCAAATGATGTCGTGGCGTCATCACGCTTGCGGTCCTACAGAAGCCTTCCTAGACCAGGAGAGCATGCCTGGCGCTGATGGCGGCCTGCCTGCCTGCCTGCCTGCACGGGGGTCTTCCTGCTGCCTCCTCTGGGCTCAGCGAACCTCAAGTGGCCTTGAGTCTGTCTCAGAGCCCTTTCCTAGGTATCAGTTCATTTCTAGGGGGGTTCGTCTTCCTCCCAGGGCCCTCTTGAATCCGCTGTGCGTCTGCACCACCCACCCACCCACTTTGGATCACTGGACAGCAAACACCCCTTCCTCTTGGAGCCTTCCCTTGTTTGGCTTTCAGTCACCGGATACTGAGTACTGGCAGAGAATACTTTGCTTCTTTGAACTCATCGTATCCTCAGGGCCCCAAACCAAATGAGAAATAACTTGTGTTATTTTTAATTTTTTAAGTGCCTTTTAAGTCCAAGATTTCTAAGTGTTCTGAGAACATGTCCTATTTATCCCTCCGTGTAAGGATTTTAGCCGAAGAGGGAGGAGAGGTAAGACACAGGACAGAATGTCCATTTCGATGACCACCTCCCACAGAAATGCCCCCAGTTCTACCCTGCCCTCACCACCCCCATGTCCCAACTCTACCCTGCTCCCTCCCCGAGTCTTCCTGTCTGCTTTGATCAAAGGGGAATGCCCTCATACCTCAAGCAGACCATAATCATCCTTCTACCTCATCTACTGTATGGCCATTTGCTCTATGGAATCTCTCTAGCCTGCAAGCCCTTTTCCCTTCATCCAGAATTTATGACACTACAGGGTACATTCCTATTTGTTTTGCACCCACACTGCTAATCGATGCTCCTGGAATCCTCAGTAATAGTCCTGATATCAAAATTTCTCATCTAATCTTCCTGGTAGTAGAACATAGCAGGATACAAGGCAAGTAGACCCAGCAGTGTTGAATGAATTAATGAATGAACAAGTGAATGACCCAGTCATTGGTTGCCCAGGATTGTTTGCACAGGTTCTCTTCCTTCTATAAGAAATCCTAACTATAAGGATGAGGGAGTTAATTTTTTTTTCATCTTTGAGGTTTAATTGTAAGTCTCCTGAGTTAGATTTTTCTATTAAAATGCCTTTCAAAAGTCCCCAAGGTTTTGTTAATAAGACTAATGGAAATTTCATTTCCACCATTACTACCTTCTAATGGAATTTTCTAGCGGTACTTTTCTTTCCTTCTTCACTTTTCCCAGACAAAATACTACTTTTATTTGATATCAATAACTTTAAACACTCAGAAACATCGATTTTAATACATAACTAAAGCCAAAAGTGTCCTTTTCTTAAAAAAAAAAAATCTCACAGACAGTGAGAGAAAAAGATTGAATGCCATTTCCCAATAATTAGGAGATTTCCAGTGAGCAAGTGACTTGGCAACTCTTACAGAGATATATGGAGATTTTGTTCCTGAAACTGAAGCCAGGTGAATTAATTAAGTATTCACATTCAAGTTTTAATGTCCAGAGACTCATACTAGTCAACTTTATGGTCAATAATTTATTCCTTTGTGAAATGGGAACGGCAAGTCTCTGAAGAAGGTTTTATGAAGATGAACTTCTCCAGCAAGCCCTCGACCCTGACTAGGGGAAGATCCTTTCCTTAAGCAGCTCCTCACACCATGTTGACATGCTGTCACTTCAGCTGCTCAATCAAATATCTTGAGAAAACTACCGCTTATCCTACTAGAAAGTCTCTTTGAAGACACATTAAATGATAGGAGAAATATGTAGCCTCCAAATCTGAGGACAGTGGTTTGATGCCAGCCCAGGCAGGAAAGACCCTGGGACTCTTAGCTACAATTAACCACCCAAAAGCTAGGCTCAAATGGCAGAGCTCCAGCCTTGAACAAAAGTGCTGAGGGACAGCGCCCAGGCCTTGCGTTCATGGCCCAGGATCAGCACAAAAACAAGACAATGTATTTGTTGTCTTAACTACTTACAGCCATTTCTGATGTCCTGCTACCACCAAACACGAATCTATTTTCTCCCTCATGCCTTTGCCTGTTGAGGATATTTCTAATAAATAAAATAAATACCCTTTGTGTCTGCCTTCTTTTGCTAAGTATAAGGTTTCTAGGTTTGCCACATTGGGACATATATTAGAACTTCATTCTTTTCACGGATGACTAATATTCCATTGTGTGGCTTGGTAGTTTTCCTCTGAGGCTTTTGTTAATGGTACAAAGATATCAGAATATGGGGACACTGCATTCTGTTCATAGTTTAGAGGATTGTAACAAAGACAAGAAAAGCATGTCCTTGTGGTAAAAGCAAGATTACCAACTTAAAAAATGTCACTCCCATCCAAAATCAAGGAGGTCAACAGTGAGCCCTAACGACGTGGAACTGGGAACATGGTTACAATTCTAGTAATTACACATCTGTGAATTTATTTGATAACCATAATGACAGATGAGCAAGATATTATATTCCAGCATGTTTACCACGATCATAAAAAAAAAGATAAATTGCTAACAAAATGAGAATGGCTAAAGGAACTTTATCAGGTGCTTGGATAGAACACTCCACAGCCATGAAAACAATGTCCTCAGGTACTGGCTGAACCATAAATGTAGAGTTTCCTTAACACCACTTCAGGATAGAAGAACTCCGAACTTCACATCCTCATTCCATTGAAAGCTCTGGAAAGTCAGAGTGGAATCTACTCCCAGGAGGAGGCGAGAACCCTAAGACCCTGACCCACTGCAAGGCACAGAGCAAGATTTTACCACCTACTCAGCGAATGACAAATGGAAAGGAGGGGTCCCTCTGGGGTCGTACACCTTCTAACATTGGGCAGAAGAACATTTTCTTTTGTTCCTCATATAGCAGGCAACACAGAGCATCAAGATCAGAAATCACTTAATTTCTCAGTGATTTCTCCTCTCACGGTGACCTGGCCGAATTCCCAGTAGGCCGAGCCAAAATGGTGGATGACAACTTCATGGTTCCTGACTGAGCCTGGGTTTCTTTCCTGGGGTCTCCTGGGTAAAGGTCTCCAGGAGGCTTCTAGACAGGAAGCTTAAGAGAAACCTTTAGTTCTGGGATATGAGAAAGAAGAAGGGTTGGCTTTTTTGACTTAGTATGTTTCCAAACAGCTAAGGAATATTCAGTCACACTGACGTGTCAGAGATTTTACTGACAAAGACTAAACTGGAAGAGGTCTTTTGTGAATCTTTCAGAAGACAAAGTCCAACATGATCCTTGTGCTTTGGGGGCCATTGCAGTACAATTAACAGTAGACAGCAAGTTACTGAGCCAGCGAGAAAGAAGTCCCCCACCTTCCCCGTGCTTCCATTTGCAATAGGCTTAGACTTCCTCTTTGGGTTCAATAAACAGAGGGAAATGTTTATTAAATTGCCTTAAAGGCATCTGATTTTCCACAGTTGAGTCAGAACCTTCACAGAAACTAAAAAGAGGGCCTATCCTCTCCTTCTGGAAAGTAGGAACTGTCTCTGCGTGAGACCAGCTTAGTGGTCAGAGCCAACCTCCGGTTCTCCAGCCCCAACCCTAGTCTGGCTCTCCATCCTCCCTCTCTGCATCTCTAGCTTTCAATCCAGCCAGCTCAGACTCTTCCCTAAACCACGGACTTTCTTTACCTTGTAAAGTTCTTCCATTTCTCTGGCCTGGTCCACTTGAACTTTAAGTTTCAATTTCAATATTTCTTCCTAGGTCAGAGGACTCCCTAAACACCACCCCCAAGCTTGATCCCAGAACTGTTCCCTACTTCCACTCCCATTAATCATCCGCTACTTCATTTTCATAGCAATTGCCACAGTCTGTAATTATATGTTTGTCATTATTTATTTGAAGTCTGTCCCCTCTAGAATGTGAAGCTTGCAAAATCTGGAAGTCTGCCTATTTTGCTGGCTGGGAGGAAGTGCTTAGTAAATATTTGCAGACTGGAAGAATCAACAATAGCCTTCCCCCCTCACACCACCCCACCCCCCGCCCCCCTCCAGATTCGAGACCCTCTGCTCTCTGTTCTGACCTACTCACTCTAGCCAACAGGTAGTTTCCCAATATTTTCCTGCTCTACCCCACACATTTAAAAGGAAAACAAACCTTGCACCACCTCGTGTGGGCGCTACAAGGACCCGTCCATGTTTACTGGGAAACTCTGAGACATGCTGGAGAGTTAAGTTGCTATGAACGTGCTTTCCAAATTTCCAAAAGAAAAATATGAACAAACATATGTTGTGTGTGTGTGTGTGTGTGTGTGTGTGTGTGTGTGTGTGTGTGTTGGAGCAGAAATGCTCTCCATGGTGTCTGTTTATTTCCTGACTTTTATGGTTCTTTTGGGAACTCCAAGGAGTAGGGAACTGAATATGGAAATAGCCGTTCATTGGCTCCCTCCAAGGGAAAGACCACGGTGCCACCAGGAAGAGGAATCAGGGCCCAGATTGTCATGCTAAATCCAAGATGGCTGCCACGGGAAAGAACAGACCATGGCGACTAGTTACCAGATTTAGAATAGGAATTTTTTCTTAATGGGTGATTATATTTTTAGGCTCCTGTAATCCCCTACATCTCTGGTAAATAATTCCTTTACCTCTCCTGCTGACAGGCCAATATTCCCTCTGATCGTGTTCTTCGGTGTCAACAGATAAAGCAGTCTCTTTGGTCTCAATGCAGTACTTGTCCTCAGTTTCCACTCTTTGGAGACATTCCCCCTTGGAAGCCCAGCCAACAAATTGGAACACTTGCAGGGCTAGTGTTTCAAATGTGGCCAGACTCTAAGGCCCCGATCCCCTTCCCCCACCAAAAGGGGTCTAAATGGCTTCCATTGAATAATGCCAGATTCCTGACAAAAATAATAAGAATAATCTGCCCCCCACCTGTGTGCCTCACTCCTTCCCTAATCTATACTCCTACCCCTCCAAAAACAAAAAAAAAGAGTCTGTAGTACTGCCAAAGTCTTTCAAGAACTCTTCCAAGGAGCCTCGGACAACTCTGGCTCTCTAAAAGGCTACCATTGTCAAGGCAGGCGCTCGTGTTACAGGGACAAGCGTATATGTCTCACAGAAACCAAGGTTTATGTGTCTCAGGGTTTCTTCTTAGTTAACCACAATTGCAGGGAAATGGTACCACGTTCATAGAGTTAAATGTGGTAGCAATTACTCTGTTGGCAAGGAAGAAGGAGGGTCTTGATGGCCTGAGCTCTATGTACAAGTCAGGATTAAATAAACGTGTCTCTAGGAGTTACACTGATAGCTTGGAACACTCTGCCTGGGCTGACTCTTTGACATTGCAACTGGTATTTCAACAAGAAGAAAGGAAGAAAAGAAAAGAAAAAAACAGCATTTCTCATACACAAGCCCATAGGGGCCTGGCCAGACAGCACACAGGACAACTTCAGAAACAAACTTCAAAGAAAAACATAAACACTTACTGTGGGCGTGCATTCACACACACACACACACACACACACACACATCATTGAGAAAACTACTTCATAATCATCTTTAACTTGCAGCTTATTAAATGCCTTTAGATATCAGGAAATAACTTAAAAATTGACTTCCTGTATCATATTTACTAAAATGGTGGCTATCACATACTTCAGGGAAGGAAAGATACGGGCGGTAACCTGAGCATTGTTTAATGGTCACTGCTTTCACTAATGGCCAGCCAGTCTTTTGGATTTCATTAGAACTCAAGAATGCAATAAGATTCCTGTGAGCAAGCTACAACTCGAAGGTTAGTTCCAAATGCAATATGGTTTATGTTTAAAGTCCCAGTTCTAGTTGGAGCAGAAAATGATTCCTTTTCTATATCTTCTCCCCGGTGGTTACAAGAACACTTACAAATAATTTGGACAAACAGAAATAGAGATGCTTCACCCAACCCCCATTACTTCTTCACCCATTAAAATCCGTCAGCTTCTGGGCTGAAACATTTGAGACTGTAACAGGCAGGACTCCGCAGAAGAGTCAGCAAGAAAGAAAGCATCTTCCCAGAATAAAAAGGGGGGGGAAAATGATGAAGTCAGAAGTTTGCCTCTAATTGGGAACGGCACAGATACAGACTTCAGAAATCCAATAATCCTACAAATTCACTGGTGTGTCTAACAGCTCGGCCCAGGCAGCCTATGGTTAAAAAGCAATCTCGAAGAAAAATGTCTCCACGTAAATAGATGAGGTGTGGTTGTGTGGAGGAAGCAAAGCGGCTCTGCAGCAGAGAAAGCATCTCAGGAAAAATAAGAAGTCCTCAAAGAGCAAGGTGTCTGTAGCTAGATAGGTAAATGAATAGATGGGGAAATGGGCAGGTGGGAGGGGGGTGGATGATGGATATGTAGGCGAATGGATAGAGAGTTGGTTAGATAAATAATAGATAGTCTTAGAGAAAAAGAGAACCTAGAGAGATAAGTCAAGGTGGCTAAGGCTAAAAGATTAGCTTGATGCATTTTCGTTTTCTTGCAGATCCTGAATCTTAGATGAGTGACTTTTTTCCCTGTAGACAGACTAGTTCTGTTCTCAAAGAATTATTTTCTACAAATCCCACTTGAGATCAAGTGGTCATGACTCAGTCTAACATTTAGAGTAAACCTGAGTGAAATGAAGGCCCATATACCATTCATCTAAACATTATGCAGTGCTAGGGATTGAACCCAGGGCCTTGTGCGTGCTAGCCTAGAACTCTACTATGGAGCTGCTTTCTCAGCCCTGTAAGTCTAAAAATCTCGGAAACATGATATGTTCCACTCAGATGAAGTCAAGATTGACCTTACCAGAGAAGCCCTCAATAAATACTTGTGGACAAAAGAAAGGAAGAAACAAAGTGAGAAAGGGACAAGAAAAATGGGGGAGTCAGGGAATCCCTTTCTCTTCTCCCAAACCAGAAAACTTAAGGGGAAGCACACAGCCCTTCCCCGCTTCTCTGTCCAGAGCTCAGCCTCAGCGGTGAATCTCTTTGCCTGACTTCCCCTGACATCCTCCAAACCACCACACAGCTGTCAAGTCCAGCACAAACCCACCTTGTCTGCCAGCAATTCTCCAGCTCCCCAAATCCAACCGAGTTCCTGCACTGGAGACCGATGAGCTCTTCTGTGGTTCTGTGAGTCCTTTTTAGGTTCCATTATAATTATGTTATCACTTCTTTTTATTTTTCACTCATTCATTAAATACCCAGCTAAACCAGGGGCTGGTGGCTCATGCCGGTGACCCTAGCTTCTCACGAGGTTGAGATCTGAGGATCCTGGTTCAAAGCCAGCTGGAGGAAGCAAAGTCTTTTCAGACTCTTATCTCTAATTAACCACCAAAAAGCCCAAGTAGAGCTGTAGCTCAAGTAGGAGAGTGTCAACCTTGAGTAAAATAGCTAAGAGACAGCACTCCATCCCTGAGTTCAAACCCCAGTACCAGGATGGACACACACACACACACACACACACACACACACACACACACACACACACACGGCTTAAGTGGCCGTAGACTACGCCAGGTGAATGGTCATGTCACAAATGCTGTTCTCACTGTGAAGGCTTTTGATACTGTGCCCAGTCCCAGCGCTACTTCCCCCTTCGTTAGGACAGCTGTCACTACAGGGCCCCTTCCCCAGCCAGGATCCCCAGGCCCAAGCCCCCCGACGCACTGACATTCCAACAGAGATGAGTCCCCCTCACCCAGAGGCAAGGAGGAGACTCCAGCCCATAGGGGAGAAGTTGAGCTGCTCTGATTCTCAGATTCTCTTCCTAACCACACTTGAAAACAACATAGAGCTTCCGGCGAGTCACAAGAAAAATGGCCTTAGATTTATCTGAGTTAAAAGCCATCTTTTATGTCAGGCACTATAGGTTTACACCTGTAATCCTCATCAGGAGGCTGATATCTGAGGGTCACAAGTTGAAGCCAGACAGTGTAGAAAGGTCTCTGTGATGCTTATCGCCTATTAACCAGCAAAAATCTAGAAATGGAAGAAGTATGGATCAAGTGGTAGAGTGCTGGCCTTGAATGAAAAAGACAGGTAACACCAGGAGGCCCTGAGTGCAAGCCCCAATACCAGTACAATGAAAAAAAAAAAAAACAACAAACCATCCTTTGTGTAACTTACTGTAGCAATATTACAAAAAACTTGCACTAAGGATAGAAATCATGTTAAGACATTTTTTTCACTGTAGTCTTTAGAAATACAGTAACAAAGAGCATCCTCCCCCCTTCTCTGCCTCCATTCCCAGGAAGGCAGTAGACTCCATTCTTATGCAAGGGATCCCTTATATTGTATAGGACAAATGTCTGAGATGCTTATTGATTCTCTACTTCTTCTCTGTCTCATAATGTTCAGATAATCTGTTATAATTTTTTAATAAAACTCACATAGCTTACGATTACAGTGAATTCCTTAGCAGTTAGTCAATCATTTTCTTATTTCTAAAGATCATTCAAAGTATCAGTGAAATGGGAGCCTGACTGGGTAAGTTGCAGTAAAAGGTGAAGTAGGGTTGTTGTGCGTGCTCTCTCTCTCGCTCTCTCTCTCTCTCTCTCTCTCTCTCTCTCTCCCCATCAATGGAATGCAGGCTTCTGTTTCCAAGAGCTGTGGCACATCTGGTTCAGGTTGTTGGTCGTCCAAAGTGGCCCATAGTCATTACCATCTAATAACCGCTTGGCCCCTGTCAAGGCTGTCCAGACCCCAGACAGAGGCTCGACAGCCACGTGTGCAGGGGTCTCGCCACCTCTGAACCCCTGCCCTTGTGACCTTCTTGCTGGTTGCCACAGCACCAGAGCCACGGTAAGACAAGTAACTGGTCGTCTGACTTAAGAGTCCCAAGCTACCAGTCTCGAAGGAGATTGTGCTCTCAGGAGAGAAGCACTGCGGCTAGCACGCCCCCACCTACAAAACAGACAATGAGCGGAGAGAGTTGTGAAAACACTGAATTTATATCTGTGACACCCTTAGAATAAAGCTTGACACCTTGGAAATCCCATGGCTGTTTGTTGACTAAACAAATAAATAGCCCTTTAAGATATAACTGTGGGGGCTGGGAATATGGCCTAGTGGCAAGAGTGTTTGCCTCATATACATGAAGCCCTAGGTTCGATTCCCCAGCACCACATATATACAAAACAGCCAGAAGTGGCGCTGTGGCTCAAGTGGCAGAGTGCTACCCTTGAGCAAAAAGAAGCCAGTGCTCAGGCCCTGAGTTCAAGGCCCAGGACTGGCCAAAAAATAAAAAATAAAAAAATAAAGAGCTTTATTAAAAAAGATATAACTGTGAAAGCTTAGGAATACCCTCCCCCTCCCCCTCCCCCTCCCCTTCCTCCTCCTCCTCCTCCTTGTTCTAGCTTGTGCTGGTACTGGGACTTGAACTCAAGGACTGGTCACGATCCCTTAGCTTTTTGACTCAAAGCTGGTGCTCTACTACTTGCGCCACTATTCCCCTTCTAGCTTGTTTTGGCAGTAAACTGGAGATGAGAGTTAAGTAGACTTTCCTAATATGTCTTCCTTTAAATAAAACCTTGGACAAGAACTATACATATGTCAACTTTAAACATGTGTGCATTCATGAAAACATACAGTGAACCCCTCCCCATTACATGCGTGCTGGGTATTAGCTGAATATATGCTCCACCTCCAGCTCTGGCGGCTGGCTTGGGTGGCTCTGTGGTTGCGGCTGAGTTACTGCCCTTCGGTCTGAAGTTACTGTCCTTCGGTCTCAAAAGCACTGAGGACCGCCCTGGAGCCGGGTAGCCCGGGGGGTACTGAGGCTCTGGTGCGGCCCGCAGGAAGGTTCGGTGGTGACCGATCCCTTTGTCTGGACTGCTGCTTCTCTCTGGAGATGTTATTAGAAGGATGTGATTTCTTGGGAGCCAATATGGCTGCCTAAGCACGTGAGCCGAGCCCCTAGTCCTACAATCTACCCCCCTCCTCCATTCCAACCAGTGAGACTGTCACCCCAGGGACAGGAGGGTCCCCGGGTCAGCACGTGGCCAGGGAGCAGGTCTGAAGAAGGTTCTGGTAAGCTTCTTCATCTTAAGAGGCAACGGCCCATTTACTCAAGAGCTGTTGGGAAGTTCATTCAATTCCTATGCAATGAACGTTTTCGAAGTACCCAAGAAGTCCAAAGTGAAGGCAACGATGGCGGAAGAGGGAGAAGAAGAAGAAAAGAAGACAGTGATGATGAGCGGTGACAAACAGCAGTTTCCCGCCCCCTGGGAAGCTGTCAGTCTTAGGGAATCATAGACACACATGCCAAACTTCAAAGAAGTTGAGAATACCAACAGCCTCAGAGACTGTGTCGGCTTCTGAACACTAGGTATTGCGGACAGGAAATTCCTTTTAGGGAGAACATTCTAGAGAAAGAGATGGAATGAGCACTCCTCATAACACCCAGTAGGGGATACTCAACGTGTCTCAGAATTGATCTCAAAAAGCACGTTTGTAGATGGGTGAGAACAACGGAAGGGCTGGCACGAATCAAGACGCACCGTGCTCATCGTAAATTGACGTCTTGAATTGGAACCCCTTTGTACAACTACTCCAATCACAATGTTTTAAAAATTAAGTTCATTCTTCTCTTGTCACTTAGGAAGTATCCAAGGTTCCATGGAAGGAGCATTTGTTGAGCACAATAAATCAATATCTGAAAGAATATGACTCACTTCAGCTTTATCAGCAAAGTTTTTGAAAGCTCTTTACCGGGAACAGAAATCTATTTAGCATCCATTCCAATCTAGTTTCCTTCTGTATTCGAAATGAATAGAGATCCAAGAAGGCTTCCTCCAATCCCGGCATACAACTCCGAATCCTATCTACCCACTTAGATAAGGCCCCAGGATAAAGCTTGATATCTGTACATTTCCAATAGCTCTGCCTTTTAGATAAGCTTGATTGGGAGAATTGGGAGGTGAGGTGTTTTTGTTTTTGATGTAGGGAAAGCCATCTTCTGAAATCTAATGGAACATTCTAGACAGAAATGAAAAGATAAAGGGGTGGTGCTGGTGGCTCCCACCTGTAAACCTAACCACGCAGAAGGCTGAGACCTAAGGATCACCAAGCCTGGGCAAAAAGGTCCAGAGGACTCTATCTCCAACGAACCAGCAAAAAGTCTGATGTGTTGTAGCTCAAGTAGTACAACACTCACTTTGAGTGGAAGAAGCTAAGCAAAAGCTTAAGGCCTGAGTTCAAGCCAGAGTACTATAATAGTAACAATAACAATTTTAATTAATTAAGTAAGTGGCTCTTTATGCTGCTCCAAAGGAAGGAAAGAGTGCTTTGCCCAACTGATTTTATGATAAACAACCCACAGGACCCCAAACCCATTTGCCATAAAGGTCAGCTTCTGCCCTTAACCCTCAAGCTCTCTATAGAGGAAGAGCATCTATCAGACAGACTCAGACACTTCCCGAGATCAAAATGTGTAACTACAAAAGCACTCACAAGGGGTTAGGACTGTGACTACGTGGTACAGTGCTTGCCTAGCATGTATGAGGCCCTGGGTTTGATTCCTTGGTACCACATTTTAAAAAAATAATAATAAATCAAATTAACTTTAAAAAAAAAAAAAGAGGGGCTGGGGATATGGCCTAGTGGCAAAGAGTGCCTGCCTCATATACATGAGGCCCTGGGTTCGATTCCCCAGCACCACATATACAGAAAATGGCCAGAAGTGGCGCTGTGGCTCAAGTGGCAGAGTGCTAGCCTTGAGCAAGAAGAAGCCAGGGACAGTGCTCAGGCCCTGAGTCCAAGCCCAGGACTGGCAAAAAATAAAATAAAATTTAAAAGTTCCTTCTTTTCTTTCTTTTTTTTTTTTTTGGCTAGTCCTGGGGCTTGGACTCAGGGCCTGAGCACTGTCCCTGGCTTCTTTTTGCTCAAGGCTAGCACTCTGCCACTTGAGCCACAGCGCCACTTCTGGCCGTTTTCTACATATGTGGTGCTGGGGAATGGAACCCAGGGCTTCATGTATACGAGGCAAGCACTCTACCACTAGGCCATAGTCCCAACCCCAGAAGGAACATTTGTTAAAAGCCCCACTGGAAGCCCTTGGAAGGCTGAGAAGCAGGAGAGCTGTAGGGGTCCTCAGGGTGTTGCGGAGGGTGGAATGGCGGGAGACCCAGTGGCGGGGCCCCCTGTGTGGCTAGGAACCTCGTTCACACACGCAGGTGGCCTGCGTCCCTCCTGCGTCCCTCCGAGGCTGCAGGGGCCTCCCTTCCCATTCCAGGACTCCGGTTCCCATTGCTTTCTTTGCCCTGGATTTGAAGTGAACCCAAACAAATAAATGTCGAGACTCAAAGTATCACTTCACTGCTTCCGTGTGACTCTTGAGTTCTGTCCTTGTCCTGTTTCCCCGTTCCGGCCAACCCCTGCCAAGATCCACAGACACTGCCCCCGCAGTGCTGCTGGCGGGGCGGGAAGCCCCAGAGAGGTCTCACCTCCCAAACCCCAGGCCACGGGGGGCCTGCCGGGTGCTCTGGGCCCCCAGACACCCATCCTGGAAATGAGCCCAAGTGTGATCCTTTGGCTCCACCCCGACTTCCTGCTCTCTTCTTCTCCTCCTGCTGAAGTCGAGGCCAAAGGATCCTCGCCCCTCTGGTTCACTAAACCCCAGCACTTAAATTCTTCCAGAAGCTCTTCTAAATTCTTCAAGAAGTTTTTCTTGCTTATATCCTACTTGGTGGGGTGTTTGTTGTTCTTGTTGTTGTTTTTTGGTTGCTTGGTTATTTGTTTTTATTTTGAGAGGAGAGATGGGGAGTGACAAGTAGCAATGGGTCAGTGGGGGCCTGGGGGCTCACATCTGTAATCCTAGCTACTCGGGAGACTCAGATCTGAGGATTTCGGTTCAAAGCCAGCCCGGGCAAGAAAGTCTGGAACACTCATATTTCTAATTAACCACCAAAAAGCTGCAAAGTGGTCAAGTGGTAGAGTGGCAGCTGTGAGTGAAAAAATCAAGTGTGAGTACAAGTTCCTGAGTTCAGCCCCAGTACTGGAAAAGAAAAGAAGGTGGGAGGGAGGGAGGGAGGGAGGGGGGAAGGAAAGAAGGAAGGAAGGAAGGAAGGAAGGAAGGAAGGAAGGAAGGAAGGAAGGAAGGAAGGAAGGAAAGGAAGGAAGGAAGGAAAGGAAGGAAGGAAGGAAGAGAGGGAAGGGAAGGAAGGGACTTTAATTAAAGGAAGGGATTAAAGACTTCCTGGTTGACCTTGCCCAAAGACCTTTCCATCATTTCTTTCCAGCGCATTGGCCATGTCCACATGACTGATCTTCACATGGCAGCCAGCAAAGTCCGGTCTCTGTGTCTAAAAGAGAACTTTTCATTAAGCATGAGCACTCTAGCTGATGAGCCTGGAAAAGGCATCCCCAGAGTAAACACACGGGGGGAAGCCCTGTTCGCGGCACCTGTAAGGCTAGACTCCTCAGATCCCCGCCTTATTCCTCTCATCTAGGGTGCAGCCCTTTCCACGTTGACCACGGCGCTGGGGAGTCAAAGACCTGGCCCTGCACCCTGGGGAGATTCCCAGTGGAACCCTGACATAGGCCAGGAGTCCTGGGAGAAAGGAACCGGCGGGGCTGCTGGGCTGAAGAGGCAGGCACTGGGAGAGTGAACGCCTGTCCCCTTCCCAAACCCCGCTGACATTGAGAGCCTTTCATCACAGGGAGATCAATGAAACTTCTAATCCCCCATGATGTGCTCCAAACCTACAACGACAAGAACAACCACCACCACCAAATAACAATAACCAAAAAACACCGAGAAGTCTTTAAAAATAACTCCATCTGATGGCCAACACCCACACAGGTGCACACACATGTATGCACACACACACACACACACACACAGAGCTGCACTCAGCACACAGGCTTCTACTGGAACACCCAGGTGATGTCCTGCTCCCGGGTGGGCGCGGCATCCATGACTGGGGCCTGGTCTTTCTGTTGCTTCCACCCCTCTGTTACGGAGGTGACTGAGAGGTTGGTCCCACTGCTGGAGGGATGGATGACTTCTGTTCCCTGACGACCGAGAGGGAGTCAGGTGAGCTGGGTGTGCGTGGCCACATCTGGGGACCCAAACAAATGAGGACAGTTTCCCAAATAAACTACGGAGGAAGGAACAGCACTCGCTTATCTACCATAAGTCACTCTTGCTGTTCTCTTGTAGAAACCAGCACAACAGAAGGCTCGATAACACGCTATCTTCTCCGATATCTAACTGATTAAACGTTTCCAGGTACTTAAGAGGTTAGAATGTCGGAGTGGAAAGAAGAGGTCACAGAGCCCAATCTGCAGATAGAGCAGACTGAGGCCCAGGTCCCAGATGCGTCCCCTGCGTACCGAGATGACCTTGTCCCCCACGGGCTTCGCCTCCTTGGCTGGCAAGCACACGTGAGCCTGGGAAAGCAGCAGGGGTGATTTGACATTGGAACTCTTCCAAATAAAATCGAGATGTGTGGATTCAAAGCTGTAGGAATAAGATAATAAACGGTGCCTTCCTGCCCGCCTGAGAGGACTGATGTAAGGACAGGACATAATAAACATGACAAGCTGTGAAATACTGGGTGACGCAGAAACGCAGCTCCTGTCGGGTCCTTACACCTGGAATGCCCTTCTCTATGGGGTCGGTTCCAGGTGCAGATGGTAGGATTTAGATCAGATGGAGAGGCTAAGCGGGCTTTGGGATCCATCCGTCTGTATTCAGATCCTGGCTTTGTGTTGTAAGTCATGTGACCGTGGTGGAGGCTGGTGGGTCACACTTGTAATCCTTGCTACTTACGAAACTGAGATCTGAGGATCGTAGTTCAAAGCCAGACTAGGCAGACAAATCCTCGAGACCCGTATCTCCAATTAACCAGTAAAAATTGCTATGTGGCTCAAGGTAGAGTGCCAGCAGCGCCTTGAGCAGAAAAAGCTAGGCAAGAGTGAAAGGCCCTGAGTTCAAGCCCCAGGACCGGCAGAAGGGAGGGAGGGAGGGAGGGAGGGAAGAAGGGAGGGAGGGAGGGTTATATAACTGAGAGCCTCTCTGAGACTCATTTTCCTCATTTCTACAACAGGAAGAATAATTGTTACGAATTAACTTAATAAATTCAAAAATTCATTTAAAATACATGGTAATTCCATTCCAGGGAAGTCCTTCCTATCTGTATTATTGGCTAACAGTGCTACACACATTACACCATGACATTACTTGCTCAGCTGTTTATCGTAATTTGGGTTTCTTGTCCCTAGGCTGATAGCACAGGAATGTTAACTGGCCGGCAGGAATAAAATAAGAAAATTAATGAACAAGGAAATGAATGAGTGAAAACAAAGTGTACTTAATAAATGCAAATGTATTCTTGTAAATACTATAAAATCATGTGTGTATGTGTGTCATAACACAAACATATTAATGGAATATAAACTAAAATTTCAATGTACATTGCAAAAGAAGAACCCAGAGTGGAAGGCAGATAGGCCCAGAGGCTGGTGTTTAAAGGCCGGTGAGCCCCGTGGAGGAGGCAGGGGCCAGGGAAGGTTCTGGATACATCTTCACATGGGGATGAAGGTTACAGATGAAATAAGATCACTGTGGATGCAGTCTGTTAGAAATGCCCACATCCGTCACATCCGTCATCTTAGCTACTCAGGAGACTGAGATCTAAGGATGGTGGTTCAAAGCCAGCCCAGGCAGGAAAGTCTGTGAGACTCTTATCTTCAATTAACCACCAACAAGTCAGCAGTGGGGGTGTGGCTCAAGTAGGAGAATGCTAGCCTTGAGCAATAAAGCTCAGGGACAGTGCCCAGACCCTGAATTCAAGTCCTAGGATTTCCCCCTCTCCCCCCCCCCCAAAAAAAACCAGAAAGAAATGCTTTGGGATATGGGTGTGTTGCATAGGAATAAGGACACCAACTCAAAAAGAACTTGGCAAGGCAAAGTTTAGTCTATACAAGAGTGTGCCACTAACAAGAACCCAAGCAAGGGAGCTCCAAGAGGACAGTACCCAGGTTTTGTTCCTAATACAGTGGGCCCTGCCCCTCTACTTGGATTGGTCAAGCTCTGTTTAACAGTCTGCTCATGATTGGCTAAATTTTGATACTGGTGCAGAGGAGGAGAGTAACATTTACATCTTGGTGGGCAAGTCATGTGGGCTTCACAACCTCGCTAGCAATTTCTGTGGGCCAATGGGGCTTAGCCAGAATCCAGAAGAATCAGGAACTGAAAATAGGTAAGAGGGTGACATGCTTTAATAGAGAAGACTGCTTTTCACACAATTCACACAGGCCCCAGCTCCATTCTCTGCTGTTCCTGTCTTAACATTCTACTACTCAGAACAAGAGACTCCTTTTACATTTTGTAATCAATCCTGCAAATAATACTAATAGTTCAAACACATAATGGTGCTTTTTCAATTTTCTCTAGGCCGATGTGGATTCATTCGAATATTTGAAGCATTTGAACAAGCCTGCTAACTGCTTAGATTGAGTAAAGGATTGAAAGGATTGAGAGAGCTACTCAGGAAGCTGAGATCTGAGAATCAAGGTTTGGAACTAGCCCAAGCACAAAAGTCCAAGACTCTTATTCCAATTAATCAAAAAAAAAATCCAGAAGTGAAGGTATGGTTCAAATGATAGAGCACCTGCCTTAAATATAAGGATTAAGCAAGAGTGGAAGGCCCTGTGAGTTCAAGTCCCAGTACTAGCAAGAAAGGAAAGAAAGGGATGGAGGGAGAAAGGGAGGAAAGGAGGGAAAGAGTTAAACAAGAGAAAAAGGGAAGAAGGGAAGGAGGGAGAAATGAAAGGCAGAGAGGGATGGGAGAAATGAGAGAGGGAGGGACACAGGAAGGAGAAAGGGAGGGAGAAAGGTTAGGAGGGAGGGAGGGAGGGAGGGAAAGAAAGAAAGAGGAAGAAGGAGAAAGGAAGGAAGAAAAAGAGAGAAGGAGAAAGAAATGTAACAGAGAAGAACCACCGCTGGGGAAGGCACCAATGGACAAGGACAGTTTCAGAGTGATCCAAATCTAATTTTCCTGGACAGGTGCCTCTCGGTATGAAAACAGCTCGCCAGGTGACAACTGGGCTATTTATTATAAGCCAGGATAAAGCAGAAATCCCTGTTCTGGAATGGAAGCCACAGGGAGAATTCATCCGCGACATTTCAAGAAACCATAAAAGGAAGACCACATGCTAACCAGCACCGGAGGGGTTAACTTCTTTCCAGGGCAAACAGTAGGGTCTCCACCAAGCTTTACATCCAGCGTAATTTCTATATACAACCCGACAGCGAAGGGGGCCGCCTTTCAAGTCTCTATAAACACTTGGGCTGACTCTGGAGTTTGGGACCTGAAAACCTTATATTTTATTTTCAAATGGCATCCTCCCCCCCCCACCCCAGCCCCCCTGCCAAGAAGCTACACCCCCCCCACCCCGCCCCTTCTTTAAATAAGCAGCCAGAGTCATGGCACAGTGAACACACTTCATTTCTTCTGCTCAGCTTTTTCCATCCCCTCGCGGGGGGGGGGGGGGGGGGGGCGGGCGGCCTCTGGGAGGCCGGATGGCACCCCAGCAATTGCTCGTAAGTCAATACATCTGGCGACATTCCTGACACGACAGGGCTGATGGAACGACATCCAGCTCCCACACAAAGCCGCTTTTCACAAGGTTTCCACCGGCGCTTGCCTGCCGCAAGCACCACGGAACGTGTGAGAAACCAAATCGAACCGACCTCTCTCCACACGGGAGCTTCGTGTTCATGGCTCGTACGAACGCCGCGCCCCGCTTGCCCCAACTCTGCACCTCCGCCTGAGACGGGCAAGCTTTCCGCCTGCAAGCAGCCTGCAAACCCAGCCGGGGAGTCTGCTGAGGGGTCAGAGCCTCCTGCCGTTGCCCGGCCCATTTCCGGCAACCAGGCTGCAGGCTTGTTTTTCCAGTGATCTGCAGAAGCTGGGTTCAAGTGGCTCACGACTGCAATCCTGGCTCCTCGGGAGGCTGAGAGGTGAGGTCCCTTCCCGTACCCCATCCCATGCCAGACTTTTACCAGCAGAGTTTATGAGGTGGGCCTTGCCAATGACCTCTGACCTCCAGAAGCACAAGAACCCTTTAAAGAGCGGCTGACGTAGCCCCCCAAACCGATGCGACACAGACACCAAAACGACCAAGACTGCTGGAATACAGTGTATGAGAAGCCTAAGGTCACTGCCTGGAGTGACCCGGATAAGTCAGGCTTATATTCCCAGCAGGCCCAATTCCAGCCCATCCTTCAGCGACCCCTGGGTCAGGTGTAGACGCAAAGCCCGGGTCAGCTAGAGCAGCCTTTATTATCTTCATTCCATTCAAGTAAGATTTACCAGCTGCCAACAAGGTATTAAACATCGGGATGTAGTAAAAAAGCAATAGAAACATGATTTCGATTTAGTGGATTATTTACAACCAACTTAGTCTAGCAGGAAACAGATAATAAATAAGAGAACAACAGAATAGTCAAACACTAGTGGCTCATACCTGTCATCCTAGCTGCTCAGGAGGCTGAGATCTGAGGACTGAAGTTCAAAGCGAGGCCACTGCAGAAAACTCCAAGAGACTCCTCTCTCTAATTAACCAGCAAAAAAAAGCCAGAAGTGGAGATGTGGCTCGAGTGGTAGAGCGCCAGCCTTGAGCATGAAGCCCTGAGTTCAAGCCCAAGTACAAGCACATATTCAAAAAATAATCTCAATAAACCTGCACATACCAACACCAACACATCATTTAAGTTAAAAAAAAAACAAAACACTTGATTATTTGTTGTTTATGGATATGTACACAGTTGGGTCCAAACATACATGACAGATGCAAGAAGGACATGCATCAGACTAAGAATCAGAATGTTCCAGCTGTGAGCAGGGAGGAGGGAAAGCAGCGCAACTTTTGCCACATCTGTCTCGGCTCCTTTATTTAACTTACATTTTAATGGGCTCTGAAGTTCACTGGGAATGCTGGTTTTCAATGTTGGGAGGTGACTATTGTTCTCCGTGTTCTTACTTCTGTGGAAAAGAACAATGGCTTTTTTAAGTGTTTGGAAGCCCACAACAAAGCCAAGTTTTAAGAGTCACATGCAGCTCTATTTCCACCCCAGAGCAGAAAGTATCTCTCTCCCTTCAGCCCGCAAATCCACAAGGTAGTGTCTCTGCCCCAGGCTGCCTTCTCTACTTGAAACTTACTCTACAACACCTGAAGATTCTCAATGGCGAAACCAATGAATCATGGAAAAGGCATTTGAAAAACACAGAGGTTGGTTGGGTTGGGTTGACCTTTGTGTGTGTTGGAGCTTGCACCGGGACTCCAGGCTCTCACTTGGCTTTTGTTGCTCAAAGCTGGCAATCTACCACTTGAGCCACACCTCCAGTCCTAGGTTGACTTGTTAAAACAAATACAAAGTTCTATATCCTCCAAAGATAGAGAACCCTGGCCCTGATGCCCTAAAGAATACAGATGATAATGGTGGCATCGATGACATTGTCCCCCAGTATATGGAGCCTGGCCTGGGCCAAAATGCGTTCTGCCTGTACCAGCCATGGAAGTCACACATCAGAAGAGGAAGGCCCTATAATTATCCCTATTATCCCTTGATTATGGGTGGGGACACTGAGGCACTGGGCAATCAAGTCACTTGTCCCATCTTGGCCGGCAAGCCACACTGGCAAGATTGATACCTGATACATGACCCCTCTTAGGACATCAACCACGAAACCCGTCGGTCCCCGTCCACCCCCACTGCAGCCACCCCGGGAAGACTGTTAGCTGGGCCCTCGGTGTTCTCTCTGTCAGGACGCAATACAATGTTGGTCCCAATTAAGGATTTGGATTCGAGCATATGGACACTGACAGCCAACATGTGCGGACAGTACACCCCTTTGTTTGTTTCCGTGCTGCGACTGGGGCCTGAACTCAAGGCCTGGGGCTTTCACTTGGTGTTTCCAATCAAGGTTGGCACTCCACCACGTGAGCCCCATGTCCAGTTCTTTGTTGGTTAACTGGACGTAAGCATCTCGAGGATTTGCCTGCCTGGGCTGACTTCAAACCTCGATCCTCAGATCTCAGCCTCGTGAGTAGCTTGGATTACAGGCAAAAGCCACCGGTACTGGCTCTTTTTTAAAATCTTTAAACGTAGGGCTCAATCAACACACGGCATAGGGACTGTGGCTGAGGACTGAGAAGATCGAGGTGGGTTCTAGCCCTACGGTATCAGAGCAAGAGCAGGGGCAGAGAGGAGGGAATCGCCCAGGTGGCACCGATACACTGGAAATGCCTGGGCCGTAGCTACACTGAATCAAAGTGAAGCGGTTGCCCATAAGGACAGAAAAGAACAAACTCTGGCTAGCCCACCGCCTAGCTGTCCTGTATTGGTCCCTGCTGTGCAGGAACTTAATCATCTCCATAACTAGACAAAACCTGCAAGGGCCGTATCATTATCTTTACACCAGGAGGGACTATCAAAACACATCACTGGGTCAGGTGCTGGTGGCTGGTACTTGTAATCCTACCTACTCAGGAAGCTGAGTTCTGAAGATTTGGATTTAAAGCCAGCCCAGGCAGATGGATTTGAGAGACTCTTATTTCCAACTAACAAGCAAAATGCTGGAAGTGGGGCTGTGGCTCAAGTGGTAGAGTGCCAACCTTGAGCAGAAAAACTAAACAAAAATGTGAAGCCTTGAGTTCAGGCCCCAGTACCAGGGGAAAAAAATGTAACTGAGAGGGCTAAATAATATACACACTGTCAGAGAAGCAGAACTGGGACCCAATCATCTGCCCACTTTCCAATCCAAGTTCCTCTCTCCACCTAACTCCCTTTGTTTCATGCGGTTCCTAGAGAATAGTCTACCCAAAAAGGCATGCTCCCCTCCTAATCACTGGGCCCCGGGAACTTGTCCTTGTTTGGAAATTGGCTCTCCAGACAAAATTACCCTGGATGTTAGGTGAGTGATTATCACAGTCACACAGAGGAGACCTGGACCGATGGCAAATCTGCCTCCTCTAAAAGCCGAGAGCGACAGGCATGGAGTCTTCCTTGGTACCTTCGAAGGCTCCAGCTACCGCCATCTCAAATTTGGACTTAGGAGTTCCAAAACTGTGAGCCAATCCATTTCTGTTGTTCTTAAGTCTCCCTGTTTGTGGTTCATTTGCTGCAGCAACCCCAGAAAACAAATCCCCTACTGCTCTAGGGCCCAGGAACTTTATCCATTTCTTCATGAACTCATCTAGGCAACCATTGAAAAATGCATCCAGCCTAACCATTTAAATCTCAGCTGGCTCTCGAAGAAAGAATGCCAATAATTTCGTTGCTCGCATCCTCAAAGGCAAGACGGTGTGCAGTAGAAAGTGTACGCCTCGCAGAGAGCTGGCAATTCCTTGCCTAAGAGAGGGACAATTGGGTCTCATTGGGGCTCTGCTTTCCAGGCTAGACAATCGACTCGAGTCTGATTCATGAGGCTGTCTGCTAAGACCCATCACCCCACGTCCCCGGCTCCCTCGTGATCTCCTCTCCGGGGCCCAAAGGAGAAAAACACAATTATTTGTAAGCACTGTGACACATTTCTCCCGCACCACATTCTAAAGTCTTCAGTCCTAGCTACGGCCCTTCGAGATCGTCTGAATTCCAACAGATGCACAAAGTATCACTGCTCAGGGCTCAGCTCTGAGCTGTCCACAAAAACACTTGGAACATGACTCTGATTTCCCAAGGTCCAACATGGCCGACTTAGATGTCCTTCCTAGGAAAACAGTTCAAGTCCCTCGCAGGGCTCTGCTGCGTTTGGGGTCTGGGGACGCGGGGAAAGGAATGCTGTCACACTTCTCCTGCTGGAATGGGGGAGAGGGGGGCCATCCCGTAAGAGAAGGCCAACAGAAATGGGCGCAAGGGTGACCGGCCGCTGTGACTTGTCATAGCAGAAGAGATTGTGGCTTTATAGTCTAAACATGGCTTAAAATCAGTGTCCGCGCGCTATTTTCTCATGTCTCTAATGAGGTGCCGGGTACTGGGGCAGAAATCTTTCTATTTCAAGCTGTAGACAGTGATATTGTTTTTTCCCCTCCCCGAATCGATTTGAAGTTTCTAAATGACAACATGGTCATCAAGAGACATTTTGCTTCTGTCTCAACACACACGTGTAATGTTTCCTTCTGAAACTTTCCTTCAGGGCACTGATCCCTTTGTAGGTTTACGCTCACCTTCTAGAACCTTCTGTGGTGTGGGGGAAGGGGGGCAGGCCTAGGGATCTTCATGCCTCATGGCCAATGGGGCTTAAACTCTAAATGATATTTTTGTTTGTTTTGCTTTTTGTTGCTTTCTCCTTTTTTTGTTTCTTTTTTTTTAATTTCTGCTCTTTATTTTTTCTTCTTTTTGTCTGAATGATTTTTACGGTTGGCTGAGCTCTCACCCTCCAGCCCTACCTCATTCCCACATCATTTGCCGTCTTTCTTGCCCTAGCACCAACCAGAGGAGCACAGGCCTTTCTAGATTCGTCCACGTCATGCTGAGCGCAGGGTCCCACTGCGGAGAAGAGAGGAAAGTCAGGCCCAGAGAGAGGCCGGGCCCGGCTCTGCCTTCCCAGAAGTCACAGCGCCGTCCTCTGCAACTTCCCGCAGGCACGCTGAACCCGACGTGACGTTTCCCGCCGTCACGGAAGTCGACCACAGACCCTGAAACGTGCCCAAAGTCCTTCCTATCCCCTGGCGGCTGTTGGAGGTCTCACGACATTCTTTTTGTGCCCGTCACAGTTCCAGAGTTAGCTCAGTGACCAGGCCTGCCTCCAGCTCGTGTGATGGAATGGGCTTTTGCTTTGTGGAGAGAATATCTTACTGTGCGGCTCGGGTTCGTGCAGAATTAATTCACCGTGCATCCTGGATTGGCTTCCAATCCGTGATCTCCCTGCCTCAGTGTCCCCAGTGCCGGGATCACAGGCGTGTGTCACGATGCCCAGCTTATCTCATGTCTTAATTAAGGGTGCACATAAATCAGGAGAAAACAAGGGAAGGGGTGACACTGTTCAAAAAGCAAAGTGCTCGTTACCTGACGTAGGTGACTGTAGCCCCTCTGCATAGCACCTTGGCAATAGCAATCAAAAGGAAGAAAACTGTAGACAAACTAAAAGAAAAATAGTATGTTTGGGGAAGTTACTTATTTTATTCTGGCCTCACTGATTTCCCTTATGGTCCATGTGCTTTATTTCATATTGGTAAGAACACTGGCTGGGTGCTAGCAGCTCAGGTGTATAAACCTAGCTAGCCAGGAGGCTGAGATTCAGTGAATCCCAGCTCAAAGCCAGCACGGGAGGAGAAGCCCCGAGACTCCACCTCCAAACGAGCCAGCAAAAACTTGAGCTGGAGGCATGGCTCGCGTGGTAGAGTACCAGCCAAATGAGCTTGAGACCCTGAGCTCAAGCTCTGGCACTACAAAATAAAAATAAGTAAATAAACATTAAAAAAATAAAATAAAAAGAACACGCTCGGGTTCAGAAGAGAGAAGAGCTGGGCGGCACACCCACTGTCCCAGCACAGGCCGGGTCCTGTCTCGGGGGGCCTTCCCCAGCCCCCACTCCACCCCCATGCTGCACAGAGCCACAGTCTCTGCCCAGCCCCCGCCTCGGGCTGCTTTCCACCTGCTCCCCGGTTCAGCCAGGAAGACCCCCCTGCCCAGATCGACCCTTGCATTTTCCTCCTTGCTGCCTGGACCAGGAAACCCAGTCTCAAGTTTCGGTTTCCATCTATGAAATGATGTGAAATTAATGTGGCTTTTCCAAATACCCCTGGCCCCCATTCTCTATCTACTGGAAGAGCACGGAGATGCCCACGAGGGCAGCCTCTCAACCCTCCCACGCCATCCAAGATCTCATCATTGGTGAGGACAATGACACGAGCAACAGCAGTACTGGGGCTTGAACTCAGGACCTTGCAGTCTTGTTTCGTTTGTTCACTCGAGGTGGGAATGCCTGGAGCCACAGCTCCACTTCCAGCTTTTTGCTGGGTAACTGGGGATAAGAGTCTCTCAGATGTGTCCGCCTGGGCTGATTTCCAACCTCAGTCCTCAGGTCTCAGTCCTCCTGAGTAGCTCGGTATGAGCCACCAAACCTGGCTCTCCATCTTCTGCCTAGGAGATCACACTGAGGTCCCCCCGGGTGTCACCTGCCTGCGCCCGTTCCCCTGGCCCCCTCCCCAGGGCACGCCTTCCCTCCCGCATCTGTGGGGTCTGCTGGCTCCCTGCCGCAGAATTAACGCACAAGACAGAGGATCACCCTCCGCGCCGGGCGCCCCAGAACGAGCAAGGGGCAGGAACTCCTCCCGAGGGAGCACCCCAGGGAGCACTCATCCGCTGATCCCTCCCTCCTCCCCATCCTGGTGTTTACAGATGCGTGCTTTGGCAGGGCCGACCCTGAGGCTGGGACATAAATCCTGATACTTGCCTCCTGCCAGGGGAGACGGGGAAACGTGAGCCGCTCGTGGAACCCCGGGGTGTTTTGACACTGGGCTGAATTCGCCTCTCATTTAGTGGGCTCCTCCCTAGACGGGGAGCCCTTAGGACTCAGGGTTGTGTTACTCAATTCTCTGTCCGCTTCAAGACCCGGTGTGGCAGCACCCTATGGGAACCGAGATCAAAGGCCCCAGCACCACCCACTGACGAATCTGCCTCTCTCACTTTGCCTAAGCATGGAGGCGTGTTTGAAAACAATCATCCATCTGATTAACATTAACTTTCTTAAAATTCCCAAATCCGGTTACTTCTTTCCCGTATTGCCAGATGGGGGATTACAACTTCCGGCTTAGCTACTTAGGAGGCTGGGGTCTGGAGGATTTCAATTCAAGGCCAGCATAGGTTTTTGGAAAAAAAAAAAAAAAGTTTTCTCTCCAGCTAACCGGCAAAAAGCCCAGCTGGTAGTATGGCTTGCGTAGTAGAGTGCCAGCTAAGCAAGCAAGCTTGAGCACTCGCAAGGCTCTGAGTTCAAACCTCCACACTGTCAAAATGATAACAACAGCTTCTTGATCAGCATACAGTTTGCGCTTGGCTCTGATGCCTTGTCACAAGTTTCTAACCTATTTTCAAACTAGCTTCTCATCTATCTGCCCCCGGCCATTAAAACAGCCTGTCCTCATTCAGCTCAGACCTCCAGCCTCAAAGCAAAGCAAGCCAAGGATCAGTGACAACGAAATCCACACCACGCTAATTGCAAAAGGAAATGAGTTTTAAAGTGAACGCCGCAGGCGATGACTGTCCCGGCCGTCCCGGGCATTTCAAAGCACAGAAAAGAAAATTGGGAAAGATCGATATCAAGACAACAGCGATCTGCCACAGTCAGAAATAAAGATGTCTTTCGAGGCCCATTAACCACTAATCGCCTCTTGGATCGAAACTGGCAGAACAGCTCGGGCTCCGGCAAGGGTACCAGGTGGGTCACCCCCGGCAATCAAGTGGGTCAGCCCCGGATGTGTTTCACGTAGATAAACTTCCATTGTTTTTGTTGCTGACTGGGGGGTGGGGGGAGGGGGGGGTCTCATGCCTCACAGAGGATCTGAGCATGTGCGGACGGGAGAGTACGGCTCAGACAGCCGCGCTGCCGCTTGCCACGGGGGTTAGGGTTCAAGGACTTCAGTACCTGGCCTGGTGGGAAAGGCCTTCTTCAGAACTCACGGGCAGGTCCAGGTGCCGCGTGCCGATAGTCCTAGCTCCTCCAAGTGGCTGAGATCTGAAGATCGTGGTTCAAAACCAGCCTAGGCGGAAAGTCCATGAGACTCGTATCTCCAAACAACCACGAAAAAGTCAGAAGTGGAGCTGTTCCAGAGCACTGGCCTGCTAGCCTTGAACATAACCGCTAAAGGATAACGCCTAGGCCCTGAGTTCAAGCCCTAGTACTGACTCTGAGAGAGAGAGAGAGACAGAGAGACAGAGAGAGAGAGAAGGAGAGAGAGAGAGAGAAGAAGAGGAAGGGAGGGAGGGAAAGAGGGAGAGAGGAAGAGAAGGAGTAAGGGGAAGGAGTGGGGAGAGGGAGGGAGGGAGAAAACACTCAAAAGCGTGACTCTACAGAAGGGGCCCCTGCGGTGTCAGGATAATACTCAGCGGCTCCTCATAGGCAATGCTATTGGACGGATTGATCTACCTCTCAAGGGTCTAACCTTGCTACTCACAGCGCGATTCACCAATCTGCAGCATCCACGCCAAGTGGGGGCTAGGCTGGGTGGCTCAAGCCTGTAATCCTAGCTAATGGGGAGACAGCGATTGGAGGATCCGGGTTCAAGGCCAACCCAGACAAAATGAAGTTCACAGCCCTCCATCTCCGCCAATGGCCGAGCTAGGTGGTTCAGCCCTGCCCTCCCAGCTCCAGGGAAGCACAATGACTGTCATCCGTACTGATACAGGGAAGCACAGGCGTGCACTGAGACCCTACCCCAATCATAACCAACAGAAAAGGGGGCTGGGGGTGGAGCTCTAAGGGCAGAGCAACAGCTTAGCCAGGGCAAAGCCCTAAGTTCAATCCCCAGCACTGAGGAAAAAAATAGGCTCCCAGAGATCTGTAGACAAGAGAATGATGGGGGGCGAGGGGGGAGGGGACTGCCGGGGGGGGAGGGTCGGGGAGGGGGCTGGCCGTGGCTACTGTACATGGACACACTGATGTCCTGGAGATTCTTACCAGACTTGAGTAATAGGTAGGCAGCAGTGGGTTGGTTGGTTTTTTTTTTATTATTTAATTGCCTAGAAGATATTAAGCCCTGAATAATGATGGCTGAATGAACTGTGCAAATGACCTCATTGGACAACACACTCAGTGTAATCACCGAAACTCTGCCTGCGTTTCCTAATTTGATGCAGGAGGAAGCAGGGGAAGGTTAGAGGATTGAGAGAGGGTTTAAGGAACACGTCCTTTCAAGTGCTGGGATCAAATGCTCTTTTCTTTTCTTTTTTTTTTTAAGAAAAACTCAATATATATTCTTAGAGTCATAATCTCAGACTTGGAGGCTAAAAGGGGATTTTTTTTTTCCCAGCCTTCTACCTAGCAGGTCCACCCATGGAAAGCTCTTTCAAAAGATTCACCTGTAGCTGTACGGGGAAATGCGTGTACCCACCGCCATCTTCTGTTTACTTTGTATTTCTTTATGCCAGTACTGAGACTTGAACTCGGGACCTTGAGGTCTCTCATTTGGCTTTTTCACTCAAGACTGTCACCCTACCATTTGAGCCACAACGCCACGTCCAGCCTTTTGATATGCTTGGGCTGATTTCAAACCTTGATCTTCAGATCTCAGCCACCTGAAGTAGGTATGATTACAGGTGTGAGCAGCCACTAGTGTCCAGCTACAATTATTGATGGTGGTTGTCTACAGGAGAGAAGCTGAATAAATTACAGTACGCTGGACTAATGGAAGAGTACCCGGTATTTAAAATGAGGAGGAGGATCTCTCTGTGGAGTGGGTTTCCAGGACACAGCATCAAGTGAAAGAAGAAAGGACTGGGGAATACCTCCAGCATGCTTCCCCCCATCTGTTTATGAACAGGAAGGAGGGTATGTTCGGTTCCCAGGGCGATTGCAATAAGGCACCACAAACTGAGTAGCTTAAAGAGTGCTGTTAACTGCCTCTCCGTTTCCAAGCCCAAGATCAAGGTGCTGATAGCCCCCTGAGGCCAAGCAAGAGGAAAGTCCATTCCCACCTTTGCCCCCAGTTCCCGGTATTGAGGGGACATTTGACATTCCTGGCTCGGAGGTATCCACCCCCCACCCCACCACCTTCATCTTCTTCTGACATGCTCCTTGTGTGTCTCTGCCCAAATGTCTCCTTCTTATAAGTACAGCAGGGGCTGGGAATGTGGCTCAGTGGTAGAGCGCTCGCCTTGCACGCATGAAGCCCTGGGTGTGATTCCTCAGTGCCACATAAACAGAGAAGGCCGGAAGTGACGCCGTGGCTCAAGTGGCAGAGTGCTAGCCTTGAGCAAAAAAGAAGCCAGGGACAGTGCTCAGGCCCTGAGTTCAAGCCCCAGGACTGGCCAAAAAATAATAATAACTTATAAGCACAGCAGTCAGATTAGATAAAGGAGCTCCCTAATGACCTCACTGGGATACCAATGACTCCATTTCCAAATCATGTCACCTTCTGGGGTTCCAAGGGCTAGGATTTTAACAGCGGAATCGAGGACACAATTCAACCAATAAGAATAATTAATAATAATAATAACAACCACAAAATAACAATAAGGAGGAGTTGGGTCAGAACCAGAGCCAGGTGCGAGAGCTGGGTGAGAAGGCCGTTGGGACTGGGGGTGGGCGATGGCGGAGGAGGGCCAGCGACTCTGGTTATACTTCTTCCCCTGTATGCCAGTTAGCATGAGAACCACAGGACTGTTTCGAATGCCCTTTTCATCCTGAAAACGATGTACAAATTGACCAACTGACCTGTGCCAAGAAAACCAAAACAGACCCCAAGCTCCCAAGCTGAAAGCATTCCGCTAGAACAGGGCAGCCTTGCCCCACTACCCACGAGAGAACCCAGGAAGACGCTCGAGCCCTCGGGAGAACCGTTTCCTGCTGCAAAGGCAAGGCGAGACCCAGACTGAGCTGCGATCCTAGCAGCTACCATGCTCCTCGCAGGGGCTGGATGCCCATTCCGAGCCCCTCGATGAATCCATTAGAACGGACGGAGTCAAGATCATACGGTAGAGTCTGGGGATATGGCCTAGTAGCATGAGTGCTCGCCTCATATACATGAGGCCCTGGGTTCGATTCCCCAGCACCACATATACAGAAAATGGCCACAAGTGGCGCTGTGGCTCAAGTGGCAGAGTGCTAGCCTTGAGCAAAAAAGAAGCCAGGGACAGTGCTCAGGCCCTGAGTTCAAGCCCCAGGACTGGCCAAAAAAAAAAAAAAAAGATCATACGGTAGAGGAGAGGCAGGGTTTCTTGTGGTTGGAGAAGGAAGCTGCGCTAAGGAAGTCAGACAGGCTGAAATCATCCCTGGTCTTGGGTTCAAATGAAAGCAATCCGTAACACAGTACATTTGAGACAGACTAAGATGCAGGCAGATGCAGACAGACAGACGTGTGTGTGCCTAATTAACCACTTCTACAACCCAGTCCAGATACTGGCCTCCAAATATCCTCCTAAATACCTTCACTAAATAAGACAAATCTGGACTCCTTGGACAAATGACGGGCTCTGGGCGAAAGCTGGGCTAGCAAAAGATCAGCCTCGCATCTCCTGTGCCAGAAAATAAGGAAGCACGCAGATGATAAATCAGTGAGAGGAAGACTGTGAAAGAGCACGCTTGGGGGAGATGCCGTGTCTCGCGCTTACGTATCTGAGCGTGACTTTTTGAAGTACTAGCATTCGATTGTGAGCAATAAATACCTACGTGTCTAGCATGACATTAACAAGCAAACGAATTAAACAATTGGGGGAAGGAGACAGCTCTTCCTCACAGAATTCTAATAAATGCACGCAGAAGATAAAGTGGGAAACAGACGATCACCATGTGACAAGCCTCACAGTAATTATTGTTACGGATAAGGTGATCCGACGAAGGCAAACAGCAGTGAGTAAAAGCTCGAGAAACAAATCAAGATGGTTGAATCACAGAGAGAGAGAGAGAGAGAGAGAGAGATTGCCATATGCACACTATGCACACGTGTGTGCCTGAGCTTTGGGGTATGTGTGAATACAATGACTCCTTTTACTCCAAGACCCACCACCGTGAGACTCTGTACACTCAGCAACCTCGCATGATGGGGAGTTCTCCCGGTGATGTTGGAAAAGGACGCATCCTCCCGGCGGTGGTCTGGGGTCTCTCGTGGGATGCCCGCAGGTGACTTTCTTGGAGAGGTGATGGACAAGGGCAGGTTGCTCAAGGGGGTCGCCCTGCCCGCCGCACACACAGAGACGCACCGGAACTGGACGTGCGTCCTCCGCTGTTGGTGGACTCTGCGCACAGGAAGCCAGCTGTGGCTAGGCCCGTGCTGTCCTACCTGCTCCCTTCTTCTTTCCCTCGGAGACATTTTCCGTTTTTGTTTGCGCTACATTTTTGCTACACAACAGACCTAAAGTGTTCCTTCCCTTGCAAACAACCAAATGACTCCTCTCCAAGCACCTAGTCCCCGGGGCCTGTGAGGGAAAGGCTCTGCTCCCAGGGGATCTGGACCTCAGAACTTAGCCAATGGAATGTTCCGGAGAGCTGAACCACAGCACCTGAGCCTCAGTCTCACCTGAAGTTTCTGGAAATAAAAATAAAATGTCTTCCATGTCTTCTTAAGCTGCCAGTGAGTGCAACAGACTCTTCGTTTCTCACGCATGCTCTCTGTGCGCTTTTGTGTTTGACACTTGATTTTTTCCATTTTTTTTTCTTTAAAAGGACTGAAAGCACAACAAAAATGTCATAACCAAGAAAGGAAAAGATGCCTCCAGACGCTAACGCAATTGCACGTGCAAGGGCCGTGTTGGGAAAGCCAGTAAATCACAAGGACTAGGAACGATGGTGAAGTCCGTGTCCCCCAGCCCACGCTCCGCCGACGGGGGCATTTGGGGCGGTGTGACAAGGCTAGGGCAGGGCTCGAAAACTGGCCCAGGGTGATGGAGAAGACCGTTTGCGTGCTTATTCCAGCTCTCAGTTGTCTCTTCTGTGAGATGCTGATAAGAATACCTTCACCAAACCAAGGAGCCGGTGCAATCATAAAATTGTACGGAGTCGATACAATAGCAAGCGTGGGTGGGAATTACATCCTAAGAAATCACTCCGAGCCGGCACGGGCTGAACAGAAACCCCCAGAGAGGAGGGCACAGAGTCTTCTGCAAGGAGTCAGCCCAGCACTGACCAGCTGGGGGAAGACCACACAAAAGAAGTGGAGGAAATAATGCTTGCTACTCTCCCCCCACGGGCCCCAGACCGGAGCCCTGCTCTGGCGTCACTATTTCCAGTCCCTGCCTCCTTCAACAAAGCTCCAAAGTGTCTATGACGGCGCGGTGTGGTGGCCCCCACCTGTAATCTCAGTAAGTGGGAGACAGAGATGGGGAGGATCACGGTTCCAGACGAGTCCGGGTGAAACCTGAGATGCCAGCCCCTGGTCACGGCACACCTATGATCGCAGCTACATGGAAAGTCGGAGGCAAAAAACAGGAGACCTTAGCTGAAAAATGAGAAAAGCAAAAAAAAAAAGAAAAAAGCCCGGGAACATGGCTCCAGGACTAAAGCACCTGCTTAGCCAGAGCCAGGCCCTGAGTTCAAATCCCAGGACTGCCAAACAGGAATGTTTGTAATAACAAAAGTACGCATCACCTAGCAAGGTAAAATCCCAATGCGGCTGGCTGAAGTTATGTCTGGGATCTTGTGGTTGTGAAAGGGAGCTCCAGCGAGGAAGGGCGCTGGCCCATCTTGGTAGAACCGAGAGTTGGTTAACGTTTGAGCTGGACACTGGTGGCTCCCACCTGTAATCCTAGCTCTTCAGGAGGCTGAGATCTCAGAGCCTCTTATCTCCAATCAACCAGCAAAAAGTCAAAAGTGGACCTGTGGCTCCAGGGGTAGAGTGCCAGCCTTGAGCAAAAAAGCTAAGCAAGACCACATGGTCCTAAGTTCAAACCCCAGTACCGGCCCCAAGAAAAAAAAAATACAATATCTAACTACTGAGAACATCTTGTGCGTTCACACAATGGTGGCCATTTGTGACTATCTTGAGCACTTGTACACATTTACATTTTCACCTTCTATCTACCTGAGGACAATTTTAAATATAACCGCGGTGCCGCGCTGCCGGAACAGGGCGTTTCTGCTTCCCACAGAAGCGAAATCCTGACGCTGCCTTTGCTTTGCCCTCATTTTCTTTCATGGTGGGTTGGGTTTGTTTGTTTTGAGTTGTCCAGTGAAGGGTCATTTTCACATGTCCATTTATGTATACAGTGCACTTAAAAATATGGACGGCTTCATGAATTTGTCTATCATCCTGGCGCAAGGGCCACGCTAATCACCTCTGCATCGTTCCAACTTTAATTTATGCTGCCAAAGTACTAAACACAGCATCTTAATCGGTCACCCCTTCCTCTCCTCCCCTCCCCCCCCCCCCCAGTCTCAAGGAGTTGCTTTGTTCCATTTTCACACCCAGGGGAAGTCTATCCTGACTCTAGTCACCTCCCATGCCACTCTCCATGAGCCTGCCCCTCCTGCTGCCCCTCCAGACCTGTCTCAACTTCCTAATGTTTTTTTTTTTGTTCACTGCATGCTCATTGTTCCAACCAGAAAATGAAAAAAAAAAAAGAGCTCTCAGCAAGCAAGCAGAAGGAAGGAAATAAAGCCCAGAAACTAATAAGATTGAAACCAGGAAAACCACATAAAAAGTCATGAAATGAAAGGTTAGGTCTTTGATGGTGGTTGTTTCCGTGCTGGGAATCGAACCCATGACCTCATGCATGCCAGGTAAATGCTCTACTACTGAGCTACACCTCCCAGACAAAAAGCTGGCTCTTTATTAAAAATAATAATAATTGGGAGGGGGAAAAGTGGGAGAAAAATGAGGGTGGAGGTAACGAGTTTGATAGGAAGTGTACTCACTGCCTTACGTATGAACCAGTAACCCCTCTGTACATCAATTTGACAAATAAATAAACCATTGATAATAATAAGGTTTATAAACCCTAGCAACACTGAAAAGGTCTTAAAAAAAGGACATAACATACAAATCTCCAATATCAGGATCAAAAAGACAGGCACCACCGTGCAGATCTATCAAGAAGCATAGCAAACAAGTGACATACAACTTTATGATCATAAATGTGATCATTTAGAAACAGAACCACTCCTTGAAAATTACAAACGACGACAACTCAACCGAAACAGAAGACACAATTTGAATACATCTATGTCAAATTACATCAGAATAATACTTCACCGTGTTGTAACCCAATCAGTGAGAAAACAAAGGATGCCACAATTAATAAGCCAAATTATAGGAGTCTTTACTGCAAAGGTCAGCGACCGCACGAGGGCATAGACTTCCCAAACCACGCAGCCCGAGACAGCTCAGAGTCTTTTAAACCACATTCTTTTTGGCAAACAGGGTATAGGTTTTCGTTTTTCTGGTTTTTTGCAAAGCCACTACAGAAGCAAAACTGAGCATTATCAGTAAATTTCGACTTACTTCCCGAATGCTGGGCAGCTGGAATATTTGGGGGGTATTTTTTCTTTTTCTTTTTCTTTTTTTGCAGAACCTGCTGAGCAAAGAACTTTTCTGGGGTCAGGGCCCTTTTTCCTTGGGGGACAAAATGGCATCACTTTTGTCAGGCTCTTGGCTGGAGGACATAATCTACTTTCTAGATTGCTAGAAAGGTCCCTCCTCAAGGCCCTGCAGAGCCGTCGGGTCAGGTGTGGGATCTGAACCCGCGCCCCGTAGCACGGGCCGTGACTTGCTCGCAGCCTGGGCCACGCGCTCTGTCCTCGGGGACAAGTGGCTCATCACCCAGAGACTTCAGTTTCACCGATAAGACTTGATTGGTGGAGGGTACAGTCTGGGTATGACAAATCCAAACCCAGCTACAGGCCAGATTCCTGGAGCCTTCTACAAAATGCCGTCACTTGGCGGTCTCCTTAGGCTCCACGAGCCAGAACTCTGGGGGCCGAGAATTCTTCTTTAACAGATGTCTTCAACCAGCTATCGAATTCACATATACTCACTGGGTTCGTGAGTGTGTGTGCGTGTGCGTGTGCTGGTCCTAAGGCGTGAACTCAGGGACTGGATGCTGTCCCTGAGCGCTTGTGCTCAAGGTTGGTACGCTACCCTTTGAGCCACTTGAGCCCCAGCTCCACTTCTGGCTTTTTGATGGTTAATTGGAGATCAGAG
Source organism: Perognathus longimembris pacificus (assembly GCF_023159225.1). Classification (NCBI taxonomy): domain Eukaryota; kingdom Metazoa; phylum Chordata; class Mammalia; order Rodentia; family Heteromyidae; genus Perognathus; species Perognathus longimembris. The sequence continues at coordinate 7,989,527 of NC_063162.1, read as the reverse complement.
TCTCATCGATTTTCCGGCCCAGGCTGGCTTTGAACCATGATCTCAGATCTCAGCCTTCTGAGTGGCTGGGATTATAGGTGTGAGCCACTGAGCTTAGTTAGACTCTTTTCTTTTTTTTTTTTTTTTTTTTGAGAACCAGCATCTTAGGAATTTTTTGAACGATGAGCTCAGCCTTGCCAAAGAGGCAACAGTGGTTAACACTGTCCTCACCTCATTCAGCAAATATCCCCTTCAGTCAGTCAACAAACCGCATCCCGTGTGCCTAGTCGTTTGAGCGCTTAAAGATATTAAATTAAACAACATGAGTTTTTAAGTTGGTCACCCATTATGAGTAGGGCCAAGAAGACGAGAACGGGGATGGAGAGAAGAATTAGAGAGGTGATTTTTTTTAAATATGGTGGGATAACTAATGGTGTGAGTCAGGAATCACTTTGGCACTACCCAGGAAGGCTGCCCACATCACGGTCCAGGGCCCTTCCCATGCCCCCCATGCCCTCTGACGCCCGAGGAACTTAAACAATTTGCTTTGTCTTTGGAACAACAAGAAAAAGGCCATAGAAATCCATCACCAGGGGAAAAAACATGAAATAGTCATATGCCCACAGAGATGCATCCAAGAAAGAGAAAGGCCAGAAGGAGACAGTAGACGAGACTGAGAGGAGGGAGAAGAGAGAGATTAACCTGTGTGCAACCCGCCAGGCCCAGCGGCCAGGCCGGGAGGGCGAGGCCAGGCAGGGGGGGGGCCAGGCGGGGGGTGGGGCGGCCAGAGCCGGGGCAGAGCTGGCACTCAGGGTACTAAGTCAACAGCTGGGAAACACTGCTCTCCACAGGGTCCTCGGCTCTCAGTGTGATAAACAGGCGTACTACAATGACCTGTGAGGACATCACTGTCCCGGGAGAGCCCCCAAAGAGCTTGGGCGAGGGTCACCGGCCACCTGGTAGAGCCACCTAGCAGGTGACCCTACGAGATGCTTGCTGAGATCTCCCATAAACCGCCTATTGTGCGGAGGGAATCGGGGATGTGCGAGGAGGCCCCAGCTGAGTTCAGGAGGACCCAGGGTGGGGGCAGGTCAGGGAAGGAAAGACGCGGGCTCTGTCCGGGGTGAGTGGTGTCCCCCCTACCCAAATTCACATCCCTCTCCACCCCAGAATGCGGCCTTATTTGGAAATCAAGTCATTGCAGTGGTGATGAAAGGAAGGATGGAGATGACAGCCTGCTAGTGGAGGGTAGAGCTTCGATCCGACGAGCCTGACCTCAGACAGACAAGGAGGACAGACGGACACCCCGTGAGAAGCCAGGTGAAGCCAGTCGGACAGGGAAGCCACCGGCTCTGGAGCACTCGGGGCCCAGAGGAGGTGGGCAGCCCCCGCCTGGCACCTTCGCAGGGAGCAGGGGTCAGGAAGAACCCCCAAGCATTGTGAAGGTCCTAGGGCAGGTGTCGTCCTCACCACCACCCCAACAGGTAGGGAGGAAAACGCTCCCGAAGGAAGGGAAGAGAAGCCTGCCTTCCTGTGGCCTTCCATGGAGTCCGGAGAACCCTGTCACTCAGGGCTGCTGTGGGCTGGGCAGCCACGGCCCCATCCTGGGGCGACAGCCCCCCCAGACTCCAGCGTGCGTGAAGAGGTTCACCTTGTTAACTACAAAGAGCCGGAGAGACAGGATGCAAAATCCAAAGGAGCACATGAAAGGGAGAGGCACATGTGCCCACCATAACCTGCTCTTTGCACTTGGAGAGGAAGGGAACCCAGTCCACAGTGCGGAGAGGCGGTGTCCCCTGGCTGTGCTTTAAGGTAGTAGTAAAAAGTTCCCTGTGTCTGCCACAGGCATGTAAAGATCTTAGGAAGGCAGGAACGTAATGAGGGAGATGAGGAGTTTGGGCTTTGTTTTTTCATCTTGCTCCTGTTGGCACTTTCTGGGAAGGGTAAAGGGGCTGGAGTGTTGGAAGTGTGGCCTTCCATATTTGGAATTCCTACAAAACAGAAAATGTTTAAAACTAGAAGTGGCATTCCCACTTACCCCTGAGGTTGTCGTGGGTGGTTTTAAAGCTCCTGAAATATCATGGAGAGAGAGAGAGAGAGAGAGAGAGAGAGAGAGAGAGAGAGAGAGAGAGAGAGGAGGAGGAGGAGGAGGAGGAGGAGGAGGAGGAGGAGGAGGAGGAGGAGGAGGAAGGCAGGCAGCCTGGTGGCTCAAGCCTGGAATCCTAGCTACTCAGGAAGCTGAGATCTGAGGATCACAGTTCAAAGCCAGTCTGGGCAGAAAAACCTCTATGAGACTTTTATCTCCAATTACTCAAAAATCAAAAGTGGAGCTATGGCTCAAAATGGTAGAGCACTAACCTTGAGCAAAAGAGCTCAGGGACAGTGCCCACGCCCCACAAACCAACAAAAAGAGAGAGAGGGAGAGAGGAGAGGAGGGAAGGGGAGAAGAGAGGGAGGACAAAAGGGGAGAAGAAAGGAGAGAAGAGTAGAGAAGAGGGGAGGACAAGGGAGGGGAGGAGAGGGGAAGGGAGGAGAGGAGAGGGGAGGAGAGGAGAGGAGAGGAGAGGAGAGGAGAGGAGAGGAGAGGAGAGGAGAGGAGAGGAGAGGAGAGGAGAGGAGAGGCAAAACAATCCAAGTTGCCAAAGAACCACTTTCCTGCCTCTCAATTTGTGCAAAACTGGGGGTTCCTCTACTCAGCTTTCAGATACAATGGGGTACTGGCGTCAGTGTGGGTGACCTCAAATCTAAGCTCACCAACATGGCCAACCAGGAAAAGGCTTTAATTTTTAAGTACCTATTAAATTAATCTCTACACATTCTGAATATCCCTCTCTCCCTCCCCTCTCCTTCCCACCCTTCAGTTTCTGCCAACCCTCACCTCTTCCGTGATGCCTTCCTTGGATAGAGAAACTGCAGTAGGGGTAGACACAGGAAGAACACCAAAGGTTTGGAAGACAAGTTGTTAGATTTAGCTAAAAGAAACATGGGATATCTCCCCTAAACTCGATTTTCATATATCAGACAGTAACTAGTTTGTAAGTATAAGTATAGCCCAAATAGTACTTGAGATAGACTTGGGCTCCAAAAAAAAAAACTCCCTTTTGTTGCTTGTCTTCAGTTCAACTGGGAATCTGGGTTTTTATTTGCTAAGTTTGGGAGAAAGCCAGGTGTAGATTTGTGTGGCACATCTGCTCTAAATCATGCAACCTGAAACAGGCTAGCTAACTGTTTCTTTATATAAAATAGACACCCCCTCCTCTCCTACCTCCATCTACTGGGGGATTCCACAGAAGTTCTTCTGATTGCAACTCTTGCCATCTCTCCTCTTGTTTTTAAATTTTGCCAGTCCTGGGGTTTAAGCTCTGGGTCTGGGCACTGCCCCTGAGCTTTCATACTCAATGCTAGTGTTCTACCACTTGAGCCACGCCATAGCTCCACTTCCAGCATTTTGCGGTGAGTTGGAGATAAGAGTCTCACAGACTTTCTTGCCTTGGCTGGCTTTGAACCATAATCCAGAATTCAGCCTCCTGAATCACTTAGGAATACAGCATGAGCTACCAGTGCTCGGCTCCGACCCTTATTCTTGAATGACTGGGATTTGAACTCAGGGCCTCATACTTGCAAGGCCAACACACTTTACTAGCAATTGTCATCCTTTATTTCCCTCTGGCAACTGTAAGAGGCTTCCAGAGCCCGACAAGCACCACGTTCTCTACCTTAGGCTTCTGTTCACACGGGTGCATTTGCCTGAAATACTCCCTCTGTTCACAGTGCACTCCTGTGCACGTGTGCACGCACTCACACACACACACACGCACGCACGCATGTGCGCTCACACACCAACCAGGTTTGCTGGGTGAAACTACCCACCAATCCTCTAACCCTTGGCTCCGGCATGGCTCTCATGACGTCACTGATGCCTGATGTGGGGGCAGAGTTGCTGTCCCCCACTCCTGTGCACCCCCCCACCACTGTCCTATGCCATGCTCTCCTCCTTCAGAGTCTGATGAGCTGTGGCCCACGGTCTTGCCTGCCCCGCCCAGCCTTATTCCCGGCAGGGTCTGCTGCGGTGGCATGGCCTGTGCTTCCCCGTGGCCTCTGGACAGGAGGCGGCCATGGCGCGGCCATGGCTAGCCCCTCGGCCCACAGAACCACCCAGGGCCTCTGCCATGTACACCGGCACTGAAGAGGTTGCATGACCACTTCCCTGTCACACACATTCATTTCCGGTCCAGAATTCAGTCCCAGTTCTAGCTTGGCGGTGATTTAGGAGGAAGGAAGCAGGTAGTAGAGCCCCGGAGTCCCCTTATCGGTGGATGCCACTGATATTCTCATCCAGAAGAATTCACTCATTGGGAAGAACCAAACCAACTTGTTTCAGTCTCTAGCTGGCAGCTGCAAGGTGTACACTGCCGCCACCCAGTCAGGAAACGCTGCCTCCAAGATTCAAAATGTCACCTTTACTTGTTCTGCTAAAGCAAACCGAATCTCACTCCATCCTCATCATGAAAAATGAGTATGGAGCAAGGGAAGAATGGAGATTATTTATGTGGAGTTTGCAATTTAAAAGAGATGACTGTCAAAGGTCTGTATTTTTAGAATTCATTGCCAGGGGCAGATAACTATCACGGTGTGCCGGCCTGGCCCAGCCCTCTGGCTGTCATTGCTCTCCGAGCTCCGGGTGATCTGAAGATAGTGTCTTCACTCTTCACGCAGTGCCTTTCCCCCTGGCTCATTCTGATCTTACTCTAGGGGGCAAGGCAGAATGCTGTACATGAGTTGGGTAAAATTGAAATTCACCTGCTCACTGGTTCTTTTTTAAAATTTTTTTTTCCTTGTAAAGTGCTGGTTCCAGGAAGGCTGGTTAATGAAACCTTTGTAGTTGATCCCTCCCCAGAGCTATTCTCTTTCTGTTGATAAGGCATGCTCTTTGTTGGTCTAAACCAGTCATGGAAATCCGACTGTATTTGCTGGGAAGTGATTGATGAGGGGACCTGTAACTCTTGGCTATCGTGCATGTTAACAACTGGAGTAAGATTTTTCCTTCCTGGTGAAAAGAAAAAAAAATTTGTTTTGGTACCAGTGCTGGGCTTGAACTCAGGGCCTGAGTGCTTGCTTTTATTCTCAAGGCTGAGGCTGCACCACTTGAACTACAACTCCACTTCTGGACTTTGGGGAGATGATTAGAGTTAAGAGTCTCCTATGCTTTCCGGCCCAGTCTGGCTTTGAACCGAGTTCTTAGATCTCAGCCCCCTGAGCAGCTGGAGTTACAGGTGTTGGGCTGAGTTGCTCAGAGTTTCTGCCGCACGTGCGCGGAGACAGCATTGTCCGGGGCTGACACCACTTCTCTCTCGCACTGGAGTCAGACAAGGGAGCCTGGGAGAAGGTGCTGAGAGGAGGAGGAGGGGCAGAGCACCCCAAGAGCTTCCTGTGGCCTCACTGTACGGCCTGCAGTTGGAGAAGAGGCTGGCTTGACGGGCAGAGCGGGCAGAGGAGAGGCTGGAAGGGAAGCATCACTCGTGGCTTCTCCTGGCCTGTGCCCTTTCAGAACCTTTGAGAAACCAAGGGCAGCTCTATTTGGATAATTCAAAAATACATAATGTACAACCTTTTCCAGTTCACACACCACACCATTGGTGGTGATGTTGTTGTTAACAGTAGATGGTTTTAGCTGGCTGTTGGTGGCTCACACTATTATCCTAACTACACAGGAGGCTGAAGATTGCAGTTCAAAGCCAGCCTGGGCAGGAAAATCTGTGAGACTCTTATCTACAATAAACTCCCCCCAAAAGCTGGAGGCGGAGGTGAGTGCTGCACTTGAACAAACTCAGGGACAAATCTCAGGCCCTGAGTTCAAGCCCCAGGATGGTGCATGCACACACGCATATGCACACACACACACACACATACACACACACATTCGGAGTACCGTTTTGATCTGGATAGTGGCATTGGCTCTGTGCGCAGTGGGATAGAGGAGACCGTAAGCTACCTGTGGCTCCTGAGTTAAGTTCTAAGTCCTTCAAGATGTTGCATCCCCATGGGGCTGGGGATATGGCCTAGTGGCAAGAGAGCTTGCCTCGTATACATGAGGCCCTGGGTTCGATTCCCCAGCACCACATATACAGAAAATGGCCACAAGTGGCGCTGTGGCTCAGGTGGCAGAGTGCTAGCCTTGAGCAAAAAGAAGCCAGGGACAGTGCTCAGGCCCTGAGTCCAAGGCCCAGGACTGGCAAAAAAAAAAAGATGTTGCATCCCACACTAAATACCAAGTCGTTTGAGGAGAGGGAAACAGGTCTCGCTTACCCCTCTAGCACGTAGCCACAGATATACACATTGCATGATGGGTAAATGCATGATGGATCTCATAGCTGACCGGTCTTTAAAGGCTCTTAAGCTGAGCATAAGAAAGAGGGAGTGGGGGGAAGAGAAGAGAACAGTTTCATAGTGGGTTGTGTTATTTGGAAGGCAAATATTTATATTTGGGGTGTTTGGTCATTTGTATATTCAGTAACACTGAAACTTTTGTTTAATCAAACTCAGCCTTAGACATCAAAATACAGAGCTGTCCACCACCCCCCTTCAAAAGTGGCCAAGGGATCTCACTTGGTGTCTTCCTTCCAGAGACCTCTGATGAGGGGAGAGGGCTCTCTCCGAACCAACGAAGCTCTAGACTCAAATCAAAGGCTTCTTAGGAAGAGAATGCCTTCCTCACTGGACTGGGCTGGTCTGACAACTGTGATTATATTCCCAGGAGTAAGATCTTAAATCAGATATAGTCTTTGAAATGCAATGCACAGGGGGTGTGTATAAAGAGCTGCAAGGGAAGCAATGTCATTCCCTTTTAAGTAATTGTCGCCAGCTCCAAGATGATGACCGCTGACTCCAGTTGATCCTGTTTCCTAGGGTCAGCTCACCTCTCGTGAGAAGGAATCAGTTCAAGTCGTGTTTAAGCACTTTCCACCCAGCACCCAATACTTTCCGGCTCTTTGCATCCTGTGTTGTTCGGAGACCTCTGGGCTAACTGGAATTTCTCAAAGCATTTGACTCCCCGGGAATAACTTTTAAACCGTAGAATTTTAAAGAACAGGGCCTGTCTGTGACTCTCCTCGCTTGGCCTCCCTCACACACTACCTGAAACGGTCTGACCTGGCGTGCTGGGGCAGGCTGCCGCTTCTCCCTGGCGGAAACACCGTCAGATCAGTGGCTCCCGGCTCCCCAGCTTACTCCCCATCAAAGACAGAGAGCAACTGGCTGTAGCACCAGAGCAGGGCTGAGCTGGGGCTGGCTGAGCCCACCAGGCAGCACAACTCTGCTGATCTCCTCCCAACTCCATGCTGAGGCACGGTGGTAGCTGTACACAGCCCCAGCTACAGGGGCCATGGGTGGAAGTTCCTCTGACTCCATCTCAACCCCCCCCACCCCGAGCCAGGGCTTAACCCTCGCTAGAACACCCCTCAAAGCTGTTCCTTTACAACGCTTCCTCCCCTCTGCTGCCTTCGCATTGGTAAACATAGAAACTGAGATCGCCCACCATTTTGCTTTGTTGTTGTTGTCATAGTAAAACGTCTACGAATTCCAGCCAATTAAAGAAGCATGTCTTCTCCTGTTGAGAGCTTAGGGCCCCTTCCTTTTATCAAGCTGTCTTCTAGAACCATCTCTCATTTCAGCTACTAAGGCACTTCCTAAGCCTCCCCCCCCCCCAAAATGTACAGTAAAACAAACTAGCTTTTATTACAGCCTCTCTCCGGGCCCCCTTGAAATTACATTTTCCAGTCTATAGCAACCTCCTCCGCCCGGAGCAAGCCTGCCCGGGGAGTGCCAGGTTTGATCGAGTTTCACCCTGTGTTTTCATTTGCAGTCTTGCATGGACTCACATTCAAGAACTACTTTGCTCTACGTCTCTTAAAAAGCTCCAAGCCTTTGTAAGTAAGGGCTTGCGTGGAGCCCATCAGAAGGTTCCATTGCTTGACGACCGCACAGCCCCTGTGATTCTCCTCCTCTGGAAATCCCAGACGCTGGACAGGCTCCAGCTCCCAGATTCATGGTCCATGCCTGGGGCTACGTCCATGAAGCAGGAGAGGTCTTCCTTCTCACTCTGGGGAAATAGAACCAGTAGTAACCAGCTAGGAAATCTGCCATGAGCCGGATTTGCAAATGAAGATGCTTAATATCGTCGTGGAAGATCTTCGTGGAAGCAGGCCTTGAACCTCTCTACAGGGGAGTGTGCACACTCCAGGCTACTTGGAAGCACTTTGGCCTGCCACAAGCACTTACGTGGAAGCCAGGAGGCTCTGGTTTCCTGTGGCAGCACTAAAATATAGCCTTGCATATAGCTGCTAAAAAGCAAATGGGAGCCGGGCGCCAGTGGCTCGTACCTGAAATCCCAGCTACCTGGGAGGTTGAGACCTGAGAATCACAGTTCGAAGCCAACCTGGACAGACAAATCTGAGACACTCTGATTTCCAGTGAACCAGTAAAAAGCTGAAAGCGGAGATGTGGCTCAGGTGGCAAAGCACCAACCTTGAGCAAAAGAGGAGGGAGAAGTCCTCAGTTCAAGCCTCAGGGGTGACACCAAAGAAAATAGAAAACGCTTAAAAAATAAATGCAGGTTGGTCCCCCCCCTCCCGGCTCTCCCCAGCTCCTGTCCTGCTCCCCCATTCTGCCCCACAGCTACCCACTTTCACAGGCCTCTTCCTAGGGCTATTTGGTCATCGCTAAATGGCAGCCGAGGAAGGCCTGAGCCCCAGTGTCTTCAAATATGCCCTCTGGCTAAAATCCTTCACACACAGGAATGGAGTTCAGCAGGAAGACCCAGGTCCCTGGACGGGCAGACCGGATAGCAGAAATGGAGAGTGGTTTGAGAACTAGGGGCTTCCCATACCTGCACCACACACCCCAAGTAATCACGACTCCATGTGTGGGTCTCCTTCAGCAGAGAATTCACCCCTGAAATCCTGGCAAGGAGAAGACAGAGTGCATTTCAGCTCACCAGTGCCACCCTGTCAACAGCCTTCGGGGCCAAAGGACCCCGCAGGAACACCTGTCGCCCATGCTTTTGGATCAGGCTGTCTTTGACCTTGTTTGTTTTCCAAAGTGACGGGAGCCAGTGGAGACCGTGAAAGCGAAGGGTACATGTGGGCATGGGTGCACACACAAATACGTGTGTGAGGGTGTGCAGACCTGCCCGGGTAGTCAGGCAGCCCCGGATTCAACAGGGGCTGAACGGATGGGTGGATGAAAAGAGACAAAGAAGGTCACTTGCACCCCAGTGAGTCATCTGAAGTTGCGCCAACTGCGTCACCAACTGAAAGAGGTTAGAAACCTCTAATACAGCAAAAGCCACAGTGAAATGATCCGAAGGCTTGATGGAAACCAACTTTTTAGTAAAACCTCGAGAATTCATATGTCTCTGAACAGCATCCAGACCCACTTTTTTCCATTCAAAGAATTTTCAAATCCATTTCCTTTCGCAAACATCATTTGAATGGGTGCACGGTGTGCATATTATATGATACAGGGCCTTTCTGATCATGCGTGCGTGTGTGTGTGTGTGTGTTTTAAATCAGGACACAGCCTTTTTCTTTGCTTGAAGCAACCTTTTACGGGCATAAGTATACACGCCAAGTCCCAATTTGGCAGCTTAGTACCATGATGTACCCACCCAGCTCAATTTTGCACCACTTGAAAAAAAAAAATAGCTCTGGAGCTTGGCACTGAGCTTTGGGATGAAAGCAGGAATTTTGTGACCCACAGTGCAACCTCAGAACCACAATGCCAAGTACACAGGGAGACAGCGGATACAGAGTTTGGTTGATCACCCTCAGTTGATGGTCAAAGGAACCATCCAGGCCCTAACTACTGGTTGTCTTCAAAGAGTTCAGGCCTCATTTCTAACACTCTGGCCCAGGGCCACAGAGATATTCTGTGCATAGTGATTAGATCTCGAGTCACAGCAGGTTAGAGCAAGCTGGGCGCCGGTGACTCACACCTATAATCCTAGCTACTTGGGAGGCCAGGATCGGATGATTGCAGTTCAAAGCCAGTCCAGGCAGTACAGTCTGTAAAATTCTTATCTCCAATTAGCCAATGAAACGTCAAAGGAGAAGTGTGGCTTAAGTGATAGAGTGCCAGACTTGAGCAAAAGAAGCTCAGAGACAGCACCCAGCAGCTGAGCTCAAACCCCAGGACACACGGACACACTGACACATACACACACACACACACACACACACACACACACACAGCAGACTGCAGTAACTATTCCTGAGGAGAACAGGGGAAATGACTGCTAGGGGAATGGGCTTCTGAATGGTGGCATTATTATATTTCTTGACCTGGCTGATACATAAGCCCCATGTTCTGTGCACATTCCTGTATGAATCTTTGTTTGTCCTTCAGACTGTTTAAAGAATTCCTTCTGCTACAGATCAAGCTGTGTTGCTCCCCAAATCCATACACTGAAGCCCTAGATAAGCCAGTGACATCGTGTCTATAGTCGAGTTTATAGTTGTTTTCGCCTAGCTGAGCGACAAAATGACTTCAACCAGATGACTAACAACAACAGCAATGTGTTGCCCGGTGCTGAGGGCCATAGGTGCCGGTGGACGGAGGGTCACGCAAAACCTCCCCCAGCTGCGTGCGAAGCGTGTCCGCCCTGGTCGTCACTCCATTGATTTCCCCCTAAAGGCGCGCTTCTCAATGCGATTACGTTGGGGATTCGATTCTAGATAGAAAACTGGAAACGTGCAGAGGAGATGGTGAAGCCTACAGGAGGCGGATCCCTAGGTTGGGTGGCCCTTTGGGACATCTCAGAGCGGTCTCTCTCCCTCTGCACAGGCTCCGAGAAGGGCTGTGCCCACGCCAGGGAGAAAGCCTCTCCAGGAACCAAGCCCTGCCGGTGCCTTGGCTTCAGAGTCTCCGGAACTCGGAGTCTGCTGTTTAGTCTTCCTGCTCCGCGGGATTTTTGTTCTGACAGTTCTAAATAGACCAAGACAACTTCCCCTTACTAGAAGGGCAAACCAAGACCCACACGACCGAGTTCAACGAGAAGGCTGAGGCTGTGCGGTGGGCTTGTGAATAAATGAGGCTGTCCACCATCACCCCCACACCGGAGCGAGCCTGCTCTACGCAGCCGCAGTGCTGCGCTCAGTGGCTCTCCTCTTGCCCTCATTGTTGAGTCTCTGGCCTTAGGCATCTGCTGGTGGCTCCTGTAGTTTGGGGAACAACAGGCTCCTGCTTTGCTCCCTTCTCCGCTCCCCTCTCGGAGGGATACATGCTACCTTGCACAACGGCAAGAAACTGCTCCCAAGGGTCCATGCAGCTAGGACCGATCTATTTTCATGAGCATGTGAGACAGGGAGGAGATAGGGAGGGTAATTAATCAGTAATTAGGGATGAGTAATTGGGAACCAAACAGACCCAAGGGGTAAACCATTTAACAATAGCAATCCAAATTGAGTAAAATGTCCAGGATAACAGATACTAGGAAACTTCTCAGAACTCAGCCAACTACCAGAATGAAAAAGCACAATGAAGATGACTTTAAAAAAGAAATGTGGGGGGGGGGGGGGAGTCAGGCACTGGTGGCTCAGTCCTGTAATCCTCGCTACTCAGGAGGCTGACACCTGGGGATTGTGGTTCAAAGCCAGCCCAGGCCAAAAAGTTCCTGTGAAAATCTTATGTCCAATAAACCACAAGAGGGAAAAAAGCCAGAAGTAGTGCTATGGCTCAAGTAGTGAGCACTAGCCTTGAGCACAAAGAGGCTTAGGGCCGGACTGGGACTATGGCCTAGGGGTAGAGTGCTTGCCTCATATATATTAAGCCCTGGGTTCAAGTCCTCAGCACCACATATATAGAAAAAGCCAGGAGTGGTGTGGTAGAGTGCTAGCCTTGAGCAAAAAGCCAGAGACAGTGCTCAGGCCCAGAGTTCAAGCCCCAGGACTAGCAAAAGAAAAAGAAAAACAAAACAACTGAGTACTGGTATCTTATACTTGTAATCCTAGCTACTCAGAAGGCTGAGATCTGAGGATCAGGGTGGAGGGCCAACCTGTACAGAAAAGTCCACACGATTCTTATCTTCCACTAGCCACCAAAATGCCTTCACTAGAGATGTGACTCAAGTAGTAGAGGCCAGCCTTGAGTGAAAGAGCTAATGGAGAGTGTCCCGGCCCTGAAATCAAGCCCCAAGAAATCCAAGCACAAGAAAGAAAGGGGAGATGGGAAGAAGAAAGATGGAGACGGAGAAGAGCATTGGAGAAGAGGTGAGCTGCACACACTGTTAGCGGAGGGCAGAAGAGGCAGTTAAGAGCGAACAGTCAGATGAGGGTCAGGATCTTGTTCTCTGACCTAGGGTTTCTTACCTAGAGTGTATTCCCCAATGCCTCTCTCCAATGAGGAAGTTGAGCTGAATGAAAATCTATTCAGTCCTTGGAGTCTTGTTTGCTCATTTAAAATTATAACATAGTGACTATCTGGAGAAGCCATGAAAATGTACATTCTGGAGAAGAGTTCTGCCCTGCTGTAAAGAGCTTCATGCCCCATAAAGGATGGATTCCCAAAGAGTCCGGAGAGACCTATTAATGTAAAAGGCAGAAGGAAGGTAGCTGCCAGGACACTTGGGGGCCTGCCAGGTAAATCATCTCAGAGAAGTGTGTGTGTGTGTGTGTGTGTGTGTGTGTGTGTGTGTGTGCACGCACGCACTCATGCATGCGTGTATGCTGGTCCTGAGGCTTGAACTCGGGACCTAGGCACTGTCCCTTAGGTCTACCACTTGAGCCACAGTGCCACTTCTGGCTTTTTTTGGTAGTTCATTGGAGAGAAGAGTTTCACCGAATTTCCTGTCCCCGTTGGCTTTGAATGGTGATCCTCAGATCTCAGCTTCCTGAGTGGTTAGACTTACAGGCACGCACCACTGACCCCCCCAACTCTTTGGGCTTCCTTAAACAAGTGACCTGTGTTTTCCAAGATTGCTCAAACTGCTAGGAATTCCGAACAGAATTTAAATGTTGGCCTCTGCCTTCTATGCTATGCGTGCGTATTCAAGGCAATGGTTCTCATCCCTTGAAATGTCAGATTGACGGAATCCAGGCCCTCACATCTGACCTCCGCAGAGCCAAAGGCCAAGGGCACAATTTTGACCCGGGTTCCATTAATGACATTCAACATCCATCTTAACATTTTTAGGCTGCTACTTGCACTTTCTGGTTTTTCAGGATGCAATCAGCAATCCTTCCATTTCTGAATGTCTGCCTAATTTGGGAAGCTGAGACATCAAGTTAAACTTCATCTTGCAAGGGTGAGCAGGTTTGGATCCAAACACAGCAGCCTTATACAGCTATCTAGATTTATTATCTACTTATGTCCACATTTGCACCCACAGAGGTTTCATGGCTTCTGCTTTTACCAGAAACCACGCACACCCAGACACTGTGGTTTAGACAATGTTGATGTTGAAAAGAAAGATATTGTTTCTCCAGGGTTGCTCTGGTATGAAGGGACCACATATGAGCTTGTTTCCTTCAAGTTTAAAGGTTGTGCAGTGAGACTGAGGGGCTCATCCAACCCTCCAGGTTGGCCAATGAGGAAGTAAGCTAAGTCACAGCTTGTTAGGAGCAAAGAACCACGAGAACCTCAGTCCAGAGCACTTCACACCACATCAGACTGTCCTGTCCACATGGAACAGGAAGTGCGGGAAGGATGCTTCCAGAGATTCCGTGTCTCATAGCACCCAGGCTCAGAGTTCATGGAGGCAGTGTGGGATTGGAGAGTTCAGCTTCCTGCCACACCTACAACCTATTCCTCGTCTGAGCCCTGGGTAACCTCGTAGAGGATATCAGAGCAGTAGTTCTACCTAGAAGCACCTACAACATCCTGTAGACTGTCCTCCCTACAACACCACTCTACCATGACAGATGGACAGTATTATTCCATTGGTAACCAACACCCATTCTATCTTCCTTTCTTACGGGTTGAGGTGCAGGAGCCAGAAAACTAAAAACTACATTTCCCAGAAGCCTCCCCAGCTCCAGTTCAGGCTCATCCAATCAGATGCAAGCATAGTGATTAGGACGGTAGAAGGACTGTGTCTGTGTTGCCCATTCATTTATCTAGCTTTCCTAGAGCACTTAGTGTCACTGGCTTGGTGGGTGACAGGAGGCAGGTGGCATCCATTTTGCTGGTGTGGACACAGCAGTTGGGCGGTTGTTCTGGAACTAATGGGAGCAGTGGCTTCCTGCTTAGGGTAGCTGCTGGGTTACAGAGCCATGGCCTCATACTCACAGACAGGCTGCATCTTCCTTCATGTGAGTTCTGCACTCTAGAATTGGAACTTCTCCAGTGGCAAATGAGAATGTGTTTCCCCGGCCTTCTTCAACATTTCTGTCATGGAACATGGGGGAGTACAGTGGAGAAGCAGTAAATAAATAAAGCTCTGCAGGTATAAATAATGTGTGTGCTATGTAAATGGTTCTGCTCTCTATAAATAACATTTGAGTGACAACTAGGAGAGAGAAGACCAAGAACACAGTGATCCGTGTTTATTGAGTACTCACCAAGAGTCAGTAACTTCATTAGATAATCTCCTGAAGTCTCCCACTTACTCCCCATACAGATGGGGCGAGGGGGACTCAAAGAGGGGAGTAACATCCTCCGTGTCCCCCAGCAGCAAGCGGCTAGTACAGAACAGTCCCTAGGATGCCTGGCCTGCTTTCAGAAGTGTCATTACATGTTCCCAAAATGATCAGAGCAAAGCAAATGGGTAGCTTGGTTTCCCTGCACGTAAGGAAGGCTGAAAGAATCAACGTGCTATGGGATTTCAGGAAAGATTAAATTAGTCACCTATGCAAATACCAGTATGTGGTAAATATGAGAAAACCATTCATTACACCAAGGGCTTTCCCACCCAAAAGAAGAAACTGGACCTTAAGAATGAACTTTAGCTGGATGTGGCAATCCTAAATATTTGGGAGGCTGGGATGGAAGTTCAAGGCCAGTCTGAACAAAAAGAAGCTTGAGAGACCCCCAACTTAATCAATGACTGGAAATATTTGCTTGCACCTGTTGCACGATTAAACAAGTAGAAAGATCATAGCCCAGGCCCACCTTGGCATAAAAGGAGAGGCTACCTCAAAAATAACCAATACGGAAAAGGGTTGGAGGCATGGATCGATTAGGGAAGTGCTTGCCTAGCAAGTACAAGACCCTGAGTTCAATCTCAGTATTGGCAAAGAGGAAGGGGGCAGATGGAGGAGGAAGAGGTTGAAAAGGAGGAGGAAAATGAAAAGGAGGAACAGGAAGAGGAGGAGGAGAGGGAGGGGGAGAGGAAAGAGGAGAATGAGAGAGAGGAAGACAAGAAAGAAGAGGAGAAAGAGAAGGAAGAGGAGGAGGAAGAGGAAGAGGAGGAGGAGGAGGAGGAGGAGGAAGAGGAGGAGGAGGAAGAGGAGGAGGAGAAATCTTAAGGTAGCCTATGACCCTTTCTGCCATCTTTCAGAACAAGATGTCACGCTGACCACTATCTTGCCAGTATGAGTGAATTCAGTTAGGGCAGAGGACAGCACAGCATGGTAACGGAAATCCTCCATGTAGAATCTGTGGGCCTCTGCCACAGCTTGGGGACCTTAACTGTAAGTTTCTTTCGAGTCTTAGAACCTCTACTTCTTTCGTTTTTGAATTCCACATGACTGCCTAGCTTATAGCTTATTGTTAGATTAAATGAGGAGAGGCCCGGCCAGGCTCTGGATGGAGATTTCCTTTCATCGGGATTCCTTTGGGGGAGGTGATGAAGCTCCATTTAACATAAATCAGGCAAAGCACAAAAGGCCCTGGGTGGTGGGCTTTGAGGAGGGGCCACGCGACTACGCAGGGCAGGAAGTGCAGACAGCCAGCTGCGATCTCTCTCCTGGCTGCCCTCTCCAGCGTTTCCACACCAGCACGTGGGTTTTTTCCTCACTACAGACTAGCTTGGAGCTGTAATCCCCAGAGAGCAACTAGCCTTGGTATTCTCTGTCCAGCCTAGGGGAGTCCACTGAAGGGGGTCTAAGGAGATGAAAATGTTAGTGCTAAAATCAGGAAGCTCCTGAGAAAACTGGGACAAGTTAGCTACCTAGCTCTGCCCCCACACGGAAAAGGTAAAGGACTGATTGGCCAGCCCTGAGAGTCAGGGGGTGACTCTCCCCGCCTCCCCAAAACCAGCTGCCAGTGCAAGTAATTCAAGAACATGTTCACATGTGCATTCGCCCTGTGAAATCAGGATGGGAGACAGTGTGAGGTATAATGCATATATATGCATTATACATATGCATTTTATATATATAGTACACTTTCCATAGGATCCAACTTACGTGAAATTCTAGAAATGCCAACGCTACAGAAACACAAAAGAGCTCAGTTCAGTGAGCAGGCTTGATGTGATTGGAGTGTTCACTGGCGTGGCAGGAATGCGTTAAACCTGGATCGCAAAGATGGCGGTCCAGTTATGTAAAGCTACAGACACTCATCAAGCTGTACGCTTAAAATGGGTGAAATCTATGATGTGTAAATTATATCTCAGTAAAGCTATCATATAATATAATATAATACATATTCTTTTTCTCTCTCTCAGGTAAAATATATCTCCAAAGCATAAACAAGGAATTGAATGAGAGCCAGATAAATCTTATCGTTGATATTTTTTAATTGTATTGTAAAGGTGTTGTTTAGAGGGGTTACAGTTACATAAGTAAGGCAATGAGTACATTTCTTGTCAAACATTGTTAACCCCTCTCTCGTTTGTCTCCCACTTTCTCTTCCCCTTTCCCTCCATTTTTGATATTAGGTGAAGATTTCCAGGTTGAGAGAAAGTGAGTCGGGATAGAAGTTAACTTAGACAATCACAGATTCCTAGCAAGGAGTCCCAAGCTATATATATATATACATATATATATATATATGTATATATATATACACACACACACACATACACACACACACACACACAAAACACACACGAATGTGGAGAGGAAATAATCCAAGGAGTCTTAATGGAGTAGGGCCCCCTAAAGCCATTCCCTAGAGGGAACCCCAGGAATGTGGCTGAACTCAAGCAAAAACCAGCCTTTGAGATCTCTGGAGAGAACACCTGACCCCCCCCCCCCCCCCAGAAAGATCCCTTGGCCTCTGTGGTATGGGCAGCTGATGGGCCTGGGGCCCCCAAGTATGGTTCAGCGCACGGTCCCATGTGGCAGCCCATCCTACCTGGAGACCCCGCGTGCCTGGAGAGCTGACAACAGGGAGAGGGGGGAGCCAGCAGCCACCTTCCCGGCCCACAAAAAAATGCACGCGCACCGGCAGGAACAGGCGGCTGCCGAGGGCGCTGGCCTGCGGCCGTGGCACCTTGTGAGCCCTGACATCTGGGAGTTGGTGCTCCACCACGGTAGGATTCAAGGCAGACATAGCCTTGGGAATTGGACTAAAGGAAGGACTCTCCCCACCGGCCCCCCAACTCCCAGAATCCCCCGCTGGATGCTTATCTCAGGGACACAAAGACCAGCGTGTCACCCACAGGCCCAATCAAGGGCAAGGCACCGTGTTTTCCTAGACCATAAAAGAGAAACCGTCAAGGAGCCTTGTTTCCGTATCTTGGGGTTCCGGTTGGTACAGTTCATTACATGTGGACCTAGGTATTCAGCAATTGGCTTGCTGAGGTCCCCGGCTAAGAATATCATAGACATAGTCTAGTTCTTGCATATGAGGGAAACCATGCAATCTACTTTCCTTTGGGTTTGGCTTACTTCGTTTTTACTTTTTATTTTCAGTCTTCTTTTTTCTTCTCGTGTCTCTTAATTTTCTGTAACTTGTGTCTTGCCCATAAAATTGTTGGACCAGGGGAAGGGAAAGGGAATCACAGAAACAGCAGGTCAGAGGATGAACTAATACAACCACCATACCCACTGAACAATAGGTTGGATGTCAACCTTACAACTTGGGGGGAAGGGGAGTAGGGAGGGGTGAGCAGGAGAAAATGAGGGCTGGGGTAACATTGTCTAAAAACAGAGGTAATCATTACCTTAGTTATGTCACTGTAACCCCCTGTTCAGCTTTTCAATAAAGACAAAAAAATAAAATAAGAGCCTTAAAGCAACAGGTAAGGTAATGAGTGCTTCACCTTCGGGCTTTCCCTTGTCTTCCTAACTTGGTTTCGGAGGGGCCCAAGCATGAGGAAGCGGACGAGAGAGTTGTGAAGAGAGAAGGGAGCTGGCCTAAGGTCTTCCCTGGCTTTGCCACTGTGACAAGTCTTATGCACATGGGGCCCCCAGCTAGCCCAAGAGCGGTGTCACACCTTGAGCCAACAAAAAGTACAAAGGCGGGCTGGGAATGTGGCCTAGTGGTAGAGCGCTTGCCTTGCATGCATGATGCCCTGGGTTCGATTCCTCAGCACCACTTATATAGAAAATGGCCAGAAGGGGCACTGTGGCTCAAGTGACAGAGTGCTAGCCTTGAGCACAAAGAAGCCAGGGACAGTGCTCAGGCCCTGAGTCCAAGGCCCAGGACTGGCAAAAAAAAAAAGAAGGTACGAAGGTGCAAGGTGAACCAGTCATGGCCAGCTTCGGTGCCCCAAGTAGGTGAGATCACCGTGCACAGGAGGAATACGGGACCAGTTAAGACAGGCAAATTAGGTCTCAGCATTCATTAGTTACTGGGCAAATCTTCTCTGCCCAGTCTCGCTTTCATTCTGTCAACAGGGCTGACTAGGGAAGGCAAGAAGACAGCCACAAGGATCTGTGTCCTGTCTTAAAGCTGAAACCCTGGTTGAGAGAACGCATGTCAATCAGGCATCTCAGGCCACATCCCAAAAGCAGTTTGCTGTCCTGGAAAGGTCCCTCCTCCACATACGAGGTTTACCCCAGTGCCCAGAGCTCTTCACCAGGCCAAGAACTGGCCCTTCTGTCACCTCCTCCGTCACCTGGGAGCTGTGATGACTTTCCTTTTCTTTTTTCTTTCTCTCTCTATTCTTTGTTGTCAAACAATTATGCAGGCCCAGCAAACACTAAATGCCTTGTGTTTCCTCAGAAAGTTCACTGCTCAGAAGATCTATTTCTGCCTTTTGAGAGAGTGTAAAACACAATCCTTGGAAATGGACATTTAACTAAAATGATACAAAATCGAACTATGTGTTCTCCATCCATGAAAATGATTCCCCTTCAGCAAATAATCTCCTTTCTCTCTCAGGAGGGAGCATCGGGGCAACATAAATACAACACGCAGGGCCTTACGAGGCGTGAGCTGTCCCCGCCAGCTCCCGGTCAATACAGAATCGACAGTGCAACTACAAGCCTTCTTTGGCAGGGAGAGAATTACAGAGGCTGATCACCCCGGAGCTCCCGGAATGCTGTCTTCACTCTAACCACAGACACAACCCGGAAGATTTACTTCTGGACACTTCCTTCTCTCCCTGAGTCTTTTTTATGACTCAAAGCTATTTCTTTTTTCGTTTTAAAATTCTGTATGATTCCACCTAGAAGATCTGCTCCAATGAGGGGCTGGGAATTTTTTTCTAACCTCCACACGGCTACTGCAACAAAACCTCACCTCAACCAACCCAGGGCTCCTTTTTGGCATGAAAATGTCGTCCTGCCTTTCCAGTTGACTCAATAGGCGGCAGTTGATAACTGAAATGGCCTAACACCCACTTTATTAAAGGAGGGCTAATTTCTTTTGAAGAGAGTTTAAAGCAGCCAGAACTTAGATTCTGGGGTTAATTGGTCTGTTTGCCTGTTTGTCAGAACTGTCTTGAAAGAACATCTTCAAAGACCTGCTCTGATACTGGCTCCCACGTTGTCTAAAATGCTTCTGATGTCTTTATCAATGCCAAAAAAAAAAAAAAAAAGAATGCAGTGAGTGAAAGGAGTTTTTGCTTAATTATTTCTGAGAGCCAAAAAAAAGGGGGTCCATGTAGACAGATAATGAGACTTGACACAGTGAAATTAAAATTCATGTGCAAGCATGGAAAGCCAGAAGGAGCCTCGTCTCCTAACTACAGCCAGCATCAGACCGGCCCTGGTCACTCCATCTCACAACTGATGGACACTATTTTATGTTTGTCTTTTGGAATAGTTTCTGTCATAAAACCTATGGGCGATAGGGCTGTGCAGGTTGCTTAGCAACCTATGGGCCAATGGGATTTGGTTTTGAAATGTCAACATCTGCACAGCATTCAAACCATAATTTTTAATTCAAAAACATGTCTGGAGACAGGAAAGAAAATATATCTTTTTAAGAAAATAAATGAAAATGATCTTCCCTTCTATAATTCCTCCCACTGACTGCCCCGAGCATTACACTCTGTTGACGCGTTTCACGACGTTGTGTCTGCATTCCTATTTCCTGTTTCTTTTGGAGGCTGATAGGAGTCGAAGGGGGAGAAAACTAGGACTTCTCTTCAGCTGTCCAGAAGAAAAGGAAAAGGAAAACACAGTTGAGATGCAAATTAGGCAGCAGGCTGGTGGTTCCTGCCTGTGTAATCCTCACTACTCAGGAGTCTGGGATCCAAAGATGGAGGTTCAAAGACATCCTAGGCAGGAAAGTCCGTGAAGACGCTCATCTCCCCAATTACCCACAAATAAAAGCCAGAAGTGGAGGCATAGCTCAAGTGGTAGAGCGTTATCCTTGAGTATAAAAGCTAAAAGACAGTACCCTGAATTCAAGCCCTATTATGACAAACACACACACACACAAACACATACACACGTGCACAGAAGGCAAAAAAATCACTTCCACTTTATTGAAAATTATGATTATTGGCATCTGAATTTACAGTAGGTCAGATAGGACTAGAAAATGTATTGCCAACTATCCTAAGTTGGGGTACTCAATCTACAGCAAGACCTACTTTTGTCACATCCAGACAATCCAAGACTACTTCTTCTCTCCCATAACTGAACTACAACCCCAAAATGAAGAAAACAACCTGAGGATACCTTACACACAGAGTAAGGAGTTCACTACTTTTTATTTATTTGTATGTGTGCACTGACAGTGGGACTTGAACTCAGGGCCTCACGCTTTCCCTCAAAATTAGGACTTTCCCACATCTGGCTATTTGCTAGTTAAGTGGAGAAAAGAATGTCACAAGACTTTTCTGCTTGGGCTGGCTTTGAACTGGAGTCCTCAGATCCCAGCCTACTGAGTAACTAGGATTACAAGTGTGAGCCCCCAGCACCTGACTAGCTCATTTCTTGCTCTCCAAACACAGCGCACTTTGTGAGGTGGTTGGTCTCGAGTCATCAAACCCACACCTACCTGCAAGCAGGGCTTTGGGGCTTGGCATGCCTTGGAAATCACAACTTTTGGTTCTTGCCACAGTTCAACTTCCCAGGTATGGACATAGTTGCATGTTGTTTGAGGGGGGAAATGCTGCAGAATCCCCCACAGGGAAATCAGATTTGGAAAGCATAAACGCCACTCCAGAATAACACCTTTCTTTTCAAAAATCCCAACGGCAGTGCAAACCGATGCTATCTCTCCACTGGCCCCTGCTGAAGGGAATGCATTAGCCTTCCCTCTTTCCAATCGAAAGGTCAGATTACCAGCTGGAAAGCCCAAGAACCCTCAACATTCCTTGCAAGCAAAACTAGCCAGGAGCATTAGAGCAAAGACAGGAACATGAGGTTTCTGTCTAGGGTAGCATCCCCTTTTCTGGACACTTCAGAAGAGCTTTGACCTAAAGAGCTTTCTGCAGAAAAAACAAACAAATAAACAAAAAAGTGCTGGAGGTTTCCATAAAACCAGAACACATAAACACATTTTGCTCACCTTTCAACATCCCACCCCAACCCCCTGGGTGGTTTTAGGCCATTCTTTCCTAGCCCAGAATAGAGATCTGATCTGTGTTATCTCAACTTGCATAACTACAAATGTTATCATTACTTCTCCACTGATAGGGCTCTGTTTTACAAATACAATGGGAGACTGTATGTACACTTGCTCTCACACCAGAAGGGCTGGCTTAAAAGGGAAAAAAAAAGGAGAGAGAGAAGAAAAAGAAAGAAGTGGGGGTTGGCCACTGGGAGGGGCCAGCTTGTTGAATGAGCCTTTCAGAAAGAATTATATGGAGTGTGTGTGTGTGTGTGTGTGTGTGTGTGTGTGTGTGTGTTTAAGATGGTTCTGCCAGAACGAAGCATTGAAAAAGTATGCAGTAGGCATTATGTCAGAAACACAATGATTTATTTTGCTGGTTCATTTGCGAGCAAGAGCTTTCTCCTCTTTCTTTGAAATGTGTTTTAGGCTTAACTATTCAAAATGTGAGGAACAGCAGTTCTGCAGAGAGCCGGGTCTGATTCAAGATAAACAAGGATTCGATTATAAATATGACAGTGGCATATCCCTGGCCTCTAAAAAGCTTCGTCTGTTTGCCCAGACTGCAGGCATTTTCTCCATCCAAAAAAATGCACAAGGGCTGGAAACAGGAGCCGAGGCCCCGTTACTGAGCCCCGGTAAGCCTGAGCTTGCACACACAAACCAGGTCAAAGTCAGGAGAGGAAACGTGACTGCCTCGATTTCCTGGCCCCGTCCCTCCCCCCTCGTGTCTATGAATCCCCACTCTTCCGCAGAGAGGACACTCAATTCCTGGAGGCCCATCCAGGCCTGGCGGGGGAGGGCAGCTACTAGGGGACTCCCTGACCTCTGACCCTCTGGCAGTGCCACCTGCCTGCCCCTTGGCCAGATAGGGGTGCAGACTTAGTTCTGTGATGCAAACCATGCTTTGCTTTCCTCTCTCTCACATTTGGGCCCCCTGCAAGAAAGAATCCTAGGGAGGATTAAAACAAAACAATTTAGGTTCTAATGTTAAGATCAAATTCACACAGTTATTAGAGTATACACTTAAATGAGTTTTAAAGCCACACTACCTGCTCCTCCTTTCCAATCGTATGCTAAAGAGGGCCCCAGATGGAGTAAGTCCCCTAAAAATGGACTCCACCTCTGGCTTTGGAGATCTGCGAAGTGATATCACGTCAATCTCCTCAAGATCACCTGGTTCCAACCCAGGAAGGGGTGTCTACCCCCCTTCCCCCCTTCCAACCCCCCCTCCCCCACACACACAGAGGGAAACTCAGATACCCAGGAATTTGGATTCCTTCACCCAGACTGAAATTCTGGTTTTGCAGCCCATCCCCCGCAGGGCCTGGGCGGGCTGCTAAGTTCCACCCGACCCAGCTGGGCCCAATCCATCTCCTAGCTAGGATCCCGCTCCAGTGAGCCTATCTCTCCATCTATTTTTCCTTTTAAGCTCAAAAGGCAAGAATTCGACTCTTTTGTTCACTGAGTTGTGTCATCCCTCCCCTGAGGCTGGAAAGCGTTAGAGGCCCCACCAAAGGTCAGCAAGTGACAGAAAGTAAGGGTTTCCCAGCTGGCTGGCTAGTTCCCTTCTCTAATCACCGGCCCAGCCACAGAGGCCTCCTGAGACCAAGATGTACCCTCCCTGAGGTGGGTGCCCTCTCCCCAAATAGGGAAAACAGGAGATGGCTTTACTAGCCATCAATGAAAGGAAAGCAAAGGGCCTGGAGCTCCGGTCCCCTGTCCGCAGGTGGAGGACATCAGTCAAGCGAGGCCTGGAGTCTCCTCTGAATGGAGCCTGGCTTGGGGAATTGACTCCCAAATCATTCATTTAGGACTGTCCCAAGCTTTTACCATCAGAGCTTCAGTTTATCCTCTGTAAATAGCCATGCGAATTCTAAATCAGCAGAGGGCCACTGCTACACCCAATCTGTGTCTTTATGCAAAGGCTGAGCAGTGGGTAAGGAGGCAGAAGAGCCTCGCATCTCCTTGGGGTGAGGTTGGTAAGATGTCCTGCAAGAGGAGTAGCTCCGTGAAGGAAAACAAAGAAGATGGAAGCCAGCACCTCAGAGCCATTTTTTTTGTGTTCAAAAAGATCGATTTGCTAGGTACCAGGGCTCATTCCTATAATCCTAGTTAGTAGGGAAGCTCAGGGTTCAAGACCTGCCCAGAAATACACCTGAGACCTGGTCAACTAATAGCCGGGCACGGTGGCGTGTGCCTGTCATTCTAGCTGCAGGGAAGGTAAGACTGAGAAAAATCATACTGCCAGGTCGGCCTAGGCAGAAGAGTTCAGGGTTCATGTCCACAGAAAGAAACGGGGCATTGGCAGTGCATACCTGTCATTCCGGCTACAATGGGAACTTAAAAATAGGCAGACCATAGTCCAAACACATGCACAGACAGAAGGAATGGCTTAGCTTCATAATAACCAGTGGGAAACGGGCTGGAGGCATGCCTAAAGCAGTAGAGCAACTAACTGCCTGGCAAACACAAAGCCTTGAGTTCAATTCCCAGTACCACCAAAAAGAAAGTGGGGGGGGGGGGGGCAGGGCTGAGGTTGTGAGGTTGTAGCCATCAGGAAGTAGCAGGTATGAGGTCATGATGGTAACTATGACAACAAGGATCCTGATGGCAGCTCACCCACCCCCCAGCCCCTCACCCCCACCCCACCCCCACTTATAACAGGCCAGGCACTGTGATGAGGAGGAACTCCCTTCTTTGAGATTCTAAGTCCTGTCATTTAGGCCCATGTACTAGATGTGGAAAGTCCCTGTCAAGGGGTGAGAAAATGTCATCAGGGCCACGAGGTAGGTATGGCAATAAACGCATTTCTACCCTGTCTGCCTAATTCTGCACGCTTGCTGCTGCTAGTTCTAGGCCACCACTCTGGGCTTTCTCAGCAGGGAAGGCCAAGGATAGGACACCAGCCCAGAGAGGCCTTTCTCAGCCAAATAGAAGTCCCGGCTTCCCTCCGCTCAGAACTAAACCATCCCCATAGCTTTTTCCCTCCACGGTGGGAAACGGAGGCTATCTGACCTCAAAAGCAACGACTTCAATTATTGAGGAGAGAAAAGGCATCCATCCATTCCTCACGCCACAGGACCACATAATTGCAGCCGTAGTGGAGGCTGAATGATGCATTGAAATCCGAAACACATAAGGTCAAAATGAAACAAACCTGTGATATAGTAGCCAGTTAACTCAACCATCTTAAAAGAGTAGAACATTTTAGAGAATTGTTTTCTTTTCCTTATGAAGAAAAACATGGCTTTTTTTTTTTTTTAAGTGGCACTGGGGTTTGAACTCTGAGCTCATGCCTAAGAGGCAGGTCATCTACAGAACTTGAATCATACCTCAGAGCCTGAATTTATTTTTCAGGTAGAGTCTCCCGTTTTACCCTAGCTGGCCCTGGTCCACAATCTTCCTACCTATGCCTCCTCCTGTCCATACTTCCCAAATAGTGGGGCTCTCAGGCATGCACCGCCATATCCAACTTAAAAACACGAGTACTAATAAAACTTAAGGGCAAATTGAAACATGAATAACAGATACTCACTTGATTTGCTTCATAAGTGTGCCCCACAAGGCAAAAATTAACCATCCAACCGAAAACAATGGGAAGAAAAAGGTTATAGTGAAGAAATGATCAGCCTCTTAAAATAAGTGAAAAGGCATATATATACAGCTTTGCTCTTAACAAGATTTGCAAGTTGAAACTACTCATCTCGTTAGCCAAGATCTACAGAATGAGCAGGCGTCCAGGGAAATTGGTTTAAGGTTGTTGGAGGGCATACACAACTTTGTAGCCTCAAGCAAGCGCAATTAAGCAATGAGTCTAGCATCCTGCCACTCTGCTTTCTGAGAGTAAGCCTGTACATGGGCTCAGATATGTGGGAAGTGATTATAGACAAGACCTTTATTGTTGCCTTGTTCTCAGTAGTAGAGGGTTGGACTTCGCCCAGATGGGACAACAGAACAGAAAACAGGTTAAAGAAACAATGGAGCAGAATAATATGAAGATGTAACCGCGTGCCCGTGGCTCACACCTGTAATCCTAGCTACTCAGGAGGCTGAGATCCTAGGATCAAGGTTCAAAGCCAGCCTGGACAGGAAAGTCCATCGAGACTATCCCCAATTAAACACGCACACACACACACACACACACACACACACACACTCACTCAGAAGCGGAGCTGTGGCTCAAGTGGTAGAGCACTAGCCTTGAGAAGAAAACAAAACAACACCAAAAAAGCTCAGGGACAGCATCACTCACCCAGGGCTGAGTTCAAACTCCAGCACCAGCACACAGACACATGCACACACACGCACGCGCACACGCGCACACACACACACACACACACACATACCTTTCTTACCCCACACCCAGCACCAGAATTATCTCAAAGTGGATCGAAGGCCTAAATCTAAGTGCTAAAGTAGTGTGGGAGAGTGCATGCGCGTGAGTGTGTCTGTGGGTGAAGGTGTGAGCGTGTGTAAGTGTGCATGAGTGTAGGGGGTGATGGGGATTGGGCCTCCCGTTTTGCTCTCGTTAGGAAAATTCTCTGCCTTTATACCCTGCCAGCATACCCAACTCCTACCATATCTTTTCAAAGAAAATACAGAAATACAATGTCGTAATCTTAGACTGAGTGTTCTACATGAAAAAAGAAGTTAGACTTCGTCAAAACTAAAACAGAAGGAAAAGAATCTGGACTTCGTTGAAACTCAAACCTTTCGTGTATCAGAAGATAATATCGAAAAAGCGAGTTGGCAGTCTAGAGAAGAGAAAATATTTGTAAATCATATTATCTGATAAGGGTCTAGTATGCAGAACATTAAAAAAATAAATAAAAACTCATACAACCACCACAACAAGCGAAATCAGATGACCCAAGTAAAGACTGACACAGAGCCAGGCGTGGAAGTGACCAGGGCCTGCCTAGAGATTCCAGTGCACCGGAGGCTGAGACGGAGGATGCCGAAACGGAGGCCAGCCTGGGGTGCGGAAGGAGACTGGGGGGTCGGGGGGGGGAAGAAGGGAGGGAGGGGGAAAAGACTGAATAAACATCTCTTCAAAGAACAGAGACAGTGACAAGCACTGGAACAGAGGCCATGGGCTATTAGGGAAAGCAAACTAAAACCACTGAAGAGAGCTGCTTAATGGGCACAAAACTCCCTGTTTCTTTTTTTGAGGTGGAAAAAAAAAATCCCCAATTCAATTAGGTAGTGGTGATGCTTGCCAAACTTTCTGAATGCATTGGAAGCTGCTGAAATTGTAGAGTTTACGATAGTTAAAATTCTGTGTTCTGTAAATTTTACCTCCATCACAAAAGAAGAAAGTTCTTTATGTACCAATAGGAATAATCCCCAAGATGTTTGTCTTGTTTTGTTTTAGTAAAGCTAAAAGCAGATACCTGGCTGAAGACCCATCCGTGGTTATGCCGTCATTTCCAGCCATCTCCGGGTACTGTTTCCATTCAGAGGTGTTGTAAGTTCAGTTCTGGAGGGAGAACACACCCGTGTGCCCGCACAACCCATGTCTGAAAGCCCTATCGGCGGTACAAGGGATGGGGCCTTTGCAAAATAGCCATGCTTCCCTGAAGTCCTGAGGACGGAAAACCCAGGAGGGGATGAGAAAGAGACTACAGCCATACGCCAGTGCCTCGGGCCTGTATTCCTAACTACTCAGGAGGCTGAGGTCTCAGGACTGGAGTTCAAAACCAGCCCTAGAAGGTATATCTAAGCGACTCTTATCTCCAGTGAGCCAGAAAAAGGCCAGAAGTGGAGCCATGTTTCAAGCGTCAGTACCAGCACGAGAGAGAGGAGGGTCAGGAAGACGGAGACAGAGACAAGGGCAGGGAAAGGAGAGGAAGGGAAGAGAAGGGAAAAGCAACTAGAACTTTCTCTCTAGACCACAGGCAGGCACGAGCAGAAAAGGAGCTCTCTCCAACAGCAGCCAGCAGCGCCCTGGGCTGAGACCTGTAGCTTCCAGGCTAATAGGAAATCAAGGTTTGTAAGTCACGTCATCTGTGTTAGCGTTCTAACGCTCTGGCAAAACATTTGAGAGAAACACACTTCTAAGGAGGAAAGGCTGACTTGAGGCCGCCAGGCCCTGGGTCAGGGCAGAGCTTCGTGGTGAATAGGGGCTAAGAAAACCGCACACATACAAGGAGACCGTGGAAAGGCAAAGAGAGACGGGGCAGGCCTCAATTTCCCCGTCACCAGCCCTAGGTCCCGCATCTTAAAAGTTCTACCCCCTCCCAATAGCATCTCAGTCTGGGCACCAAACTTTCCCATGAGCCTTTGGAAGACAATTATTAATTTTTTTTAAAAATAGCATCATTGGGCTGGGAATATGGCCTAGTGGTAGAGTGCTCGCCTCATATACATGAAGCCCTGGGTTCAATTCCTCAGCACCACATATATAGAAAAAGCTAGAAGTGGCACAGAGGCTCAAGAGGTAGAGTACTAGCCTTAAGCAAAAAAGAAGTCAGGGACAGTGCTCAGGCCCTGAGTTCAAGCCCTAGGTCACACACACACACACACACACACACACACACACACACACACACACAGCATCATCTACGCATCTTGGGATAGCAACCCAAAATGACTAAGAAGAGAGAAAGAGAAAGATTCACCATTCTACCTGCCTGGCATGGGAATGGAGTCAGCAAGAACAGGGAGCCCCAGCTCTGCCTTTGGTTCCGGGGTAGCTCGCAGCTCCCCTGGGACAAGCCCTCCATGGTGCTAAGCGCCATTTTGGACTTGCCAGGTAAACATTTCCATATACCATGACCCCCAAATACAAGTCAACTGCTTCGCTTGCTGCTCAGCTAAAAGACAAACAATAATAGCAGACGGCGATCAGTTCCAATGCTGGAAGAAAAGCAGGCTGAGAGCACTGTTTACAGGATAACACGCCGCTATATTTTATGGGCAATTTTAGGGATTTTCAAGGGTAATTCTGACCATCTGTGATTCTCAATTCAAGCAAGGGCTTTAAACTCTAATCCGAGTTAAATGTCAGTGCATCACACTAAGAGCGTAAATCTACTTCCCCTCATAGAAAACAGGGATGGAAGCAGTTGTACCTCTGGTGCCCACCATTTCCCCGAGTTCCCTCACCTTTTCCTCCCATAAACCTACACCAATCATGTTCATGGCACCGGAGGGTAGGAAGGCGGTGTGCACGTGATTTGCATACAAATCTCATCTAAGCTCATCTAAGTACCTGTCTGGGGTTTTTTCATTAGAGGGGAAACTGAGGCTCCAAAAGGCTAGGTGATTATCTCAGTTAAGTAGCGGAGTCAGTGGTGACCCCGAGCTGAGATCCAAAGGCCATGTTCCAACTCTCCTACTGCCTCCCAGGTCCGGCTGGATCACAGCTCGTCAGCTCGCCTGCTTCCCTCCTCGCCTCCCTACCCCAAACTAACGTATTTCTTCCGTTTCCATCTGATTTAGTCCCTTCTGTGGAGGCAGCTTCCTCGCCTGCAAATCTGTCTCAGGGAGACTCTGAGACAACTCCTTCCCAGAAATGGGCTCAAGCACCAGGCCAACACACACTCTGGGCCCTGAAACCCTGCCACGACATGGCAGGCTGCTTTTTCCAGTAGCTCCTTTACCATTCCCCTGCCATTCCCCGTGTCTTTCTACCCCCCGAGGTATTTCCAATGGTGCCGGCTTCCAGAACGACCTGCAGCTCTTAGGATTTTGCTGTTGTTGGTTTCATGCTGGGGTTTCTAAACCACCCAACCCAGCTCCCCTGCCTTCATTTCTTTTTCTGTCCTTGGAATCTGAAGCATCTCCCAATTTACTACCATCTGCTACCTTAATTAATAGGCTGTTTACCTCCCCTGCAAGACCTCGCGAGATTCTCTTGGACGCCATCCCTAAGTTGGTGCACATAGCAAGCTCTCATTAGTCTTGGTTCATAATCCAGCTTTCAATCTAGTTGACAGCTCTCATCTCCAAGCCAATCTGAGTTATGTGTGGGGTTTTTTTTTTTCCCCTTCAAAGAATCTCAGAAGACACAAATACGCTTTCTTCGAGCCTGGAACAAATTACTGCTACACCATTCCCTGTCCACTCCTTTTATTATTTGAAGGGAACTAAAAGAAAGAACAAGGACAAGAAGAAAAGAACGCTGATCTGGTTTATTTGATACTAAATTCAGTGGTTTCCTCTCCGCACTCGGGTCTCAGGTCCGCATGATTACCCGTGGAGCATTCTCACTTGTGAATCACAGGATGGCGTGCTGGCTTCTGCCCTCCCCCCTCCACGCCTCCCCCCCATCCCCCTCCACCCTCCCCAGAAGACTGGAGCTGGAACCAGCACATACCAGAAGATAAACACACAGAGTGACTGGCCTTAGGACATCAACTCCAGCATCCTGTCAGTCAGGAATGACCCATTTCTTCTTCTTTTTCTTTTAAGATTGGAAAAGAGCCCATTATTCGAATTGTTGTGATATGATGGTAGTTGCAAGTGTTCCTTAAAATGCAAGTGTCCTAATCGGTGGTGCACACCTGTAATCCTAGCTACTCAGGAGGCAGACCTCTGAAGATCATGACTGGAAGCCAGCCTAGGCAGGAAAGCCTGTGAAACACACATCTACAATTAAGCAGGAAAAAAGGCAAACAGTAGAGCACCAGCCTTGACTGAAAAAGCCCTGAGTTCAAGCCCCTGTACCAGCACACAGAGAGAGAGAGAGAGAGAAAGAGAAAGAGAGAGAGAGAGAGAAGAAAACAATAGAATGCACTTGTCCTTTGTTCTTCGCAGGCAGAAGGAAGAGAAGGAGGACAGATCTGTAGATCTTCCTCTGGGTTTGGGGTAAGGCTGGCTTCTTCAATTTGGTTTCAGTGACAGGCCTAAACATGACTCTTTCCTATGTCCTAAAGATTTGGGGAGGGCTGGGAATGTGGCTTAGTGGTAGAGTGCTTGCCTTATATGCATGAAGCCCTGGGTTCAATTCCTCAGCACCCCATAAACAGAAAGGCCAGAAGTGGTGCTGAGGCTCAAGTGGTAGAGTGCTCGCCTTGAGCAAAAGAAGCTCAGGGACAGTGCCCAGGCTCTGAGTTCAAGCCCCAGGACTGGAAAAAAAATAAAAGGAAAAAAAAGATTTGGGGAATGGTGCAGATTTCTAGGCCTCACTCCACAATACTCTAGTTAGGAGTCTGAGACCCTGGCTGAGGACTCTGGGTTTTCCCAAAGCCTCATGTGTACTTTTTAATAACTAAGTAAACCCGAGAGGCACTAGACCCTCAAAGTAGCCTAGAATTGTCCATTACTATTTTAGTCAGCCATTTGTCAGATGAGGAAACTAAAGTTCAGGTGGTCTAAATAATTTGCCCTGCAACCCAGAATAAGAAATTATAACCCCAGCATTAATTTGGTGCCTTCTCCAGGATTCCAAGGCGCTGTTATTGTGATGGGGAAATCAGTCCAGGACATACCTCAATGCCATTTTTCTAAGAGGAGTATTTATTAGGTATTGCCGAAAGAGATCTAGGCACACGCCAATCAATGTGTATAGCACACGAATCCTAACAACCAAGGTGCCCATTGCTGGTGAATATAAACAAATGTAGTGTGCCCGTGCGATGCATTGTTATTTATCTATGAAAAAGGCGGCTAGCTTGGATGCCCATCCCCCATTTCTCAGGCGCCTCCTATGCCAGTGACCACACCACCGAAGCTGAGCAAAGCTCAACCTTCAAAATGCTTCTTTTTTAGCTCTGGACACTGGGGTCGCTCCCCTTTCTCTCTGTGGACACAATCTCCAAAGAAGGGGTGAGTCTTGCTGGTCATCCAAGGTGGACGCCCTGTAAGGAGGCTGGAGAGGCGACTTGAAGGGGTCAAAGCTGGTTGAGATGCCTGTCCCCGTCCCGTTATACTTCAGCTGGTTGCTGGGAGAGTGGTCTGCAGTTCTGGGGTCAATTCTTTTGCAGGGGTGGGGGAGGGGAAGGGACAGGGCAGTAGTAAGGTTTAAACTCAGGGCTTTGCACTTGCTACACAGGTTCTTGACCACGTGAGCCACACCCCTGCCCTTTTTGCACTAGTGCTAGCTATTTTTCTAATAGGGTCTTGTCCTAACTCCCTACCCTATATATTACACACACACACACACACACACACACACACACACACACACACACAACTTGACCACTTTTGCCAGGACAGCAGCTTAGACTCAGACCTTGCGCTCTCTCTCTTAGCGTTTTCATTCAAGGATGGCCCTCTACCACGTGAGCCACAGCTCCACTTCTGGCTTTTCTCTGGTCAATCAGAGATAAGAGTCTCAAGGGATTGAGGAGGAAGATGGCGCCACCACAGTAGGGAGGCACCCCAACTCGCTCCAACTGAATAGCGAGCCGGGAACTCCAGCACCCAACACCCCATCAAGAACCCAGCAAAACCAGCAGCCAGAAGCAGTGGAGAAACGCAGGAAACAAAAAGGAACAAAAAAAGAAGAGCCTATCACCTGCACGGAGCTGGAGAATCTCTGGGGTACCCTCCCCCCACCAGCCAACCCTGGCCCGGGCAGGGCCAGGCTGGGAAAGGGGACCTGGCGATCGGCAGACCGACTGCCAAAAACCCACACCCACACCGGGAGCACAGAGTCCAGACAGTAGGACTCCATGGACCCCAGGGAGAGCGCGGACCAAGACACACGGCGACGGCGGCAATGGGAAGTTCGGGTCCACACGGCCGGGAAAGGAAATGAGCCGTGGGGGAACCAAGCGGTGCAGAAGGGGAGAGCCGGGGCCGCCACCACGACCTTTCACCACACACCAGCACTCCACCCCCGAAGGACCAACGGTGGCACGGGACACACACACAATCCAGGACCAGTGAGTCCCCACTACCCCCTCCCCCAACAGGAGACCCAGAGACCCAAACCCTACAAAGAAGCTAGAACTGCCTCCCTCCCCCTCCCCACCCCAAGGGAACAAAGAACCCCCAAATCAGGTGGCACGCTCCCATCAGGCTCTGGGAAGATGCAGGAGTTAGCAGGGGAAGGGCGGAGCAGAGCCAAGGCAGCAGAGGAGTCTGAACTGGCAGAACTGGCCCTGTCCCTTCCCAACAGGGGCCGGGGGACGGCCGGCAGG
Organism: Perognathus longimembris pacificus; assembly: GCF_023159225.1. NCBI lineage: Eukaryota > Metazoa > Chordata > Mammalia > Rodentia > Heteromyidae > Perognathus > Perognathus longimembris. The sequence continues at coordinate 7,956,624 of NC_063162.1, read as the reverse complement.
GCAAGCCCCACCCGAGGCGCCTGGACCTCTCGGACTCTGACAACTAAAATCAGAGGCACTGGTGGGCAATACCAGCCCAGCAGGGACACCTGGGCCTGATCACGCGCCCCCCCCTTGCAGCGGAGGTGCAGTCTGAGGGCGCTAACCCGCGCCTGGACGGTTGATCCCACTGGGCCCCACACATACCGCCCCCCACAGCGGACTCGCGGGAGGGCGCAAGCACAAACCAACAACCGAGGGCTCGCTCTGGTAGGCGTACCCCGCTCAGGTGGGTGGGGCCACAGCGGCAGCGCCTGCTCTGGTAGGTGCACCTGCACAGGAGGGCAGAGCTCTCCATCGGCCGTGCCCAATCAGTTTGGCACATTTCACACAAGTGGGTGGGCCGCCCTCAACAATATCGGCCCCGGAGCGGTCCACACGGGAGGGAGAACCGCCCAAGAAGGTCACGCTTACCCATTGGGCAGCAAGGTTCAACAGCCAAACCCAAACCCAGAGCCAGGACACCAGGACACAAGGCTCCCACTGACAGACCAGCGGGAACTAGCACAAAGCCGAACCAGGGAAGCCACCCACAGATCTCCAGATGCGCAAATCACGAAGAAATATAACACAGTTCATCAAAGGGCAAGCCAACTCGCCAGCTCCAAAAAGCAACATGACTGAAGAGGAGATGGAGACTAAAAAATCAATTGAGGGCTGGGAATATGGCCTAGTGGCAAGAGTGCTTGCCTCCTACACATGAAGCTCTCGGTTTGATTCCCCAGCACCACATATATGGAAAATGGCCAGAAGGGGCGCTGTGGCTCAGGTGGCAGAGTGCTAGCCTTGAGTGGGAAGAAGCCAGGGACAGTGCTCAGGCCCTGAGTCCAAGGCCCAGGACTGGCAAAAAAAAAAAAAAAAAAAAAAATCAACTGAGGCCATGTTAGCAGAAATGATGGAAAGCTTCAGAAACGAAATCAGAAAACAATTCCAGGAGTTTAGAGTGGAAATCTTGAAGGACATCCAGGAAGCCAAGAAATAAATGGAAGCAAAAATGGATACAATGCAAACTTCCATTAAAGAAGACCTTAACATCCTGAGAAGTGAAATGCATGAAAAAATAGATTTAAAATACAACTCTTTAAAGGAAGAAATTTCCACCATCAAAGCTGATCTGGCAACCATAAATAGCTCTCTGACATCCATTAACTCCGCAATTGAATCCACAGCACAAAGAATTGACCATATGGAATCCAGAATCTCTCTCTTGGACGATGATGCAGCCGATAAGAACCAGAAAACTACCACACTCCAAGAAACGGTGAAGCTTCAGGGCAGACTAATCCAGGAGGTAGTGGACAAAGACAAGAGATATAACCTGTGCATACTTGGAATAGAAGAAGGAGCCGAATACCAGAGCAGAGGGCTTCAACATATTTTCAATAAAGTTATTGCAGAAAATGTCCCCAATCTCACAAGGGACCCCATCCAGGTAACCGAAGCCTATAAGACACCTGGCAGGCCAGACCCCAGAAAAGCCACGCCAAGGCATATAATATTCAAGACTTCAGATCTCAAGAATAAAGAGCAAATTTTTAATGCAGCCAAAGCGAAGAAAGAAATTTACTACGATGGGAAGAGGATCCGAATAACAGCAGACCTCTCCACACAAACCTACCACGCGCGCGAAGAGACTGGAAGAATACCATCCAAGTTCTACAGGCCAACGACTGCCAACCTAGAATAAAATATCCAGCGAAGTTGGAGTTCACATTTGAGGGGAAAACCAAATCTTTCCATAGCAAACAGGATCTAAAGGAGTATGTGAGTAAAAAACCAGCCCTACAGCAAATTCTAAGAGGGGAATCCCACCCAACAGAAATCGTACAGGACACACAGACAGAAACAGAAAGAAACTACAATAGTCAGAGCCCAACAGAAAGAGCAGCTCACTAAAGACAAGAAAAAAAAAAAGGACAAACAGCCCAACAAGAAAATGGAAGGAGAAAAAACACTCTTATCCTTGATCTCTTTGAATATAAACAGTATAAACTCTCTGATAAAGAGGAGCAGACTGGCAGAATGGATCCACAAACAAAAAAGTTGCCATCTGTTGTTTACAAGAGACATACCTTACAACAAGGGACAAAAACAGGCTCCAAATGAAAGGATGGAGCAAGATCTTCCAAGCAAACGCACCTACCAAAACGGCAGATGTAGCCATCCTGATCTCAGGCAAGCTAGACTTTTCATTAAAATCAACTCAAAAAGACAAAGAAGGTCACTACATTTTAATACAAGGAAAAATCCAGAATCAAGGCATCACGGTGATAAATGTATACTCACCGAACAAAAGAGGCCCTACATATGTCAAGCAAATTCTCACAGAACTACAGAACAAGATAGACCCAAACACAATCATAGTGGGAGACTTTAATACCCCACTCTCTCCAAGAGACAGATCCAACATCCAGAGGATTAGTAAGGGAGCAGAGGACCTAAGTAACACCATATCCCAAATGGATCTGACAAATCTATACAGAATCTTCCACCCTACAGAGACCCAATAGACCTTCTTCTCAGCAGCCCATGGATCATACTCCAAAATAGACCATGTCATAGCCCACACAAAGAACCTCAGCAAATACAAAAGTATTGATGTCATCCCATGTATTATATCTGACCACAGTGGATTAAAAGTAACCCTCAATAACAACGGTTACCACAGAGGCTATACACATTCTTGGAGGCTAAACCCCACACTGTTATCCAACACTAGGGCCACAGACCAAATTAAAGATGAAATCAATGAATTCATAAGCCACAATGACAATGAAAACACATCACAAAGAAACCTATGGGACGCAGCTAAGGCAGTACTGAGGGGCAAGATCATTGCACTCAGCACCCACATTAAAAGAATGGAAGCAGAGCAGGTGAATACCCTCACGATGAAACTAAAACAACTGGAGAAACAAGAAATGACAGAATCTAAAACGACTAGGAGGGGAGAGATCACAAAGATTAAAGAAGAGATAAACTAGAAAGACCATTCAACAAATAAATAAGACTAAAAGCTGGTTCTTTCAGAAATAAAATTGGCAGACCCCTCGCAAGACTTACAAAAAAAAAAGAAAAGAAGAGACTCATATAAGTAAAATCAGGGACTCCACCGGAAAACTTACAAGTACACACGATATTCAAACAATCATAAGGAACTATTTCCAGAACCTCTACTCACTAAAAAACAATAATTTTACAGAAATGGATTCATTCTTAGAGAAATATAAACTGCCCAAACTGAACCAAGAAGAAATAAACCAACTAAATAAACCAATAACTTACAGCAAGATACAGGGGGTAATCAGGAACCTCCCAACAAAGAAAAGCCTAGGCCCAGATGGATTCACCAACAAATTCTATAAAACCTTTAGTGAGGAGCTAATACCAATACTCCTCAAACTCTTCCGCGAAATACAGAGGGAGAAATCCCAAACTCATTCTATGAAGCTAATATCATACTCATTCCCAAACCAGGCAAAGACCCAACAAAAAAAGAGAACTACAGACCAATATCACTAATGAACACAGACGCAAAGCTCCTCAATAAAATATTAGCTAACAGGATCCAGAAACTGATCAAGAAAATTATACATCATGACCAAGTAGGCTTCATCCCACAGTCACAAGGATGGTTCAACATCTGTAAATCAATCAATGTAATTCACCACATAAACAGAACTAAAATCAAGAATCACATTGTTATCTCAGTCGATGCCCAAAAAGCCTTTGACAAAATACAACATCCATACTTTATTAAAAACTCTGGAGAGAACAGGAATAGATGGAACATTCCTCAAAACAATAAAAGCCATATACAACAGACCAACTGCTAACATCATATTAAATGGAGAGAAACTTAAATCATTCCCCCTAAACTCAGGAACAAGACAAGGATGCCCACTCTCCCCACTTCTTTTCAACATAGTGCTGGAATCCCTAGCCATAGTAATAAGGCAAGAGGAGGACATCAAAGGGATCCACATCGGCAAGGAAGAAATCAAGTTATCCCTATTCGCAGATGACATGATCTTATATCTGAAGGACCCAAAAAACTCAATCCCCAAACTCCTACACCTAATAAACCATTTTGGCAAAGTAGCAGGATACAAAATCAATCCACAAAAGTCAGTAGCTTTTCTGTACACCAGCAATGTACAAACAGAAAAGGAAATTATGGAAACAATTCCATTTACAGTAGCCAAAAAAAGAATAAAGTACCTAGGGATCAACCTAACCAAGGATGTGACGGACCTATTTAATAAGAACTATAAAAATCTAATAAGGGAAATCAAAGAAGACACAAGGAGATGGAAAGACCTCTCATGCTCATGGGTAGGCAGAATTAATATAGTGAAAATGGCCATATTGCCCAAATTGTTATACAAATTCAATGCAATCCCTATCAAAATCCCAGTTACATTCTTCACTGAAATAGAGAAAGCAATCCATAAATTCATATGGAACAGCAAAACACCTAGAATAGCCAAAGCAATTCTAGGCAAAAAAAGCAGTGCAGGAGGTATCACAATACCAGACTTCAAGCTCTACTATAGGGCCATCATAACAAAAACAGCCTGATATTGGTATAAAAACAGACCAGAAGACCAATGGATTAGAATTGAAGATCCAGAAATAAAACCGCACTCTTACAGTCAGCTGATATTCGACAAAGGAGCTAAAGACATACAATGGAATAAACATAGCCTCTTCAACTACTGGTGCTGGGAGAACTGGGCAGCCATATGCAGAAAACTCAAAGTAGAACCAAGCCTATCACCATGCACCAAGATCAACTCAAAATGGATCAAGGACCTCAATATCAGACCTGAATCCTTGAAACTACTGAAGGACAGAGTAGGAAAGACGCTAGAACTTATAGGCACAGGAAGGAACTTCCTGAATAGAGTCCCAGGGGCACAACAAATAGGGAGAGACTCGACAAATGGGACTACTACAAAGTAAAAAGTTTCTGCACAGCTAAGGATATAGCCACCAAAACAGAAAGACAGCCAACCAAATGGGAAAGGATCTTTACCAGCACAGCAACAGACAAAGGCCTAATATCTGTCATCTACAGAGAACTCAAAAAACTAAGCCCCTCCAAGCCCAATAAACCAATTAGGAAATGGGCAAAGGAGCTAAAGAGAGACTTCACAAGAGAAGAAATAAAAATGGCAAAGAAACATATGAGGAAATGTTCAACATCCCTGGTAGTAAAGGAAATGCAAATAAAAACAACCCTGAGATACCACCTCACTCCAGTTAGAATGGCCTATACTCTGAACTCAGGCAACAACAAATGCTGGAGGGGGTGCAGGGAAAGAGGAACCCTTCCCCATTGTTGGTGGGAGTGCAAATTAGTACAACCACTTTGGAGAACAGTATGGAGGTTTCTCAAAAAGCTCAATATAGACCTACCCTATGACCCAGCCATAACACTCCTAGGCATCTATCCTAAACAGCAAACCCCAAGATATCAAAAAGACATTTGTACTTCCATGTTTATCGCTGCACAATTCACAATAGCCAAAATATGGAAACAACCCAGATGCCCCTCCACAGATGAATGGATCCAAAAAATATGGTACTGATACACAATGGAATACTACATAGCGATTAGGAATGGTGAAATATTGTTATTCTCAGGGAAATGGTCAGAACTCGAACAAATAATGTTGAGCGAGACAAGCCTAGAATACAGAAAACAAAGGGGCATGATCTCCCTGATATATGACTGTTAAGAAGGGGTGATGGAGAGACAGTAGAGACCAGGTCTGTGAAACCAAAAACTGCTTGTCAAATGGTATTTCCCACAGAATTGGGGCAGCGATCCAACAGTATGTAACTAAAACCAAACAACTACTCAACATATAAAGGTAAAAAATTGACCTCTCAGTGGAATACAATAGCTCAAAAGCTATGTATGTACGTTCATATGAGACTACTGTCGACATATGGTCTAATATCGACATTACATTTAAAGCCCTAGGCGAACTTTCTTGGGCTTGGCCACGTGGCTACTGTCTATGTTCTTGGTACATTGTATATTGTATATATGTCTACCTGACCTAGGGAAGGGAAAGAAAAACAGGGCGTAAGATATCACAAGAAATGTACACACTGCCCTACTATGTAACTGTACCCTTTTTGCACAACACCTTGTCAAAAAATTTGTGTTTAATTAATAAATAAATAACCAAAAAAAAAAAAAAAAAAAGAGTCTCAAGGACTTCCCTGCCCCTGCTGGCTTCAAACCACCCTTGATCCCCAGATCTCAGCCTGCTGCACCTGGCTAGTCACGATCCTCTTAGGCACGCTGCCTGTGTGGCTGCAAGGGCAGAATATGGACTCCGCTTGAGATGGGGTCTTCTTCCTCCATGGGCCCCCCCCCCAGCCTGAACCCTCCACTTCTGGAGTAGCTCCAGGTGTGGACGCAGCCCCATGCCCAGCCCCTCCAGTCACGTCTTACCTTCTCCGTGCGGTCTCTCCTTTCCTGGAAAAGAGCCTCTAGCACCTGCTAGATGCACAGCCCTGACTGCAAGGTGTAAATTGGATTACACGATTGCTAAAGTGGTTTCTAGATCTTAAAACTCCAGCAATAACAGAAAACAAATGGAAATTCTCTCATCCTGAGAATGGCATTCCACACCAATTGGACCACATAGAAAAGTGTCCTCCCGTGAACAAAGTCACCACTAGCTAAAATGGGTTAAGTGGCCAGCCTGAACATGCTAAGGCCCTTTAGGGTCACAGAAGCCTCCTTTTCGAAGAGCAGATGCGAACAGGAGACAGGAGAGAAAGCGACTCCTGTAGGAGTTCAACATCCTTAATGTATGCTTTAAATTTGGTCCAGGGAGTTCTTCAAGAGCATTTTTCCCCTCCCCTGTGTTTCCCAGAATGATCAGTATCTTGAAGGAAAATATGATCACGTCCTCCAGATGAAGGATGCTGAGTAAAAAAGATCCTAGGCGCTCTCTCTCTCGCTCACACACACACACACACACACACACACACACAATGGCCACAACACGTGTGAGCCTGCAGGGGAAGATGCCATCTGTGCTCTTGGAGAAGGCGGGCCAGCGGGGCTCCCTCTCTGGGTTCTAACCCAGGGACTCACAGAGAGGAAGACTAGGATGAAGTGTGTCCCCGCCATCCTGACTGTTTCCAGCCACAGTGGACACTTCCATGAGCGCTGTCCACTCCAAGGTGGACAATGTGGCTGCTCACTTAGGATTCCCCATTTATCTAAGCACAGCCGCCCGCCACCCCCAGACTGGAAATGGGGGGTTGGGGGGGGAGGCTTAAAGAAAGGCCTGCCAAGGGAACGCAAGAAGAATGGCATATACCATAAGTAGACTGGAGGTTCTGCTAGAAATACTTTGTCCTCTTTTAATAGTTAACCTGACCCTCACTCCAGAATCTAAGAACAGTGAGGGGTCTATTGTGCACCTGGGCAAAGCAATGCACGCGGCAATGTCTTGCAATCTGGGGTTCAACGATTGCCCCACACAGCTGAGCCTGCTCGCAGGCAGCTCCCAGAGGCTGCACACACACACATGGACATGCACACACACACACATACACACACTTTATCTCCCCGCCCCCCCACCCCCGGCCCCAGGAGACTCAAGGTTTTATGATTTTAAAACAGAGCCTGAGCGAGTCTCCATCTTATCTGGGAGCCGAGCGGTGTCACTTTGCCAGCAATGGTATCCTGGTAAGAATTCCCTCTCCCTCAGCCCTCGGGAGCCGCCTCAGCCCGCCAGGCTCCCGCTGAGATAAAAATACAACTCATTTAGGTCAATGATTACATTGAAAGTTATAATATTACCAATTAGGTTTCAACTAAGACAAAAGAAATTCTTTGAGCGGGTCACAGCAATGCCTGTGTCCTCCCCCTCCCCAGAATGTGGAAAGTCCTATGAAAACCCTAGGGGGGCCCCCTCCCCCTCCCCCCACTCCCCGCCCACCATACTTCGTCACTGGTGTCTCCGCTTTCAATCTCAGAACAACCACTTATTGTCTCCAAAGCACATATTTATCTGAGAGACTGTGTGCTTGTTGGGTTGTGGAAGGAACCTTCCAGAATCAAGCGTGACCCTTGTCTCTGCCAGCCCTGATGTTGCAGGAGGAGAGGATGCTCTTTCTGTGCACCGCTTGGGGCCACGAGTCTATGGGAAGTTGTCTCTCGTGTGTAGAACTCAGGTGTGTCAACCCTGCACCTGTATGAACCCTAGACCTAGCACCTGTTTAAGACAAATGTCCCAGCGGCCTTCCTTACTAGATCCTCATCCCTACCTTGAGCTTCCCAGGTCCCCAAGTCCAGAACAACAGGTACTCCCCCCACAGCTCAGCCACGTTCTAAACACCACGGGAGATGGAGAAACTATCTCGCAAGCCAAGGCTTATCTGCCCATGGAGACCTTCACCCAAGAGTCACCGCCCCCCTGAGCCATCCGCCGACACCAGACCCCTTCCTGTTGAATTCCCCGGCACAGGAGGCCAAGTTGAGTGGATTAAGGATCTGGAACAACCTCCCCAGACCTTTCTGGGCAGTGAGCAGCCTTGGAAGTAGCAGCCTACCAGTTGCTTCTAGAGCCTCTTGTCTAGGGATGGGGCATTGTGGGAGGAGACCCCATCCTGCACAATGCCTATACACCGTCCTCTAAGGACTAGTGTCACCACTAGAGTTACCCCTTCCATGGCTTCATTTAGGCTATTGGAGACTTCGGGGAGCTGAAGCCCGTGGGAAAAAGAAAGCAAACACAACATTTCATCTAAGAAGTCAGTTCCCCAGTGCACTGGCCCAGCTGGGACTCTGGTTCAGAGGTTTCCATTGGACCATGGGAGATGTCAAGTCACACAAGGCCCAGGTTGACCCTAGACTTGGGGTATTTATTTATTTTTGATGCCCATACTGGGGCTTGAACTCAGGCTGGGCCTCGATTTTTCCCTCACAGCTGGAGCTCTGTCACTTGAGCTAGGTCTCTACTACCAGCATTTTTGCTGATTAATTGGAGGTAAGAGTCCCCTAGACTTTCCTACCCAGGCTGGTTGTAAACTGGGGTCTTCGATTCTCAGCATTCTGAGTAGCTTCCATTACAGGTGTGTTGTGTTATGTGTTTTGTTTTCTTTTGTTTGCCAGTCCTGAGGCTTGAACTCTGGGCCTGCGTACTGTCCCTGAGCCTCTTTGTGCTCAAGATGAGCACTCTACCACTTGAGCCACAGCACCACTTTTTCTGAGTAGTTTATTGGAGATAGGAGTCTCACAGACTTTCCTGCCTGGTCTGGCTTTGAACCGCAACCCTCAGATCTCAGCCTGAGTAACTAGGATTACAGGTGTGAGCCACCAGTGCCCAGCTGGTTTGTTGTTGTTGTTGTATGGGATTTTTTTCTGTTTGCCTTTGTTTTTAGCACAGTGTTTTTTCAGAATCATTTTTTAAATGTTTTTTTTTTTTGCTTTATTGTTAAAGTGAAGTACAGAGGGGTTACAGTTTCACATGTAAGGCAGTGAGTACATGTTTCTTGTTCAATTTATTACCTCCTCCCTCATTTTCCCCCACCTCCCCCTCCCCTTTCCCCTCTTTCCACCATGAGTTGTACAGTTGGTTTACACCAAATGGTTTTATAAGTTTTGCTTTTGTTCAGAATCATTTTGATTTACACACACAAAAAAAAATATTAAGTTGAAAATAACCAAGTTCCATCACTCCCTCCCATGGTCCCGTAGAATTAACTCTTGCATTAAGTTGGTAAGCTTTTTACAACTCACAAGCCAATCTTGATCCACAATTATTAACTAAGCTCTATTGTTTACATTAGGGTCCATTTGTGGTCTCAGACATTTTATGGGTTTCAACAAACGGTTAATGACATATTTCCACCATTAGAGGATCATACAGTACAGACCATAAAAATCTCCACATTCCACCCAGTCATCCTCTATCCACCTCAACTAACAGCGAGGGGGGGGAGGGGTATCTCTAATTTGCTAGAAGAATCTATAGGTTTTCTTAAATGAGTGATATGGATTGATTTGAGTCATAAAAGCATCATAAAGCTGAGCTCACAGAGGCCTGTTAAGCCTGGTCAGGAATGTCCACTCTACCCGAGTGCCTGTATAATAGTGCAGAAAACATCATTCGCCATCACAAAATGCAACTCTCTGCAGGATCCCAGTAGCAGAGCCAAGTTCAGTGACTCTTCTAATCTGGTGGAAGAGAAAGAAGGCAGAGCACGAAGGCAGCCTCTTCTACCCTGGCATGAGAGCCTACTGGGCATGCGTGAAGAGTGCGGTGGTAGGCATTCTGGCATGGGAGCCCACTGGGCATGCGTGAAGACCAGGTTGTGCAGACTAGATGTAGTAGGAATTGGCAGGAACCAAAAGGAAGACAGAGTTTAGCAACACAGAGCAACGGTTCTCAACACATCACGGGGCAGCAGAGAGGATCTCAAAGATGCTTCCCCCAAGACTCATGAGTTTAAAACAATTTTTGCAATGGTACCAAGAACACGTTTGCCTTTTCGTATTCTCCTTCTCACAAGAGCGTATCGGGTTTTCCCATCTATACGGCGTGCGGTCCCACCACAAGCTAAATGAACAGCGACACAAAAGCCAGCTGTCTCCTGTAAAAGATGACAGTAAAAGAATTTGACCAAGTGTAAAATAAATTCTTTTTTTTTCCTTTTTTAATGTTTGGGGAATTGTAATTCATTTTCATTTAAATAGTCGTGTGTGATGGGTTCATTGGGGCTTCTTTACGTGAAATAAGTACTAAGTCTTCTCAGTTTCAATTTCTAGTAGGATGAAGATTAATAGATAGAATGCCCACAACATCAGCTGTGGGGAATATTTGACCATGTTGAGAGTATAAATAAATCCAAAGGAGTTGGATACTGGCACTTCACACTATTATCCTAGCTACTCAGAAGGCTGAGGGCTGAGGATCACAATTCAAAGCCAGCCCAGATTGAAAAGTCTAGGAGACTCTTAGCTTCAATTAACCAGCACAAAGCTGGAAGTGGAGCGGTGACTCAAGTGGTAGAGTGCTAGCCTCGAGTGAAAAACCCAGACAAGAGCACAAGGCGCTGAGATCAAGCCATTAGCAGCACAAAGGAAGCAGCAGAAAGGAAGAGGCAGAAAAGCAGGTGTAAGAAGAGAAGGAGGAGGAAGAACAGGAGAAAGAGGAGGAGAAGGAGAAGGAGGAAGAGGAGAAAAAAGTTGTCCAAAGGGTAAGAGACTCATTGACCTAAGAGGTAAGGATGGGTTGAAGCCCCAGTTCTGTCACGTGGGTAGCTTAATTTCATTCCCCAACTCCAAGCCTTCAGTTCATCCACCGTGAATGAGTGGAAAGATGGGGTGGTTGCAAAACCAACATCCTGATTTATAAGAAAGCATGTGTTCTCAGAATAGATGAGACAGCCAATAAACGGCGAAGGAGGGAGGGGGATGATGCAGAGAAAGCGCAAATCTCCCTCTCAACGTGTATATATAATAGGCGTTCCATTATAGGGGGGAATGACGTGAGCAAAGAGACAGATATTCCTCTTCTGGTTCTGAGCGTGTGCATGGAGGCTGAAAAGCAGGGCCGGACATGGCCAGCCTGTATAGCCGCAGCCCTACACACAATGCACGGACACACACCCAACGCACAGACACACACAACACACAGCCACGCCCACAGCCTAGTACTGCGGGAGTGACCGCGCACCCCACCGCACCGACATTGATACGTGAAAGTGACCACACCCAAAAATCAAGCTGCACAAACACTTGGGGGTTGCCAGACCTTGGTCCATGACACATCACAAGTCCTCACAAGTACCCACCGTCTTCTCATATGTTTTCAATCCTTGTCTGCTTGTGCCCAAAGATCTAGACCCAGACTAGAGTGTAGAAGTGTGCAGACAGAAACCCATACTCCAGGTACCAACCAGAAGAGCGTCCTGCCGGATGTGCGGGGCAGATGCCAAAACCAAAGCAGCCGCTCACGTGCCGTGCAAGGGGAAGGCGGGAGGGGCTGAGGGCCAGGGGAACCACCCAGACCAGAGGGTGCACGGCAACTCGGGGAGCCACCCAGACCCCAGCTAACCGAACGTGGCATGGTTAGACGTCAAGAACGCAATGGTGGCAGGAGGAAGGCACAGGGGATCTCAGCCACCCAGGATGGCGGCAGCAGAGCGCACCCCCCCCCAACCCACCAACTCCCTAGGCCCAATGGTGTGCAGGTGAAGTGGTAGCGCCAGCCTGCATGACCTCCTGGGAAGGTCGCTGGGGATAGAGCGGAAGGAATCCATCTCTTAAACTCGCTCTTGCCAGCTTGTGTCCCCAAGGGCAGAGAGAGAGGGATCCACGGAGAGCCGTCCTGGGGGCAAATGGGAATGGTCCGGGCCCCTGGGGACAGTCAGCGATGGTCGTCAGCCCTGGAGGGCTTAGCGACCCTCGTCGCAGTCTGTGCGTGCAGAACACATCGCCAGGCGGTGCCACGCCCGTTTCCTCCAGGACCTGGCCGCCCGGGCTGGCAGGTGTGCAGCGCAGATGCCAAGGCCGGAGCGGCCCAGACGCCAAGCGGTCCGCGCTGGCGCTCGGCACCGCCGACAGCTGGGCAGGACACGCACCACGCACGCACAGGGCGAGGCGGCATGGGCTCTGGCCGTCCTGTCACGCTGCCTCCTCCCGGAGAAGCGGGGCGTGCCTCTGACATAAGGGGCGTTCTGCTCGGGCACCTGCATCCTAACACCGAGGGGATATATTGGTCAGAAGAAGTTAGGCTATGGAGCAGAAACAAACAAGCCAAGGAACCACTCAGCCCCAACACAACATTCCTAAGTGATGCAATCAGGAGACGCTGGGCCATGATGCTATTCCGAACGCAGTGTTTCAGTGGCTGGATCCCCTCTATACGCTTGTTTTGTACTCCCATTACACATCCAATGCAGAAGGCGGGGGTCTTTGCCCACGGAGTCATTTGGGAACACGCTTGGGCATGCCTCTACCATCGTTCTACTAGGTAGGGGAAGAGGACAGAGACAAACGAAGATTTCCTACCTATGAAGCCCTCCGTAGCACCTCCACCCATGCAGGGCGTATGGTCCCAGTGATCTTCATAAAGGTCAGCGCGTGTCCCGTGGTCTCCCTGCCTCTCCGGGGACTCTCGCCACCTGCCAGGCCTCGTGCTATGGAGTCAGCCCACGGCCCGGCCTTCCAACCCCACAGCAAGCACTGAGAATCGGAGTCCAATCACGTCTCCATTTGACAAATGAGGGCACGAGGTCGAGAGGGGGAAAATGACTGCTCAGGATCATACAAGTAGCAGAGATGTGACTTGGCGTCAAGCCAGCCATCCACAGACTCCATCCACTGAGGTGCTTTTTGGTAGTGAGTGTGAATGTGTGTCATGGGCGTGCGCACGTGCGCATGCCAGTACTGGAGCTTAACCTCGGGGTCTCATGCTTTACCTCCAAGCTGGTGCTCTACCACTTGAGCCACACCTCTACTTCCAGCTCTTTGCTGGTTCATTGGAGATAAAAGCCGAGTGGACTTTCCCCCTTGGGCTGGCTTCAAGCCACCTGAACTCATCCACCTGAGTAGCTGGGGTCATAGGCGTGAGCCACCAGTGCTCAGCTTTCCCGGATGATCGACAGTAAAACTCACACAATAGAGACTCTGAGCCCCTGGAAAAGTGTCTGTCCTGGAAAGTGTGCAGGCCGCGATAGCAGATTATGCTGCTGGATTATGTCTTGATATGGCACAAGTTTAGCTCTCACCTCAGAGGTGGAAGACACTGTCAGGGAGCAAGCCTAAACGCCCTCTCCTCCATCTTTATGCCATTTCACTGGGGAAATCGTCAGTGTCTCCCAAGCCCCATCTTGCCCCCCAAGACCCGTGGTGGCCCTGTCCATTGGCGTGCCAGCCCATTTCGGTCCCAGCCATTCTGGATCAGGGCAGTTTCCCCTCCTTCCCTTCTCAGTCCCACCCCTGGGAGATAACGACCTCCACCGGCTCCCAGGCCTGGCTACCCACAGAGAGGAGACACTCGCTGCAGAAGGTCAACCCAGCTTCCTTAGAGACCCCCCTCCCCGGGATCCTGAGTTATCTAATCAGTTCCATTTCCCAGGCTTTGCTCTTGGTTCCTATCTACATTGTTCAAGAGAAAACAGTCAAGGACTAAGGTTTCCTATGCTTCCTTTCCTTTCTTTTCCTCTTTCTTATTTTTATCACAAAGATTAAGGCCAGGCACTATAACTTGAGTCATTCTTGTTTTCAAATGGATCATATCACGTATGCAATTACTGACGCTTGAACTCAAGGCCACACAACCCTTGCTTAGCTTTTTCCCTCAAAGCTGGCGCTCCACCACTTAAGCCACAGCTCTCCTTCTGAGTTTTTTTTGATAGCTAGCTAGAGTAAGAGTCTCATGGACTTTCCTGCTAGGGTTGGTTCCGAACTACAATCCTCAGATCTCAGCCTCCTGGGTAACTTAGATTACAGGTGGGAGCCACCAGCACCCAGCCTTAAATCCTTCATTCTTAAAAACATTGGCCAAGACAAGAAGGCGAGAGCCCACAAAGCCTGAAGCGTCAATTCCCCTTCCCTGATGCTGACACTGCTGATCCCCAGCAACAGAAACAGCACACGCATGCGCAAATGCGTGTGCGCGCACACACACACACACAGGTGTTCACACACATTCCTGCACACAGTGCACACACGTCCATGAATGCCATCTTGGCACACACACCACCTCCACATTCACAGACACCCCAGTTGCCCTCGGCCTTCGTTCGCAGATTCTGTCTTTCAACTCCTCTAGCAAGCTTAGGTCCTACGAGGCATTACCTTCATTCCCCAAGGCGGAATCTTTGGCCTGTGGCCTTCTGGTGTGGTTATTTCCTCTTCCCAGTTGGTTGACAATTCCCCGAGGGTAGGAAATAGATTTCCTCAGTTCTGGCGCACACACCTTGCCGAGCCCACAGTGATTTGTTTCATGAGAAGTCGCTGGTACACCGCGTGGATAGATGGGTGGTGGAGCCACAGTGTGGCAATAGCGGGAGTCGGTGGGTGGCAGGCTAGAACGCAAGGAAGCCCAGGTCCCCACCGCATCGATCACCAGTTGATGAGCCTACTTCTCCAGCCTCGGCTTCCCTCCCTAAGGAAACACGGCTGGCTTCGGGCACCTCTTCATCCCAGGAGCCCCTCCAGACAGCCCAGCTACCCGCTCACCCCCTGCTGGCCTGTGAGAGGGTGTCACTATCTGTGTTCAGTCCTGGGTCCTCATAAACCCCTCCTCCCTCGGTGTGTGAAACATGCCCACCAGAACGTGGAAGACTTGCCCAGACTTGCCCGCCAAGATGCAAGTGAGATCAACTGTTAGCTAATCATGGGACAGAGCGTAAACCTGGGCTCAGCCAATCCGAGTGGAAGGGCAGGGCCCACTGAGTTTGGGATCAAACAGGGTACCTGTCTCCCCCTACCCCACCCCACCCCACCAGCAAGCTTTCTCACTTGGATTCTTGTCGATAGCATGCATGCCCTTCTGCAGAAGTCAACTTTTCCTTTCAAATCGGTGTCCTTATTCCTACATGATACCCCAATATCCCAAGCTGTGTCTAATACTACCCCCGGGGCTTCAAAGTATGAGAGCCAAAGGAAAGTTCTCATCGTTGGTATATATGCTTCCCCAATACCCAGCCCCAGCCGGTCCCTGAAGATGTGCAGGCTTCCAGTGAGCAGAGCTGCGAGTCTCCAGGCCAGAGAAGGCCTCGGTACATGGTGTCGCGCAGGAAGAACCAGGGCTCAGATGGGTCTTGGTTCCTCAGCCTCCGTATCACCACCAGCTCTCACAATGGCCCTATACCAGTGTGGTCAGGCCCGTGACACTCAGCACTGTATTCCTGGCTGGGAGGCTGGAGCGAAAGACACCACAGACAGCCAGAGGGCCAGAGACTTCTAGGCTTCCCACCCAACACCAGGACCCTGTGCACTGCTGGCTTTCTGGGTGAGTCAACTGGGCATCTGTGCTTCTCTCCCTTTCTTTAAGTATGCGGAGTCCTGATTGCCCCTTGGGAAAGGGCCTCTGGAGCAGTCTAACCCAAGAATCATTCGAGACACCTGCCCCTCCCACGTCAAGACCTGGGTGCCAGAACCCAGCAGAGGGGACTGCGCATGCTCTTCCTGAAGCCTAACTCAGAGCAAATACAAGGCAAGAAACCGTTCCTGGACCAGCGCTGTGAACACACCTTCCACCTGCTGCTGCCAAAGGACCCTCGAGACAGCCCCAACTCTTCTGCCTTCACCCGATGATGCTAACTGCCCCCTCATTTCCAACTTCCTATTCTGCTGCCCACCAGCCTACGTGAGTCACCGTGGCATCCCAAGACAGCTCTACCACCTTCCCCTTTGGTGCACGGAGCATGCCCTGCTCCCCGAGACTCAATCACCACGGCCATGATGCAGTCATGGCAAAGCTGGAGCTCTAAGCCTGACACCGCCTCTCAGCACTTGTCCTCCCTGTACTCAAATGTCGCCTCCCTGGGGGGACTGGGGTGTGGGTTAACGCAACGCACAGGGCTGCCTGGAACCCTTCAAGGAACTCAAGAATGACGGGGTGGCAGTCAGAGTCTCCTTTGCTCACCATACATTAAGCCCAGACCCACGCAGTACACTAAAAAAATCACGTTTCTAGTTGTTAAAAAAATAAAATATAAAATAAAACTGAGCTGTCAAGAAAAGCTTTCCAAAGCCCCCTTCAGGAAAGGGCTTCTTTGTCCGACTTGAAACAAGGCGTCCTTTGCTAAACTGAAATAACACATAAACCAAACCTTAGAATCCACAGATTTGAGTGAATTCTAATCTTGGCTCAAACTGGCAAAAGTGAGGGGTGTGGGGGAGGGGAGGATGAGTCAGAGATTCCACCCTTCCAAGGGGGCAACCTAATATGGCATTGGGGAGCCAGGAGAGAGACTTAGGTATGCCTGGACTCTCAGAATGGAGCCATGACTCTGGCCAACGACCAGCTACTCCCCCCCCCCCCCCGCCCCCACCTACCCTGCCCTTCCAGAACCACAGAACAAAGCTCGGGGTAACAAACCCAAACTGAGGCTCTGTTTGTGGTAAGGAGCCAACTAAAAGATTAGCAAATTGATCCCCAAAGTGAAGGCAGTCAGGCTTTTCCCAGCATGCCCTGGGGCTTGGGCCTACGATGATCCTGACTGCCGTTCAAGTCTCCAAACACAGCCGCCATGGAGTCCGTGACGTGGCACAGAAGCCCAGGCGCATCAGCAAGGCTTCGCTTCCTATAACCTCAAGGTATGTGGGGAGAGGACCTGGGAAAGGGGAGAGGTCAGAGGTGAGATTTCTGGGACTACAAGAGTTTGACAACATAGGACGACACAGAGACGGTTCTTGAAGGAGTCAGTGGGAGCAAAGCCAGGTGCTGGACTCATGGGCTCCTCACTTGCTGGGTGACCAGGGGCCAAGTCACCCTGTTTCTCTGTACCAGTGTTGATCACCTCCACACTGGATGCCATGGAGAAACGGCCTCCACAGCCGGTGTTGCTCAGAGTCAGCGGAGGGCAGGCCTGCTAGGCCTGGCTCAGAGAGCCTGATTCACCAAGCCTGGGGTGGAGCCTGACCGGACTCTGGGTTTCCTCCGGTACATTCAGAGGGAACGAGTGTCCTTATCTGGCAGCACCAGCTAAAGCCCTCGGATTGGACCGACTTAGGTCCCATGTTCACTTCTGGTGAATGGTCTCCTGTCCTCTCCCGAGTCCTCCTGATTGGCTAAGCCAAAGACGTGGACTTCAAGCCCTGGAGCCGGGAGGTGAATCAGCTTCCCCCGAACCACATCAAAACAGGGAGTGGGGCTTGCTGGGATGAGTCAAGGGAGGGAACTGCACTGCGAGCCCAGCCGCGGTCGCCCATCTCAGGGCACAGGCAGCCCTGGAGCCAGGTGGGGTTCTTCCTGAGCCTTTGTTCTGCCAAGCATACCTGGCTAGTTCCGTTTGGACCCTTTATTGAAGAGGTCAGCTCTGGGTGGGGGGGGCCGCCAGACCCGGGTTTCTTGTGGTTGGGAACTGGAGCTCTGAAAAGAGACCTAACTCCTTAAGGAGGGCCTGCCTCGAGGGGGGGGGGACAAGATCTAACCATTTCAGACGGATGGATTGTATCCAGATCTTCCAGGAAGGAGCTAATTAGCTCAGCTCTCCTGAATGGAGTTCCTCCAGAGACCTTAAGCAATGTGGTCTATGCCATATAACCAAGGAATGGAAATCTATCACTCCGTTGTGGACATGAAGACTTGCTTCCACTCTCTTTCTTTCTTCTGCAATCTAATTCTGACCTCAAAGAGATTCTCAAACAATTCAGGTGAGATGGCAATGGTGGCAGTGGTGGTAATCATGATGATGGTGATGATGGTGATGAAGAAGCTAGTTCGTCACTGGGACCTTGACATTTCCTGAGGTGTTTGCTCAGATCAGCATTTCAGGTCTCAGTCTTCTCTGCTTCAAAGACTGTACAGCAGTTTATTCTTCCTTCCTGTCTCAATGTGCATTGTCTCACAGGGTCTACGAGCTTAAGAAGGTGAAGACTACGGAAGCCAGGCATTTGGTGCAGGGAAGAAGAGAGAAAACTTACCAGGAATGGCTTTTACCTCAAATCTATCCATAGATTACCAGGTCACTTGAGATTCACTTATTGGAAAAACAGAATAATGAGTGCCAAATTCAGCCAATAGGTAGACTCTGTGCCCAGACACCCCAAATTCAATCCTCTCTGTACCTCTATTTGCTCATCAACAAATGGAATTCTAGGAGCATTTATGCCTCATGGTGGTTATGAAAACTGAAACTGTGCAAAGCACTTGACGTACTGGTAGGTTTCTGACATGTGCTTACTAAAGATTACTAATGGTTATTCATCTCAAAAGACATTGGTGAGGTACCTTGTATGAATCAGACACTGTATTAGCTGATAGGAATTCTGAGCAATTAAAAATCTGGAACTAGCTAGGTGCCATGGCTCACCCATGTAATCCCAGCTGCTTGTGAAATGGAGATCAAGGGGATCATGGAATTGAGACCAGATCAACTAGGCAAAAAGTTAGTGAGACCCCCATCTCCTACCTCAACAAAAAGTACCCAGGTGTTACACGCACAGGTGCAGCTGTCATCCTAGCTACAGATGTGTGGCTAGATCTCTGTGCAGGGAACCCAGTGAAAGCATAAAACCCTATCTCAAAAATCGCCAAAGCCTCAACAAGGCTAGGGGCAAGGATCAAGCTGTAGAACACCTGTCTAGCAAGCACGAGGCTCTGAGCTCAAAACTTTAGTACTATTTTTTTTTTTAAGTCTCAAATCTTGCCCCTAAAGTGTCTAGTCTGGGCTGGGTGTTGGTAGCACATACCTGTAACTCCGGCTCCTCAGAAGGCTGAGATCTGAGGATCATGGTTCAATGCCAGTCTGGGCAGGAAAATCTATGAGACTCTTATCTCCAAATAACTACGAAAAAGCCAAAAGTGGTGCTGTGGCTCAAAGTGGTAGACTTGAGCACAAAAGCTCAGGGACAGTGTTCAGGCCAAGTTCAAGCTCCAGGACCAACACACACGAAAATAAGTAAATAAAATTAAGTGTAATGTTTGGAAGAAGATAAAATTCAAAGAAAGATAACCCACAGTACATGATACTAAATACCGTCACTGAGTTTTACATAAACTAAGAAGTCTACCCGGAAGATACCAGGAAAGCCTTCCAAGCCAGGCTTTGCTGAAATGTGTCTGAGAAGAAATTCTAGCTGAGCAGAGCATGCGTGTTACGAACAAGCCAGGTTGTGTAGGGAGTGACCGTTTCAGGGGGACAGGATTACAAGGTTCCGAGGCGGAGGGTAGACAAGCCTGGAAAATCAGTTGTTGTGCTGCAGTTTGGCTCTTTTTCCGAAGCAACAAGAACCAACAGAAAATTTAAACTAGAGAGTGGACTTGGGTGAGATAGTACTTGGGAGGGGGGGTGGGGGAGGGACTAACACTGTTAGTAAAGTGGGCCAAATGGAGAGACAGGGATCTCCAGGCGAGTGAGAAGCTGAGCCTAGGCAGAGATGACCAGGACGTAGCCAGGACCTTGACAGTGAAGATGGGAAAGAAGGGAAATAGGACCAAGATGTTTAGACAGGAAGTAATGTTAGGGAAGCAAGGGAGGGAGGACTCAGACCTAGTTCAGAGTCTCTAGCTTGGGAGGCTGGGTAGACAGCTACCTTAGGAATTACCAGAACAGACTGGAAGAGTTAGGTGTATGTGAATGGAGCTGATGAGTTTGTATTGAAAACATTTACATTTTCTATAGGTCATGTCTTCATACTTACAATGTCTTGTATTTCTTTTTTTTTTTTAATTTCTTTATAGTCAAAGTAAAGAGGGGTTACAGTTTCACATGCCTTGTATTTCTTATACAAAGAGAGCCGGGCATGGTGGCTCATGCCTACAATCCTAGCTACGGGGGCAGAAAAGGGGTGGATCACAATTGGAGGCCCAGCCCAAGCAATAGAGACCCCATCTCAACCACAGAAAGTTGGACACGGTGCTATCATCTCAGCTAGCAGGAAGCATAAATGGAAACCTGGCCTAGCCCAGCCCAAGCATAAACAAAAAACCTTATTTGAAAAATAACTAAAGGAAAGAAAAGGATGGGAGAATGGTGTAAGTGGTAGAATGCCTGCTTAGAAGGGGAAAGGTCCTGAGTTCAGGCTCCAATACTGAACAAGAAGAGGTGGTTGTGGAGGAGGAGGGTCAAGTGGTAGAGTGCTTGCCCAGAATGCACTGGGCCCTGGGTTTAAAAAAATAAGAATCAAGACGTATTATACTCATAATCTGATATGTTGAATTGGAACCCTTTTGTACAATTAAAGATAAAATATAAGAAAATCACAAAAAGGAAATGTCACACAATTTCAACAAAAATAATATATAAATAAAAAAGAAATGAAGAAAAAGAAAAAGAAAGTAATAAAGGAAGGAAGTGAGGAAGGAAGTGAGGGAAGGAAGGAAGGAAGGAAGGAAGGAAGGAAGGAAGGAAGGAAGGAAAATAAATGAATATGTGACACAGTAGATTCTAAATTTTCCCTGAAAATAGTTATATCAGGACACCAGGAACTCTTGTTTCTCATCATTAAAGCAATCAAAATCATTACAAATACCTGTAATTCCCAGGCCCCACTCAAAGTGAGAATAACAAGCAAAGCACCCATGGAAATGCAAACTCTTCCTAATTTATAATCAAATCAGGCCCATTGACTTCTTCAGGCTAACATACATTAACACACTTATAAAAGAGCTACTTTTGGGTTGTGCTAAGGCACCATGTCTGTATCCCAACTGGAAATGTGGACAAAGCCTGTCTTTATGTAATCCTCCCTCAGAAAAAAAAGAGAAAATACCAACCCTTAACCATGGAATAAATATAGGAGAGGATGGCTTTAAAATTAGAGGTTGGAAAAATGTCATGCAACAAATTCCAAAACCCCAAGCAGGATCTAGCAAGCCACAGACCACACATATTTGTATTTCAAGAGTACAAATCTTTTGAAAGGGTTGGAAATAAAGATTCCCAGGTTCGGCTGGGGAAAGACCAATTTTCATCCAAAACACATCTTTAGAGCTGGGTTTTGGGGGCCTGGAAAATGTTCTTCATGGAAACGCTGAGCAACTTCTCCACATCCACACCAGCGCCCTCTCAGCTCTTTTAGAAAATAGGATATTTTCTTTTAGAACATCAGACTTTCCTTTGCAACTAGGTCAACTACCACAGTGCACAGGAGCCGAATCTGAGACGTGTTTTCAAATGACCTTAGGGAAAGAATTCTACTATAAACTGGGTACTAGTAGCTCATGTCTGTAATCTCAGCTACTTGGGAGGCTAAGAACTGAGGATCAAGATTCAGAGTTAGACCAGAGGGGAAAAAGTCTGTGATTCTGATCTCCGACTAAGCACCAAAAGCCAGAAGTGGAGCCATAGCTCCAATGAGTGCCAGCCTTGAGCAAAAAAGCTAAAGAACAGCATCCAGGCCCTGAGTTCAAGGCCCAATGCTTACACACATATGCAGGAGAAAAATTCTGTTATAGACTGGGGTGTCTATTGGTTTTGCTTCTCACCTGAAGCTTATAGGAATGAGAAGACAGCCTAGCAGGAATCACCTGCCACGCAGGAATATTGTCAGGGAGCCCGGGAGAATTAAAGACCCAAGCCCTACTTAAGAGTCCACAGGGACGGACTCTGGCCAGGGAGCCTTGAGCGGGTGTCTCGTTTGAAAGAAGTTGTAATTCACTCAGGGATTATGGCCACAAAGAAAGGTGAGCCAACGTCTGAATTTCTGAGAGACACTCTTAAGGTATGCATGGGCCTATGAAATCCTCCCAAATATTTTAGACACAGCACAGGCCAAACAAACAAAGTACAGTTCAATGGCACCTTGTTGGGATTTTGTGGCCTCCTGGCATTACAGAGGCAAACTTTCGACGTGTGGATGGAAGGAAAGAGGAGGGCTTTCATGAGAGACAGCTTCAAACATTCCCAGGCTTGGGCTCCTGCCCCTGTTCCCCATAAGTCACTGTGCCTCTTCTCTGGCCTCAGTTTCCCCATCGGTATGTAGATGCGCTAGGACAAGGTGAACTCTTAAGGGCTTGTCCACAACCTAAGACTTTCAATGGTGGTCTGCATTCACTTTGTAAGGTTTGTATCCCTGTCCCCTCCCAAGCAGAGACGACCTTGAGCTTCTGGTGACTCAGGAATTCAGGTGGGCAACACCTTCTACGTTGACCTCAAAGGTCTCAGGTGACAGCTCAGATAAGGCTCTCCCTAAATTCTGGGATGAAGGAGAAATGATAAACCCACCAACGGCGGCTCTGCAATAATGATAACCTGCCCTGTTTGTACACAGATCCAAGCTATCAGCTCTGTCCTCAAACCAAGCCCCTCCTAGGAGCCTGGGAAGCAGAGGCCTTGTCAATACCTTTGTACCTCCAAGACGAGGAACTAGAGACTCGGAGGGGTTAAAGATCTTACCTTACAGTCACTCAGCAAGGAGGAGGCCCGGAGGAAGCTATGGTAAACTGAGGCCAGGCACTGCCAGGAAAAGCCCCCCTTTCTAGGCAATAACTCGTATCCTGCAGGAAGAATGAACTGATCAGAAAATAGGCCCTTCTCACGCTCAGCCCCTGCCACCACCGCATGCAAAGACCAGCCTACGCTTGTCTTTAAAAGATCCTCTGCAACCACGGTAGCCCGTCCTCCTGTACAAGTCCATTTAAAGACAAAGCAGATCCATGACAAACACGGAGCGACGTTCTCCCTGATGGTATTTTCTCTTACACCCGCAGATGTCGGGGAAAGACGGGGCTTTGCTGGTGTCCATGTCACAGCGGGTCTGCTGTGACCCCCTTCACCCCTAGACCTCAGACATCAGGCGGCCATGGCGGACGCTCCTCCCTCTCCCGAGAAGCCCCATTTTCCGGTTCTCAAAGCAACCGGGGCTCTTTCTCCAGTACTTGCTCTCAGCAGCGCTTTAGCCAGCTGCAGAGTCCCTGCCTGGCCACCGCAGGGCCGCTGGGTGCCTGGACGCGTGTCCCTAAGCGGAAGCTCGGATCAGAAGCCGGATCTGGAGCGGGGGCGGGAGGATCTCATTCATCGCCAGGGTCAGCTGGATCTTGTTTACCAGACCAGCAGATGCCCTTCCACCCTGCACCATGGTTGACTTCTTTCTAGGGCCTTCCTGATGCTACTTCACAACAGCTGCGTCTAGGAACGGGGGGGGGGGGGGTTGGGGGACTATGGTTCTACCATTAGGTTTACCCGAGAAACCTGGGCTCACGGGTCCTGGGAGTGTGTCCAGCGCTGACCAGCTGGTGAAGTCCAGCTTCTGGATTCCAAGGGCAACTTGCTGGATGGCTGGAGACTGGGGAAATGAGCCCAGAGAGTGTTGTGAGACCCTTCCTCAACACATCGACTTCACAAGCTTTGCGTGGGGACAGACTTAAGGAGCCATCTCCTCCTTTCTCTTCACCTAGCACCAACTCGGCCTACACAGCCTTTCCTCCTGAGCAAACGGCATGGGTGTGAATTTCTAGAACATTCTGTGCCTCTTGGTTCCACCAAGTGCTAACCTTATGGTAACTAAATGAAACGCTCTGCTCAGAGCCTCCTTGGCTGTAACTAGGCAAGATAAATACTCGTTGTTTGCCTCATAAAGCTGGCCCTTCCTTCCAGGTCCCTCCACAGGTAAGGCGTGACATCTCCGAGGATGTAGGTGGTATGGAAAGAACATTCCAGGTGCTTTTCTACCTAAAGGATGGGTGAGCAGGCTGCCCCAAAGGTGGCTAGAACTTTGATCTTAGTGACTGCCTGAGAGAAGGGCTTCGAAGCAAGAATGTTCCCATTCATTACATCCGCTGAAAATAGGGGGAGCTGGCCTGGGGGGGGGGTGCTTTCCACACTTCCTGTCCAGACTCTAGTCCCTCAAGTTCAATCCCCTAACGCACCTGGCGTATAGAAAAGCAGGGGACTTGTTGTCCAAAAGCAGTTCTACGTCAAGTCCCCGGGTCCCCAAACCCAGTTCCACGTCAACTTCACACCCTCAACTCTTCCTCTAGTGAAATTCTAGAACCACCCGTGTCTCCCGTCTCCACACACACCGTCCTTTCTCAGCAGCTGCTGTGTTCCTTGGAGTCCTGGACCTCATCTGAACTCTGCTGGGTCATGGAGAGATCTTAAATAACCAACCCGCATTTCATGGTGGGGCCAGCAGAAGAATCCTGAATGTTTTTATTGTTCTGAGGAGCTGTAAAAGCCTGATCTACAAGAGTATGTGTGCAAACGCTCACACACACAACTACAAATGTCCCCTCTCAGGTTCCCCTTGGGGGCACAGGTGCCGTGTAAATCAGGGTCGGCCAACAATGCGTACCTTCACCGGCGCGGCCTCGAGCCCTGCCCTCTCCCTCGCGCCCGCCCAGTCTTTCAAAGGCTCTAGGCTTTCGCCCTTGGGGAAATCTGCGCTGGGCTCAGCTTCCCCCAAACAGCTCCACACACCCGGTTTCTTTTATGAGGGGGTCTCCCCTTCAGCTCATATCTCTTGCACTTGACTAAATTCACCTGCTGGCAGGTCAGAGCAATAAAGGCTTAGTGCTTGATTTGCTTTCAACTTCATTGAGAAGGACAAGAGAACCGTGGAAATCAGATCCGGCCATTTTTTAGCATCGGTCTCCATTACCTGTGCACATTTATTGCATATGTAGATTTTCTCGGGGTCTCTTTGCGGTGGGGGGAGCTGAGGGATGATTTATGGGATAAATGGTTCTTGGTTCATGTTGAGCCTTCAGCAGCTGAGGTTCACAGACGGTTTACACTGTAGATCGAGGGGGAGAGAGAGAGGGCGAGTCACACCTAGTTACACATCTAGGTGAACTGGATCGTTATGACGCCAGTGCATTTCAGCACGAGGATGGCCTTTGAGGAGTTTGAAGAGCACGTGGGCCTGCTCTCTCCTCCAGGAAAATCTGTGTGTGCATGCGCGTACACACGCACACACACGCGCTGGTACTGGGGCTGGAAATCAGGACTCGGGCACTCTCTCTTAGCTTTATTCCTCAAGTCTGCTACTCTACCACTTGAGCCACAAGTCCACTTCTGGCTCTTTGCTGGTGAATTGAAGTTAAGAGTCTTACAGACTTTTCTTCCCCAAGCTGACTTTGAACCATGATCCTCAGACCTCACTCTGCTGAGTAGCCAGAATTATGGGCATGAGCCACCAGTGCCCAGCCCATTCATGAAAATCTTAATGCGCGGAAGAACGGCAGAGTGACGGAGAATCCGTGTGACCGTCGCGGGGAGGGCTTCCTGCGTCCTTGAGCCTGGCCCTCCAGCCTGACCAAGCAACGCGGTACGGAGGTGCTACTTAGCTGGACAGACCTGATTTACTTTATGCCAAGCAAGCACTGCTCAACACCAAATGGCAACCTCTCACCTTCCCTCCCTTTGAAGAACCCCATGTTTCCCCTCACCTTTGGTCTGTGGCTCTGTGGCAATCCGCTTTGGAAGAGCTACCTGGTGCTGGGGTGGGGTGGGAGGAATGGAGCCAGGACCGCTGAGTTAGCCCAACAGGGGCCTGTGTCTCCAAAAGCCTGGGGCGTATTTCACGACATCCCCACGCCCGCCCAGGCCTCTCTTTTCAGGGGACCCCCCCTTTTTGAAATCATCACCCCGTTCCAGGACATTGTGGACTTGCTACTGTCCTTGTCCACAAGTCACCAGCAGCATCCAGCGGGTCCCTTGTCACATAAGCCAGGAGTGGCCGAACTTCCCAGAAGCGGAGGGTAGGAGCGTTTCCGGCTTTGTGTCTGCCCTCTGGCTCATTCTGATAGCGGTGAAGCCGCCACAAGCATTACGTGAATGAAGGGACACGGCCAGCCAACACCCCCTTATTCGTGGATTCTGAAATGGGAGTCTTTATACCATTAGTCCGTGTCTCAAATTCTCTCTCTCTTAAATATGTTCTTCCACCACTTTCAAATGTCTCCTGGCTCACAGGCACAAGCAGGCAGGGGGTTAGTTTGGTCGTGGGCCATGGTGTGGTTGCTCCTGACCTAAGCCTAGCAGATCACCACACACGCAGCCCGGGGCCGCACTGCAGGGCTTTTGGTGTGTTTTGACTTCCCTTTTTCCTTCCCGGCCTTGGCTGCCCCTGGGTGATGGCCAGCCATAGAGGAGAGACCTGTGCATTCTTGGTTCCATCTACCTCCAGCAAGACGCTAACTCCTGCAGAGAAAAGACCACCACAGAAAAGAGAGTGTGTTGCTGGTTTCCTCTCCTGCTGTGCAAATGTGTGCAGAGACACACAGCCTTGTCCCAGAAGGGGCCCGTGAGAACACACACAGTCGCGTGAGGAGGGACTACCTTGAGTGCGGGTGAAGGTCTAGCCGCTCTCTCCTGCTTAAAATGCTGCAGAAATGAGACTCCTCGTGGCTGACCAGGCCCTTGAAGAACTTCCCTGTAGAAGGGAGAGGCCTGTGGCCGCCTCTCCGGTCCTGCAGGCTGACCGGTGCCGGTTCCTCTTGTCCCGCAGGCTCAGAGAGGAGCCAGACCCCTGAGATACACAATCCCCCCCGCTTCAAGAACCCAGCACCAAGCCTCGTTTTCCAGGTAGCATTTCCTCCTGCCCCGAGGCTCACTATGATTTTCTTGTCACTACACCACCCGGTGCCAGAGGATTCCCCGCTGCAGTCCCTTCCTGCCCCTGAACCCCGGATGCTGCCATGGTCGGCCTTTGGGAACCCCTGGACTTAAACCAGCCATTCAAGTGGTCCATGTTATTATCCTCACGGTGTGCAATCATCTCTTTAAGACCAAACAGGTTGGTGTTTGTAGAGCAGCTTAAAAAGGTGAACATAACAGGAAGAATGCTGTGGACATAATTTCATGACTTTTTGATAATGGTAAATTTTTATTATCTAAAACATAGAGTGAGGGCGGAGAGACTGGCCATGGTTTCATTTGCCATTGACTAGCAATAAAATGGCAATTCTATTTAGGTATATATTATACATATATATTACATAGTCAGACACATATCTAGATCTATGATTATATCCAAAGAGAAATAGAACTAAGAGATAGGTGATAAATGATTGATAGATGATTCACATAGTTAAATGGATAGGTAGGTAAATGGACAGACAGAGAGACAGAAGATAGATGGATAGACAGGGCAGCTAATGTTTGAGTGTCATGTAGCATACCCTTGTTGGTGCTTTTCAGATAAAAATCATTTAACTCAATAACCATTTGTTATAATGATCATTTGTCATCACATTTACAGACCAAGAAACCTTTGGTGCTTGGATTACAGGCATGTACCATTATGCCCAGCCTTCTTTTGTTCCTAATTTTTTAATATCTTAAGTATCTTGTCATTTTACTTTGGATTTTGACTTGCAAGGGATACAGGTAGAATTCGCTTCACTGTCTTCAACAAAATGAGAAGACGACGAAGAGTCTAAAAAGACCCACTCCACAGCGACAAGAAACTACCTTCTGTGCTTAGGCACACAAACATATATATACAAACATAACTGTACATAGTTAGCTTAAAATGTATTCATCTGTATTTTAAGCTCAGTTCAGCTCCTGAACCGCTTCATGCTCTGGGACATCAGCTTAGCACATTTGCAGGAATGTCCTATTTTCCTCTCAGTAATTGACACTGACCAGCCTGTCCACTGTCTGTCTGAGGCATGCAACCTTTGAAATGGGATTGTAAGGCAATTTTGAGGGGTTCCTCCAAACCTCCTGGAAACCCCAGGAAAACAGGCACAAAAAAGGGCCCTGTTCCAGAATGCCATTGAAGGGCCTTGGTCTCCCTGCCCAGAATAGACAGCCAAGTCGCTTCAAGGCTTCTGGGAGATGAAATGTGAGAGAAGATAAACTTTGCCTTTATCTCTAAAAACATCAAAAAATGCCATCAAAATGCAGGCTGGTAAAAAGGACTCTGATGTGCATACACATAAGTAACGGTGCATTAATCAGTCCGCATGGATGACTCAAGGTCATTAGGCTGTCTGGGAAATACTACTGGAATTTGCGGTAGAGCTGCAGTTAGGAAGAGTCTCTTGAATCACGAGGCTGGGCTTCCTTCCTCTCCGACCCCAAATGACAAACATGGCCTAGACCAGTGTTTCAGCTTTTCTATGCAACAAGGACTCGCTCTGTACCTGTGGAAACCAGGCTGATTCATCACAGCATTCTCTGTAAAGTCCAGTGGGACATCCTATCTCAATTATTACACCCGTGAGAAGGCACCGCACATCCACTACGATGCCGTACTGAAAAGCATGGCACGTGTTGGCAAGGACACGGAGAAACAGGACCACTGCTCATGGGAACAGAGTACAAATGCCTTGGAAATCATGCAATTTCCTCAAAAGGCTAGGCACGGTTATTCTAGGACCCAGCAATTCCATTTTTATTTATCTACCCAAGAGAAAGACATGTGACCAAACACTTGCATAGCACTACGCATAATAGTCCCAAAGTAAACCAACCCAACTGTCCGTCAATGGGTGGTCAGACTAACTATCCACACAACAGACTGTAGTGTGGTAATGAAAGGGAATGAGGTAATGACACATGCTACAAGGTGTGAAGAAAAGACACAATAGGGCTGCGCACTGTATGGTTCCTTATAGGAAATGCCAGGACAGGGAAATACACACACACACACACACACACACACACACACACACACACACACACACACACACACAGCTTATGGTCCAGGAGGAGAGATGGGAAGTGCTTATGGGGTACTGTGTTTTCTTTTTAGAATGCTGAGTAGTGATGGCTTTGAGGGCTCTTCTCAACCACAGAGTGCAGCACATCTGTGTTCCCAGGCTGTGGAGGCTACGTATGGGAGGTTTGTGGTTGTCGACCAGCCTGGGCAAAGACTGAGACTCCATTTCCATAGAAGGAAGCTGATGGAGGTGATGCACACCTGTAATCCTGCCAACAATGGGAAGTGTTAAGGTAGATGGATAGCAGCTTAGATGGACACCTGAGTGCAATGATCCTTAAGAAAAAAATGCTTAGCGCGCATGCGCACACGTGCCTAGATGCACACACACACACACACACACACACCTGATTTAGATAAAAATTATCTTGTGCCCTTGTGCTGTCATCTCAGATGACACTACTTCTAGATTACTTTCACATGTCTTACTTTATTTTACAGTACTGGAAATGAACCCAGGTCTTCAGGCTCTCTGGGCAAGCACAGAATCCATGAGCTACACCCCTAGTGTTGGAATCATTTAGTAGAACCATAATTCTACCAATAAGAAATGGCAGCACAGGAGCATGGCAGATGCAGAACAGGGCTATTGGCACTCTCCTAAGCCCGGGTGAAACCCACTCCACCACCAGTGAGGACATCATTTCATTCCAGGCAGCCCTGGAATGTTCCAAGAACTTGGCTGAAGTTGGGGGGAAGGGGGCAGGAGGAAGCCGATCTCATCCCTCTGTCTTAGAAAGAAAAAAGAGCCTTCCAAAAAGACTTATGGGCCTTCTGGGTCATAGATCCATGTGTTCGCTGACCGGCAAAACTTCATTTCTCGCAGGGCACTGGAAATCCTAGCTATTCAAAAAGGCTGAGATTGGAAGACTGAGGTGTGAAAAAAAAAATCCATGAGACTCAGCTCCAATACACCGGCAAAAAGTCACACATGAAGCTGTGGCTCAAGTGGCAGAGAACCAGCCTTGAGCGAAAAACCTAGAGGAGAGCCTAAGTCCCTGAGTTGTCAAGCCTCGGTATGGACACAAAATGGAACAACAAAAAAAACCCCACTTCAGTTACCTCTTTGGAGTCTTGGTGGTATATAAAAATAAAAAAGAATCCATGTGTCCTTTGGAAAAATCCATAGTGCATTCTATTCTCCATGAATCATGAGGAAACCAACCAAAAAGATCCCAAGGCCCCTGGGCTGCAGGGGCTCTGGCATTCCCCCTCTTCAAGACCTCCCTATCACACGCTCCTTGAGGATTCTATAGCTCTACTTTACCCAGGGAACAGGTAAGAGCCTGGAAAGAATCGTAAGCTACCCAGCCAAGGCGGAAGCAACTTCTGGTTTTCTATTGGATCCACTTGTCGGGTAGTGCTGGCCCCAGTCAGCCCCTCTGGGGAGTCACCCCAGTTCCTGACAAAGGAGCCTTCAGCTTTGTCTTTGGTGAATTCCCTCCACCCACTACGACATCTCCACCCCACCCTGCCCCAGCACGGGAAACCATTTGGTAAGACACAGGTATTAAAAAAATAAGCTGCGTGACATTTATTTCGGTCCTGTTAACATTAATATCTGTAGAAACATTTTTTATTGTCAGTATAAAAATTAACAGGCTTTATTAAATACTTTCTCCAATTTTGTAACACGTAAAATCAGTGTAATCTGCATTCACGTAGCGTGGCTATAGCAAAGTGAGTAGGTGTTTCCAAAGGCAAACCAGATGTTAATACGGAATTCACGACATGGCGATACTTTGGCTGATGTTGGTATCAGGCCAGATCTTTCGGTGAGGTCTCCTCAAAAGTAGACAGAAGCAATCAATCCCATAGGAAGAGAGAAGGATTCTCCATATTCTCAGCAGAACGACCCTTTCCCTTCAACTTTCTGATAGGGCTTGGAAATCGCCAAAGGCTGACATCTGAGGCCAAAGAACTTGGAAGCTGTGATCAAAATCCATGGAAGAAAACACAGACTAATCTGGGAAATGCACAATTCAAGGGCAGAAAGCCAGCTGCCCGGCAGAACCCATTCTGCTGTTGTTTCCCGGAGGTCTGTCCTCAAAGACTGGATTAAGGCATCTTTGAATGAGGACACTGGTGTCACTTGAGTCTTGGTTGCTCTGGCCCAAAGACCAAGCTGCATACCAAAACCAAACACGCTCCTAGAAACGGGTTCCTGTAACACGGGCATGTAGGATGTTTAAGCACAATCATCTGACAGCAGAGTTTAAACACAAATAAATCAAAACTCCATTTCCCCCCAAATTAGTCATATATTCTAAATCTTTCTCCTCTCAAAGGATCTGACAACTAGTTAAGTTCCAGCCATAGATTAATTAGTCTTTTGTGCTGCCTGCATACAAATGCCACTTAAATTACAAAAAAACTATAAATGATTAATTGTTTTGTATATTACCAATTCATTAATAAATTAATGTTATACCATTTTCCCTGAAAGCAAAAGTATTTTTTCCCACCTCTGCTAGGTGAAAATTAAGAAATTCTGTCTAAAAACAGCAATTAGCAAATAGCTATTTAAAAAAAAAAAAGAGAGAGAAACCAATTTTCTAGGTGCATTGGGACATCCATTTAAAATCAATACAAAAAATAATTCCTTGTAAATATATAATATATATTTATACATAATTTGAATATATTTACATACATCCAGCACCTATATACTGCATTTTGTGCTCTGTAAGGGTGTGCTGAAATATATTTTCTCCAATTATTACAAAATTAACAAGGAAGGCAGAACAGGTGTCTGCCTTGAGTCCGACTGGGTCGCAGCCAGTCTCTGGGGCGGGTCAGAGGGCGGTAACATGGCGTCTGTCCACTGCTCCGGAAACGTTCTCCTGACGAAAGACGACAAGTTTTCAACTGTATAACCCTTTCCACGTGTGCCCATTACGTTTCCAATTCTTGACTCCTCTGATCCATATATACAAGTGGAGGCGGCAGGCTCGGGGAGGCCTGGCCTCCGTGCTCAGTGTAGGTAGGTTCCTGGCTGGGGGTGGGGGGGGGGGCAGGAAAACACATTCGCTCATGTTTTAATGCTGCCATTTATGTGTGGAAACTGAGGCAGGCAGGGTTCGTAAGGCATGGGGTCCGGAGAAAATACAGAGTCATCTCCTGAAGAACAAGAGCTCCTTGTGTCGGGGTAGCTAGGAGAATACTGTTCGAGAGGCTGAGTGAGGTCCAAGTATTCCTGAAAGAAGGGAAGAGAGACGTTTTATTTCATCTCGGGTCAGGATAACAAGGTGAATACGGTTCGAGAGGCTGAGTGAGGTCCAAGTATTCCTGAAAGAGGGAAGAGAAGAGTCTTATTTCAAACACTGCCTCCTTTGACATTTGTATCAGATTGGGGACAGTTACAGGGGAACCCCTGGAAGGCTCACAGCGCCCCAGCCACCCTGGTTGCGCAACACCCCAACTTCATTCGCTGAGGCTACCCTTCATTTTCCTCTTAGAATCCACCATGAATAAACCATTGGCAAAAAAAAAAAAAAGAGAACTATGAAACTGTGTGGTGCTGTGGCTTAAGCCGGGAATCCTGGCTTCGGAGGAGGCTGAGAGCTGAGGATCGTGGTTCGAAGTCAGCCTGTGTGGAAAAGGTCTGTGACTCTCCTCTCAAATTAACTAGCCACAAGCTAGAAGTGAGGCTGTGGCTCAAGTGGCAGAGTGCCGGTTATGAACCAAAAAGGCCAGGTGAGAGCCCGGGGCCCTACGTGCAAGACTGAAGACAGACAGACAGACAGACAGACAGACGCGGATACACAGACAGATCCAAGACTGTGTGGAGCTGTGACCCACAGAAACATGGGGGACCCGGGCGCCACAGCGCCCCAGAGCTCGCAGCTCGAGTCTCTGCAAAACAGAACCGTTCAGCAGGACCCCTTTAGAGAGGAAGGCCACAAATACCTCTTTTTCTGAATTATGTTGTCCCATGGCCGTCTCTAGGATAATTTAAGGGGACTACTGCCCCATTCGTTGTGTACTTGGACAGATGTAATTCATTACTCTCAGAAGCTCTTGAGTTAAAAATGTAAACAGGTGGGCTGGGGATATAGCCTAGTGGCAAGAGTGCCTGCCTCGGATACACGAGGCCCTAGGTTCGATTCCCCAGCACCACATATACAGAAAACGGCCAGAAGGGGCGCTGTGGCTCAAATGGCAGAGTGCTAGCCTTGAGCGGGAAGAAGCCAGGGACAGTGCTCAGGCCCTGAGTCCAAGGCCCAGGACTGGCCAAAAAAAAAAAAAAAAAAAATGTAAACAGGTTCAGAAGAGGCTGGGGTACACTCGTGGATGTGAAATCCATATGGGCCATGAAAGGAAAAGCCGAGGGAAAGGGAACTTTCAGAGTTCTGAAACGCAAACGTTTTTCTGTTCCCCAAAACACCAGCGGGTGTTGCTGCTCAGGTCAGCCTGGGCCACTTCCTTCTGCAGGGCAAGGCGGGAGCCTCTGCCTGCTTTTGTAGAGCCCAGGAATAGCTAAGGATAGGTAAGGATGGGGGGGGTGGGTGGAGAGAGAGAGAGAGTGTGTGTGTGTGTGTGTGTGTGTATGTGTGTTCTGGGGCTTGACAGGGCCTCTTGCTCTCCCTTTAGCTTTTTCTCAAGGCTACTGATGTTCCGCCACTTGAGCCACACCTCCATTTTTAGCAAGGTTGCTGCTTTACTGGAGATAAAAAGTCTCAGACTTTGCTGCCTGGGCTGGCTTTGAACTGCAATCCTTGGATCTCAGCCTCTTGAGTAGCTAGGATTACAGGCATGGGCCCCTGGCGCCTAGCTCTAAGGACAGATTTCAAACATTCATAAATGGGTAGAAGAAGAAAAAAAAATCAAGAGTCCTATCTTATGGCATCCAAAAGACACAAAACGATAGGAAATGATATAAAATTCCAATTCCAAGGCCGGTAAGTTTCCAGGGGACGCCAGACATCCACTTATTTACATGTAGTCTGGGTGGCTGGCCCCGGCCAGCGGGGGCAGCAGGGCTTCGACAGAGAACATATGGCCCCCGGAGCTGAAAATGTTTATGCTCTGGCCCTTCTCAGAAAGCATTTGCTGACCCTGCCTTGGAGCCAAAAAAAAAAAAAAAAAAGAAAAAAGATTTCTTGGTCGTGCTGCCTTGACAGAGCTGGCACGTCGGGGCGATTCTGTTCGTACACCCAGGAGCCAGTGACTCTCTGACATGTGGTTTTGCTAAGAGGGGGCGAAAAGTGCAGACCGCAGCTCACACGGACGCCGCGTTATCAGCAGAGAGCCTGGGGAATGTAGGCCACCACACATTTGTAAGAGACAAAAACCGGGCTGTAATTTATCACCAGGGTTGGCAAAAGAGAGAGCCCCTATCCAAGAAGGGCTCCGACGGCACAGGCAGGAACCGCACAACGAGAGACACACACGCCCACCACATCAAAAGAGAACTTTTTGCTTACAATGATAAAAATGAAATTTTGTCCTAAATGGAACCATTTTTTTTCCCCCCTTCGGCATATGGTAATGATTTTCAGAAGGAAAGCAACCTTCGATTTTTATATCCATTAGACAATATGGCATTCTGCATTCTTATGTTAGGGTACTACATATAAATTTCAGTCAGAACAGACTTGCTTGAAATGTAAATGTATAACTATGTACATTTACATGGGTGTATGGGATTATTAAAAGACAACTTTAGTGGGGTCCCTCCCCCCTAGTTTCTAAATGAAGTCATAAACTTTTCAGATCTGATAGGAAAGAAAAAAAAAAAAGGAATATCACTGGATTCCCAGCCTAGGGTTAAAGGAACTTATACTAGAAACAACAGTTTTGGCAGAAGAAGAAAGTTAGGTTTTTTTTTTTCCCCTCCCTTGAACTATTTCTTTCCTTTCAACTTCTGAAGGTCAGCTGTGTTCATTTAAATGCAATCTCTCCCTTTATCCAGCACAAACCACAGTCAGACTTGCAAGATAAAGTTGCTTGGTGAAGGGTTCATATCACTACATTTGACTTAGGAAACATTTTCCTTTTTTTCTTAAAAAAAAAAAAGATGACACAAATGATTTTCTAAACCA
Source organism: Perognathus longimembris pacificus (assembly GCF_023159225.1). Lineage (NCBI taxonomy): Eukaryota > Metazoa > Chordata > Mammalia > Rodentia > Heteromyidae > Perognathus > Perognathus longimembris. Next base: position 7,921,206 of record NC_063162.1, on the reverse strand, counting down.
GAAATTAAGTGCACTAGCTCCCTTCAACCTTTTGTTGTGGAGACAACTGTCTCTCTTTTCTTTTTCCTGTGTGAAAAAAAAAGATGTTGCTCTTTATTGACTTCCTGATGAATATCACAAAAATCATTAACAATTTGTCAGTTTAGTGTCAGCAGTTACCCCTGTAGTCCTCGCTGCTCAGGAGGCTGAGATCTGAGGATTGGACTTTGAAGTTAGCCCAGGCACGGAAGCCCAGGAGACTTATCTCCAATTAACTACTAAAAAGCCTGAAAAGTAGAGATGTAGTTCAAGTGGCGGGGCACCAGCCTCGATCGAAAAAGCTAGTTGTCTGGGCTCTGAGTTCAAGCCTCGATACTAGCATGCAACATGCATGTGCACGCACGCACGCGCACACACACACACACACACACAGTCTCTATTGTGGGTTGATCATCTTTCTTGCTCAGAGCATATTCTTCCCATAAGCTTTAAGACCATTTCATCTGCATGGTGCAGCCACCTCAAACATGTATGTGGGGTATTAAATGACTGAAGAGTGTCTCTTAAGTTAGCAGTGAGTATAAATATTTTACGGAGAAGAAATAAGCTCAGTAAGAACTACCAGGTCTCCCTTAAAAACCCCCCCGAAAGTCACTCATTACAGGAAGTGGAATGTGTGTAGACAGAAAGAAATACAAGCCACGCTCTCTGCCAGGCAGATTACGGAAGACAGCACGACAGACAGAAGGTAGGATCAGACCCTCACCACATTCTGGCAGGCACAGCTGTGCTGAGCACAGTCGGTTCTCACACTACTTTCCAAGGCTCAGCATAAAGCAAGTACAGAGCACATAGCTCCTTCCTCCACACCCTCAAAATGCTACAGCCGCCCCTTCCCCTCCCCTCGCCCTCCCCTCCCTCCCCCCGACCCACGTGACCAGGCCCCAGCACCCAGACACCATCAGTGCATTTCTGGGGGGCCCTGGGGCTCTGGTCCTATGAGTCAGAATTCACAAGAGGTGGTTTGGAGAAAAGACTGAGCCTGAACAGGAGCATGGAGTTTAACTCTGTCTGACCCCCATGGAAGAATGATAAACTCAACCACAGACTCCAACAAGGGAGCTTGCATTTAAAAAGAAATATGAGCTTGTCTCCAAAGCCAGGCAGGCTCCTCGGCTTCTGGAAGGAGGCTCTGACTTACCTCATTGGTGGTGAGAGTTAGAATCCGGTCCAAGTCTTCTACCAACTGCTTGAACGTTGGTCTCTGGGAAGGCACGGCATGCCAGCAGTCCCTCATCATCATATACCTGGAAAAAATGGATTTCCTTGGTGAATTAACCTCATTAGCTCTGGATACACAGCTAGAACAGGCAATAGGGAGATGTGCCCTAAGGAAAATCTTTCCGAGCTTTCTGAGCACTGCGATGAGGAGGTGTGTGGTTATTCAATTTCTTCAAAGATCCACTGCTGGGTTTTCTGAAGGCCAGTTTAATTTCAAAAACCAAACCAAACCACCTCACTTATCCACAATACTTTAGGGAGAGACCGGCATCAAGAAAGACCCCGCTATCTATGCGTCTTGGGGCCAGCACTGTGATAATAACTCACTTTTCAGGCATGTCTGGGGGGGGAAGGATGAAGTGTGTTTGTAGTTGGTCTCCGGGGTCTCTGTTCCTCCCCTACAAATGCTCCTGCCTGAGACACACTTCGGCTGCCTGCCTCCCTGCCTGCCTTCACTTTCTGGTGTTTTTTTTTAATCTTAGGTTTTGTTTTGTGTGCACTCATACTGAGGCTTGAACTCAGGGCCTCTCACTGTTGCTTGGCTTTTCCACTCAAGGCTGCTGCTCTACTATTGAGCTCTACTTCTAACTTTTTTGCTGGTTAATGAGAGATAAGAGTCTCCTAGAGTTTTCTGCCTGAGAGATCTCAGCCTCCTGAGTAGGATTACAGGCAGGAGCTACCAAGCACCTGGCTCCTGGGCTGTATGTGTAAGATTCTAGTTGTTCAAGATGCCTCCGCTTTAAAACGTCAAGTTTGAAAACCACAAGTTTAAGGTAAGGTTTTCATGAACGAACGATCGGCCGCCGGTACTGGGCTTCACACGACCTGATCGGCTCTTGGATAGGTGGAGCTTCTCAGCCTTATCTTGATTGTGAGTTTCGACAGATCCTCTATGTCAGGAAAAAGCAATAGGCATGACAAAGAGCACAATAAATGCCTTTATATAATATACTACAAAATGTGGCCATTCATCAGACATCCACTGTACACTAAAAAGCACTCATGGGATTACTGAGATAAATCCCCATGAAGCAACACACAATGGAGGGCAGTCTCTCTCTGGGACAATCACTTTCTTAGTTCACCAGCTCTCCCCCGGCTTGGGGAGTGGAAAGCTTCCTTTTCAAAGCGTTGATTCTATTGCACAAGGCACGCGTCACTAGCACAACCTAAGTCCACTTACAGAGAGTGGGAGACTTTTCTAGAAACCAGCGCATGGTTTTATGGTCAGGCAGGGCACCCAAAATAGAGATGAAATAAGGGTAACCAGATACTAGTTCATTAGCTCTGAGGAAGGGTGGTTGATGTCCATCTGTCATGGTGATTTTCAACGGTCAAAGAGGCTCCGGAATTTCCCAGTGGCCACGCTGAGGTCAGAAGCCACCCCTCATCCTCCGCAAGGGCAACCCCGTGGCATTCTAGCTTGATCCATGTGGATTGCGTGGCAGTGCAGCGGCTCAGGAAGATGGTTGCACTGCCCAGGCCCGGCCCTGGCAGCCAGATGATGCCATCTGTGGTTTAAAGCCCACGCAAGACGCTTCAGCAGGACTTTCTTCCTTGTGGACAAGCGATGGTTGCCAGCGTCACTGTCTAGCTCAGAGACGGACCCTAGAGGTCTCCAGCAGCGCCTCTTGTTAGGACACGTTTAGAAAAGCAGGGCCTTAGGAGAGGGAAACAAGTCGGGAGGAGGCGGCCGGCGGGCCAAGCCATGGCACACTTACAGCTCATTGGTGCAGTTGGCCGGCTTATCCATCCGGTGCCCTTCCTTCAGCAGCTTAAAAAGTTCCTCCACGGGAATCCCTGGGTAGGGCGACCCCCCTAAAGTGAAGATCTCCCACATTAACACCCCGAAGGACCAGCTGCAAAGGAGAGAGAAGACACAGCATCCTGAGCCCGTGCGAATCACAGAAACCCCAACGTGCCCGGTTAAAACTAAACACGCACGCTCCCTCCTGAAGCCGGAGACACACGAGCCTCCGGCACACGGTCCATTCTTTGCCTGATCTCCCCGGGAGCCTCCCTAAGCCATGCCCTCGGGGGGAGATGCGCTGCTAGAATGTTCTAGCCATAGACAGAAAGGCGCACCACAGCACCGCTCTTCCGAGTTGTCCATGGCAAATGTGGCGCTGGATGCTGGTGGCCTGAACGTCAAGCCCTCTGGGTCCGTCTAGCCTCCCGTCTCTTCCTGTATGGCTCACACGGGGACCGAGGCACACTACAGCAACAAGCCGATTCTGCGGCAGGACTCCCGCCCTAGGTGGCGAGCGGAGTCCCCACTTGCTGAGATGGGATAAGATGGAGGCCTGGGGTTCGGATGTAAGCATTCTGTGTCCCGGATGAGAATCCTACCACTGAAACGGAACACACTTCACAGGGTGCCACTGATACTTGGCTCTTCAGAGACCCACCGTGGACTTTCGAAGCCCGGTTCATGGCACTTAAGTCAAGCTGAGAATCCCAGGCTCCCTACTGTCACCGTAGCTCTGGAAGCTTCCTGGCTCTACGCTGCTCAGTAGCAGGAATGAATCCACCCTCGCATTTCTACTGAGCACCAGCGATGCACTAGCACACGAGATGGGCAGAAACAGCTCTGGGCCTAGGTTTGCTCACTGTACAAATTGGAATGAAGACATTCTCCTTCCAGGATTGCTGAGAGACCCAACCAGCGGAGCGATGAACTACTCCCATCCTCCAACCTTAATCCTCTCGCTCACACCACATTTTTCTTTTAAAAAGCTCAACTGTTTGTTGTTGTTTTTTAACTCTCTTTCTGGAAAAACTACACACTCTCAGCAACTTGCAAAAAAATAGGACCTTTCACCCAGTTGTTCCCAAAGATAATATCTTCAACTGAATTTCCCTATCTACAATATCAGCTAGAAGCTGACTTTAACAGTATTCCTAAGTGTGTCATAGTAGAAATATTACGTAAATTTTACTTTATATCTAGAACATAATCAAGGAGACTATGACAACCTCCAAATTAAAAAAAAAAGTGTGTGTGTGTGTGTGTGTGTGTGTGTGTGTGTGTGTGTGTGTGTGTGTGTTTTAGCTGATATTGGGGCTCAAACTCAGGGCTTCACGCTTTTCACTTACAGTTGACCACCCAAGACACACCTTCAGTTCCAGCTTTTTGCTAGTTAATTGGAACCTAATCAAGAACCTTTCTGCTCAGGCTGGATTTGAACCATGATATTCAGAGATCTCAGCCTCCTGAGTGGCTAGGATTATAGGTGTGAGCCACCCATACCTGGGTAAAAGAATAACTTTTTAAAGAAGTGCTGGGGATTGAACCCAGAGTGCTATGCATGTTAGATGAGCTCTCTACCACTGGGTGACCTCCTCGGCCTTTCTAGTTTTTGAGATAGGGTCTCACTATGGAGCTCAGGCTGGTCTTGAACTCACAATCCTCCTGTCTCTGCTTCCTGAGAACTGGGATTTCAAGCATGCACCAGTAAGTCTGGCACAAGTACTTCTTTTGGGGAGTGAAGAGCAAGCCAACAACTTGGCAGAACTTGGTAGCACATCTGTTATCGATGGAGGGCACTGCTACTTACACAGGAAGAGAACAGCAGCCCCTGTGTTCTAAGAAGGCAGGCGTATTGGTGATCAAGCCCTGCGTACTAGGCCAGCCTTCTGGAAACTGGCTCTTGTGCCTTTCGTAATTATGCGAAACACAACAGTCACCAAAGAATGAAGGAAGGCCAAGCCCACACAACAGTTCTGCAGTCCAACTCCACAAAGGAACCAGAGGAAAGGGGCCACTTACACGTCACTCTGATGTGTGTATACTCTGTCAAAAAGGGCTTCGGGAGCCATCCACTTAACCGGAAGTCGCCCCTGCAAATACAGATTAAAAACACCCACAGATTAAAGCAAGTTTATACTGCAGCAGGTCAGCAAAGGAGCTGCGCCTTGTTCAAGAGCTGATACTCTAAGGGCTTTCACCTGTCAGTCCTCAGGGCAGACATAAGCTCCAACTCCAGCTATCCATCATATGTGGGAGGGCACAGGTCTGGACTCCTGCCTAAGACCCCCCCGCCCCACTCCTGAGAGTTTCATGGTTCTCTATCTCCCCAACACACAGACACACCCTGACCGACCTCTAGGCAAGAATTAACCCAGAAACTTCCAGGCACCTTGTTAGCTAGGAGAGATCTTGACAAGAACCCAGGGGTAAGTGATTGTTATACAAACAGGAGTGCTCACATGAACTAAACCTACTTTAAGATATATTTTAATGTGCTTCTATGGAGAGCCTTTTGGGTTTTGCTTTTGGTAGGACTGAATTCATGGCCTGGAATTGCTAGGCAAGTACTAGAGTCACACCTTGGTTCTTTTGGCTTTAGTTTCTGATTGGGTCTTGTCCATTTGCCCTGCTGGCCTTGGACTATAATCCTCCTATTTCCACTTCCCGAGTAGCTTAGATTACAATAAGTGTGTACTCTACTAAGTTTATGAAGAGAAAATAATAATTAATAATAATAATAATAATAAAGGAGGACAAAGGCCTCCTCCAGCCCGGATGCCTATGATCTTGCATCTTAGGATGGTGTGCACCCCAGTTCACCCCGTCCCTACAATGTTAGGCCCTAGACTTACATTTGTGGTCTTTTTGTAATAGTCTATGTTGTTGATATCTCTGGCCAGTCCAAAGTCTGCTATTTTCATCACGTTGTTCTCTGTTACCAGCACATTTCTGGCTGCTAAATCCCGGTGGATACACTGAAACCAAGAAAGAAGGGTGAGAAACAAGGAATTTCAAAATACTTCCAGCACCAAAAGGGAACATTCCACTTAAAACTCAAGACGGAAAACACACTTCAGGTCAAAAACAGGCTGTTGTATACATACTCCAAGAGCCACAGCGGGGCTGTAAGCGGAAGCTTTTCCACTAGGATCCTGACCGTCCTACACGGGACACTGGTATTTTACTTTCTAACTAAAAAGAAACAAGGAACCCAAGGCCCCAAGCATCTCAGAAGAGCAAAAGTCACCCAGAAAACATCTTGCATCTGCATTTGTCTCACGGCACCAGTGTCTGTCTGTCTGCTGTCCACAAGGTCAGGAGGACCTCATCCTAGAATATTTTATCTCAACACCTGCTTTTCCCAAATTTTCAGACCATGTGGCTCAATCCAATACCATACCTTCTCCGCCACTTGATGGCTTCTCTCATCAGCTGACTTGATCTATTCCTAACAACTCTTAGCTCTCAACAAGGCCTAGTGCTCACAGCTTCGGTCTTTCCTCTCTAAGGGACGCGTCTTCTGCTCCCACCCCTCCTAACGTTGATGAAGAACTGCTTCCGGGGTAGATTCCTCGGACCTGACTCCTCCATTTTCCCTCTCTGATTTTGCTGGTGTACCTTGCACTCAAGGCCTGACACTCTCACTTGTCCTTTTTGCACCAGCATGACGCTCTACCCCTTGAGACATGCCTCCGGTTCCAATTTTCCCTTTCTGAAGCTTCACACACTCTTGCCGTCTTGGTTCTTCGGGTCTCCTCGGAGTCCTCCCCCATCCTCCTTCTCTTCCTTCCCGTCATCCCCTTGCACTCTTGGGCTAGCAGCTCTCCTCTCTCTCTCTCTCTCTCTCTCTCTCTCAAAAGTAGAAAACTGTTTGACACGCGTGTTTCCGCCTGTCCTCGTGGCATCGGTCCCCATGCAGACACAACAGCCGCACATTCCCACCCCGACCTATCCTGAAACCCATGTTCTTAGCTTCCACTCGTGCTGAGGCACGTCCACGCGGAGGTCCTGACATCTCCCATGCTTGGCGCACCGGCCTTCTTGTCACTCAAGTCCTGTGGATGCCAACTCCTAAGTGTCTCTCCACTCTGTGGCCTCGGCCTTAGAGCGGGCTTGAGGCGCTGCTTGCCTGGCATCCCCACGGGCTGCCACTTCCAAACTCCCCCCAACCCTCCCCCCCCCCCCCCCGCCGCCAGGGTTTGCAACACAGCCGGCGGTGCCTTCCACCGGCTCGTCGCAGGGCGAGTGCGCACACATCCACATTCTCAGTCCAACTGCTCCCCATCTTTGGCCCACACAGGGGACCAGGTGAGTCTACCACAAGGCTGAATGCAGCTGAAGACTGGGGCTGAGGTGTAGTCCTGGTGGTCACTCTACTCTTTTCTATTTTTATTCTTCGGTGCTGATGCGGGGTCTTGAACTCAAGACCTGTGCCCTGCCCGTTGCCCCTTGGCCTTCTCATACAAGGGTGGCTCTCTACCACCTGAGCCACGGCTCTACCTCTGGCCTCTTAGTGGTTCGTTGGATTTCCTTTCCAGGCTGGCCTTGAACCATGATCCTGAGATCTCAGCCTCCTGAGTAACCAGGATTGCAGGGGTAAGCCGCTAGAACACGGCAGGTCTAATCCTACAACCTCTACATTACCTGTCTACAAACGATACGCTTTTGTAAGCCCCAGTGTTCTTAGCTGCACTTTATGATGCCAACTCATTTCCCTTCTATTTTTAGAAGAGGTGTGGTATATAAAGAAAAAGAGACCCGGACAATACCAGAACATACTTCTTTCTAGCCCGGTTACTGGCCAAGGTTAACGTTCAGGAAGCAGAGCCTGCTCAATCCACTGGACAAACTGAAGCAAGGCTGGTCATGGAATGACCAGCTACAGAGGAGCTGGCTACCCCTCTAAAACACAAACACGTCTTCCTGCCCCAGGCCCGTGGTCCCCGTGTCCACTCGCTTCTGAGGGAGGCAGGAAGGCCACCAAGCCTGTGTGGCCCGGGCCAGACTGCGAGCAGGAAACGGGAGAGCTCCCAGCGCAGCGTGTGGATCCGCTCTGGGCTTGGGCCGGGTTCCTGGGTAGGAGGCCTCTTCCAACTGAAGTCCCAAGCCCCGGCCAAGCTCTCCGGGCCGTGGGCTCTCGCCGACATGGGCTCCGTGCACTTGGCAGGCGAGTGGTCAGAAGAATCCGGCCTCCCCCGCCCTGGGTTCCGACCACACATCACAACTCAACTGTGACAGAGACACTACCCAGCTCCCACCACCATCTTGTCCGGCACCGTCACCCCCGCGCCCCAGGATGCCAGGAAACAGCGAAGGCTCCCTCCCAAGGGGCTGGCCAAAGACTTGGAACCAGTGCCCAAGAAGAAGGAAAAATAACGAAAGGCGAGCCAAACCCCATCAATTCACAGAAATCAGGGTTGTTTTCCAGTTCAGAGGACCGACTATTCACATAACTGGGGCCCTGGGGCAGCATGGTACCCCCTCTCCTACCAGGTTTGGGGTCGCTAAGGGAAGGAGAGCCAACGCTCTGTGATGCCCACAGCGGGCCATGGCTGACCGCATGTGGTTCCCATGGCAACCTCTGAGAGATGGGTGAGATGACACCCACTCTAGAGATGGGGTGAAAACCAGACCTGCTCGTGGTCAGCATTGTGAATGTGGAACTGGTGCTGGGATTTCCTTAGGAAACATTAGTTGCCTTGAACTAAACAAAGCCCTATGAATTGTGTAAGGCTCAAATACCCTACTACTGGCCACGTCAGTACAAATACCATGGCTATTGCTTTAGTGGTGTAACTCCACCCCTTAATCCGCACACCTATACACAATGACAGCTGCTTATGATCAGGGACAGAATGTTACCCCGGTCTCCCCAGGATGGCTGTAGATTGGGGGGGGGGGGGGGGGCGGGGGGAGATCCTGACCCTTGCCCTGTTGCTCACCTCCATGTTCTAGAAGATGCTGTTGGTTAGTGGAAGTAGACTCTCTGAGGGGACCATTTTCCCCTGCCCCTCAATAAACTCACATTCAATTTTAATCTTAAGTGTTGGTACTGGGGCTTGAACTCAGGGCCTTGTGCTCTTGCTTGGCCTTTTCCACTCCAGGCTGGTACTCTCTACCACTTGAGCTACACTTCCACTTCTGGCTTTTTTTTGCTGGATAGAGAAAGAGTCTCACGAATTTGTCTGTCTGAGCTGGTATTAACCAGTTACTGGATCCTCCGATCTCCGTCTCCTGAGTAACCAGGATTACAGGCATGAGCCACTGGCACCTGGCTGATTTCACATAGAGTATCGTGAGTGAATTGCTCTTCTTAAAAATAATTTTTTTAAAAATTATCTTTAAGTCGTTGTACAAAGGAGTTTGAATTCAACATGTCAGTTATGAGCACAATGTATCTGATCAACACCCCCCCACCCCCCCCTTCTGCGGTGCTGTAAGGGGGGCAATCTTAAGAATAATCCACCTACACACCTACTTCAGATCTCTACGAACCACACAGACCCCTAGGACACATTACTGTCCCTTGAACCTCAGCAAAGGAGGAAGGGGCTGCAAACCCTCCGCCGGGGACAGGGACCACCAATGGCGCTGCCTGAGTCCAGAGAGAGGCAGACATCCCACGAGAGAGAGCAGGCCACGGCGGGGCCGAGGGCCACGGACCTCCGTCGGGGACCAATCACTTCACCGTCAGTTCTGGGCTCCAAGCTTCCCTGTCATGCCTCAGCCCAAGACAGGGTCCCGATCACACCGAGGGCAGAGCAGTTCTGAGAGTTCCGTAAGGCTCCGCCCTGGCTAGCCCAAAGCTCTCCAAGAGCGGTTGGGGCTCTGAGGACCCTCATTTCTCCCGTCACACCGCTCTCGAAGGGGCGCCTGCTTCTCACCATCCTCTCATGCGGAGACGCGCTCACTTCCCCCTTTTGCAAAGTCCCTGAGACCCAACTCTAGGTTCTCCTTCTGCCTTACTGAGCAGCTTTAGGCCACGAAGGGTCTAAGGGGGTGGGGGGAGGTGGGAGGGGCGATCACTGGCTCCCGGACCAACCCGCGTGTGCTGCTTCTCTGCTCTTCCTGAGCCGGGCCATTCCGCTGACCTCTCCTTCTTCCAGAGCCCCTTCTGCGGCCCCTGTAAACCGCATCTGGGTCCCCTCCTTTTCCCGGCCTCCGTGCTATTTCTAGTCGTCTCAGGACTTGAGAGTTTTCCCAGGACGCCCCTCCCGCCCCCCGCTTCTAAGCTTCTCCCATGGGTGGCTTTGAAGTCACACCTCCCGACCAGCTTCCAGCCCCGGGGGCTGCGCTTCTTCGGCTGACCTCCCCACCCCCCCCACGGCTCAGTCCCTCCACACAAGCTCTAGGCTTTCCACTGCAACCGCCCCCACCCCCCCACCACCCCAAGAAGGACAATCAGGAGCGGTGTACAGTTTCCATCTTTCCCCTTCTCCCCAGCCCACGATCAGGCGAGCAAAAGGTGTCCAAAATCAAACACCCAACTTCTGTTATTGCCTCGAGACCCAATAATCCCTGGCCCAAACCAAAGTCACCTTCCCCAAGACTAGGTGCTTCTGCCCCCTCCCGGGCCAGCACCAGCACCTCCGTGGCTACATCGGCACCCGGGGCAAAGCCCAGAGTCCCCACCTGGGGCTTTTAGGCCCTGAACTCGGAGCCTTGTACTTGTTCAGCTTGTTTCCTTGGCTGGTGCTCTACCACGTGAGCCAGGCCTCTAGCCTAGATTCTTGCTGGTTATTTGAGAGCTGGAGTCTCAGGGACTTTTCTGCACAGTTTGGCTTTAAACGGGGATCAGACTTCTTAGTAGCTGAGATTACAGGTGTGAGCCACCAGTGCCTGGCTTATTTCCAAGTTTTTCATCAATTTATTTTTATTCCATATTGACCAGCTATCTCTTCTACGGTCACACACAGTTCCTGCCCCATGAGGACAAGAACCACATCCATTTCACCGTAGCACTGGCTGCGGGCATGGGCCTTCGGGGAGGCCTGTGGAGTACTGATGGGTGAAGTGAAGAGAAGGACGGTGCCAGCCTCCCGCCATGTCTGTTCTAGCAGCATGGCCCTTCCCATCTACCCTGGGCTCAGAGTGGCCAAACCCGGGTAACTGGCCCACGACCCCAAGGAGCCACCGAAACAGTTCAGATGTGTCAAGACAGTTCCAAAAAGGTGAGCTATTCGCATGCCCAGATTTTCTATCTACTCGCTCGTTTCCTCTCCACGCTCAGCTTCTACACACGTAAACACACGCACATACACCACATGCACTTTGACAGCTAAACTCCTTCGAGGAGAGTTGCAAACATCCGCATACTATGCGTCTAAATTCTTCAGCATTTACAGGTTGAGTGACCCTCCCTAATCTGAAAAATCCAAAATCTACAACAATGGAAAGTCACGTGATGCCACGAAGGTAAAGTTCCATACCATAATAAAACTTGTTGCCTTCCCAGACACCAACAACATTAAACAAGTCCTTCAGGCCATGTGTTTACGTGGGCGTATAAAACACAGGTGAAGCTGTGTTTCGACTTGAGTCTCATCCCCGTGATGCCTCACTATATGCAAATATTCTCAAGACTTAGGGCTTCAAACATTCCAGAAAGGATCTGCAACCGGCAGCTCCTGAATGAACACAATGCCACCATCGCCTGGCTCCAAATTCAGCTTTGCCATAGCCATGTCACCAAAACCCGGACCATCCGCAAATTTAAAATTTCCTAATGGCCTCCAATTTCTATCTCAAAGCGGCCGCCCCAGGATTACACCCTCATGTGGTGGTTGTCTCGGTAGCCTCCTTGCACCTAGGATGGTCTTGCAGCATTTTTTCTCTTTTGTGACAGTGACATTGGCACGCAATGTCTCGTCATGTGTCCCACAGTCTGTCTGGATCTATCTGGCTGTTCTCTGGCGCTGGCGATGATCCGATTGGCGGCCTCTGCCCAGTATGTACACAGGCACAAAATCGCAGGGTGCAAAACTGCTCCTGAGTTTCTCAAAACCTGTATGTTGGGAGATTTTTACAGTGGGGGGCGGGGGGGGGGGAAGGAATTCCCTGGAAAAAATCCTAAGCTCTGGACTCTCCAGAAAATTAGAAAAAAAGTAAAAATAACACATGATAGCCCAAGGCCATGTTCCTACACCACAGGGAACGGGGCTGGGGTGTTGTCGCTTCTCAAGCTGCTCCAGTTTTCATACTCCGGCAGGCAGAGGTCACCTCACACTGAGATCAGACAGGCCCCCGAGGGACCGAGTGTGTGGCTCTCCCGGCACCCCAGCTGACAGAGGGACTACGCCATCCGGAGAGCTCACCCACCTCTTTGGGGGAGCCACGGAACACCTGCTGCTGCAGGGGAGGGGTCCCATTATCTGAGCGTGAAGTGAAGAAGGCGGCTTGGGTCCTAAATGCCCCCCCCCCCCCACCGGGTGTGGGCACTGTTGTGAGCGGTAAGCGGCATGCCCGGAATGTAGGCGACTTCCCCCGGGGGAGCCGGCCAACTTCAGGCCGCGGCCAGTCCCTGAAGGAGACCGAACACACTCAGCTAGCCAGGACTCCGCGGAGCTGGAGCTCACCTCGCCCTTCCGTCCGTTTGCGTTCTCTGAGTACTTAACGGCATATCCCACTCCAAAGCCTGAACTCCAGATCTCCAAACTCCATAACCACAGAACAAGGAAGGCCCCAACTCACAACAAGACAGAGCCGACCTGGACAGCTCGGTGCCCGGGGACATAAAACCCAGCCGGGCCTCCGAGCAGAGATGTCTTCCTGCTCACCCCTGCCGTGCTACATTAGGCGTTTACGAGGCCCCTTCAGCCTTTTCAAGAGAGTTCACTGAACACGAAGGTGGGTGATGCCCTAGATATTTTCCGAGTTGTACAAGACATGTAAGGGCTTGATCTGGCAAACGAGCACGCCCGAACAGCCTGGCGTCTTCAAAGACACTTTTCTTTGGCCTCCACCCAACCAAGTAGAAGGGAAAAGGACTCACTTTTTGGGAAGCCAAGTACTCCATGCCCCTGGCCAGCTGATAGGTGCAGGATACCAAGTCTTTGAACGTCATCTGCTCCTCGGGAACCCGGTTGATGTCGTAGGAGTACTCCATGCCCGGTGGCCGCCGGGCCCGGAGGTATTCCCGGAGGTTGCCTTTGGAAGCGTACTCAACTATGACATAGAGGGGCCCTGGGAGGGAGAAAGACGAGGGGCTCAGAGAGCGAAAGCCAGGACCTGCCCGCCGGCGAGCCGGCAAAGAGCTTTTGACTGCAACTCAGTATGAATTTAGTCATTGTGTTGGTGCTACAGCCAAGCGCCTCACCATTGAGCTACGGCCTCAACGCTTCATTTTTTAACATCCAGCTAGGTGCTGGTGGCTCACACCTGTCATCCTAGCCACTCGGGCTGAGATCTGAGGATCCCGGTTCAAAGGCAGCCTGGGCAGTAAAAGTATGAGAAGCAAATTCACTCGGAAAAAGCTGGACACGGAGGTATGGTTCAAGTGGTAGAGGGCCAGCCTTGAGCAAAAGGAGTCAAGCAAGAATGTGCGGCCCTGAGTTCAAACCGCAGTAAGCCTGCCACAAAGCGCTCGCGTGCACACACAAACCCCTGTGTTATACTATCTCCAAATGACGTGTCTAAAAGCGTTATGAAACAGTGACTTGGCTGCCTATCATAGCTCTTCCCCTATCACCACCCCTCTCTCTCTGACGCCTCTTCAAAAGCCATGGCTAGTGAGTCTTCTCCCTTCAGTACTTTCTTCCAGTTCATCTTACCCACTCTATATACAAGGGCACCCAGAACATGATTATTTTTTTTTTATTTTTTATTTTGCTGGTCCTGGGGCTTGAACTTGGCGCCTAGGCACTATCCCCCGAGCCTCTTTGTGCTCAAGGCTAGTCCTCTAACGCTTGAGACACAGCACTATCTTTGGCTTTTTCTGGGTGGTTTATTAGAGATAAGAGTCTCACTGACTTTCCTGCCTGGGCTGGCTTCGAACCACAATCCTCAGACCTCAGCCTCCAGAGTGGGTAGGATTGTAGACGTGAGCCACTGGTGCCCGGCTCAAGAACAAGATTTTTAGTCCAAAGAATAAATAACAAAGGCAGGCAAGCTTTGCATTAGCATTCCTCAGGTACTGGCCCCGTGGAATCCAGCGAGGCTGGATCCTTCTCATAGCGACATGCTATTTCTGTCATCCCTGTACGGCACTTTACCGCTCCATTCTCCTTGGCGGTCCTAGGCTTCTGTCACAACAGCGGGGGAGAGGAACACTGTTACACTCGCTTCCTTATACACGCGCGCCATACGTTCTCAAGGGAGATGATAGCCCAGAGGCCAAATCCTGTCCACTTTGTGAATTGTAAACACTGGTATTAGGGCTTGAACTCAGGGCCTGACACAAGGGTGGCACTCTACCATGTGAGCCACACCTCCAACTTCTAGGCTTTTCTGTTGGTTAACTGGAGATCAGAGTCTCATGAACTTTCCTGTCTGGGCCAGCTACCAATCGCGATCCTCAGATCTCAGCCTCCTGAGTAGCTAGGAGTACAGGTGTGAGTCACTGGCACTTGGGACTGTTCACTTTTCTTCTGGCTCACGCCCCCGCCCCCCCACCCCGCCCGACAGCCAGCTCCACTCATCCCTTTATTGTGAAAGGCAATGAGGACTTCCAACAACTGAACCACCCACCAAAGTCCAAAATGTCTACGATCACCCTTTACAGAAAAAAAAGCTGCTGATTGCTGACTAGACCTACAGGAGAAACTGCCCAGACTTAGCCATCGTCAGTTTTACTAGCTACTGTCAAGTTGATTCCCGGTGTGCCAGGGAGGGCTCAGTCAAAGCAGCCCCGGGCTCTCTCCTCACAAGGGAGACGGCCATAGCTTCCTCCCACTTTCTCCCTTTGAAGAGTGCCCAACACCGGGGTTTAAGATCAGAGCCTCATGCTCCTGCCTGTTTTTCTGGCTTAAGGCTAGTCCTCTACCACTTGAGCCATGCCTCCAATTCTGGCTTTTTACTGGTTACCTGGAGATGAGCGACTCATGGATTTGTGTGCCTATGTGGGCGTCTAACCTTGATCCTCAGCTCTCAGCCTTCCTGAGTAGCTGGGATTGTAGGTGTGAGTCACCAGTATATAGCCTGAAGCTATTCTTGACAGGCCGATATAATAGCCTGAAGCTATTCTTGACAGGCCGGCAGCCATCTTGTGCCCACAGGAAGGCAAGGATTCCCTAATCCTCTCCCCAGCTTTAAGGGAAGAATTTCCAACCAGATCATTGGTTCTTGTTTTGAGAACTCAGAAAGGGGTACGGATGGGAGTGTTTCCCCTACTCACCATCCTGGGTGCAGGCTCCCAGAAGGTTGATGATGTTCTTGTGTTTTCCAATCATCTTCATCATCTCCATCTCCGACACCAGATCGGAAAGATCTTTCTCTGTGGCATCGTCTATAAACGTGAATTAGGCAAATCGTGAATCTAGAGGCTTCATGGGCTGTGTCACTGCCTGTTGCCAAACTTGTACTTCAAACTGTGTGAAATTAAGTTTTAGGGCCAAGAAAGATTTCCCAACCGTGTCCCTCATTTTATCACTGAGGGAGCAAAAGGCCAGAGCGAGGGAATGTCTTGCTTGGAGTCCAAGTGCTCACTGAGGATCAGGGGTCAAAAGTCAGCACTGGACACAGTGCTCCGACGGCTAAGGTCAGTCTGCTCCGCAATCCTACCCTCCACCATTATCTGAGGGACTTGGAAAACTCATCTAATGTCATGGTGCTTGAGAGGAACGCCAAGGGCGGGAGTGAAGCACGCATTGTAGGAATATTTCCGTTAACTACAGACCTTCCCCAGACTCAGAAAACCTAACCAAACGCTTAGCGCGTTCCAAGCCAGGCTTAGGAGGTGCCCAGGACCGCACAGGTGAGCGTGTGTGTGCAGATGTATGTTGACTGGGCAGAGGGCCATGTCTACTGACCTTTCACAGAGCATCCCATTCACCATTCTCAAAAAGTGGCCCCGCCCCCTGCCCAGCAACCTGAGGCAGGTTCCGCACACCTGAGCTCAGCCGTGAGCTTCGGGCAAGCCGCAAGGCTGCTCCCCAGGCGCCTGCCTTCAAGCTCATTCTTTCTTAATTTTGTTATTTTGTATTATTGCAACATTGAGAGTCTAACCCAAAGCCTTATGGGTGCCAGATGAACTGTACCACTGAGCTGTACTCTATCAATGAGGGAGGGAGGGAGGGAGGGAAGGAGGGAGGGAGGGAGGGAGGGAGGGAGGGAGGGAGGGAGGGAGGGAGGGAGGGAAGAGGGCATGGATAGAAACCATGTTGCAAAAAGCTTTTTAGCTTCACAAAGGAAGAACAGTACAACCGACTCTGGTGTGTGGGAAGGAGGACTGAGGTGGGTGGACAGGTGACTTGGAATGGTCCCCCTCTCTCCAAGACCTTAGCCATCGACTGGGCTAACCAGCTCGGACATTTTGAAGGGGATGATAGCCAGCTCTGGCTTAAAAAGAGCTATCATTAACCAGGGGCCAGGGGCTCACATGTGTAGTCTTAGCTATTCAGGAGGCTCAGATCTGAGGATGGTAGTTCAAAGCCATCCCAGGCAGGTAAGTCTGTGAGACTCTTATCTCCAATTAACTGCCAAAAAATAAACCAATACCCCTCCCATAACCCCAAAGTGGAGCTGTGGCTCCAGTGGTAAAGCACAAAGCAAACAGTGTCCAGGCTGTGAGTTCAAGCTCCAGGACTAGCACCAAAAAAAAAAAAAAAAAAAAAAAAGAAAAAAGAAAAGCAAGCAAGCAAGGAAGAAAGTATTTTTCTTCCCTTTCTGCAACGTCACTATGGACTCCGGGTTCCGTTAGCTAAGTCGGAAATCACCATCCCTCAAAGATGCCAAGCCTGGTCCTTCCCGCGCCCCGCCCGCTCAGGTGCGGAGGCGGAATCTGAGGGGGTGGGGCTCCTCCATGGGGTGCAGACACCAGCCAGCCCCTCCCTGGCATCAAACCCAAAGCAGGGAGCACCTCAGAACACCCAGCGTCCCTTGGAAATCTGGGGGACAGCTAAGAGACAGCTTCTAGAATCTTCTCTCATCGGCTACTTCCCATCAGGGAGAGAGAGAGGTGTGGCGTGTGTGTGCCAGGGAACCCACACAGAAAGGAAGGGCCTCACTCCCAAGAGTGAGCGTGCGTGCTTGCGGCCTTCCACACCCCCAGGACGGACGGACCCCTTTCCCCGGAAGCCTAGGGAACCCGGGTTTGAGAGGCCCTTCCTCTCACTCAGCGGGGAGAAGAATGCTGCAGAGAATAAGTACATGGCGACGGGCATGGACGGATCACACGGTAGTATTCATGTCCCCACAAACACAACTGCACTGCCATCCCGGGGCCACTGTGAAATGTCCCGCCTGCCAGTTCATCGGGGGCATCCTGTGACTCCCCCAAGCCAATGGCATTCCTACTCCAGCGCCTCCCATCCGTAACCCTCGCCACTCTGGGGATTGAGACCCAGAAGAGAGCAGTGCAAAAGCTAGCGGGGGGGGGGGGGGGGGCGGGGGGTGAGAATACGGCCTAGTGGCAAGAGTGCTCACCTCCTATACCTGAAGCCCTGGGTTCGATTCCTCAGCGCCACATATATAGAAAATGGCCAGAAGTGGCGCTGTGGCTCAAGTGGCAGAGTGCCAGCCTTGAGCAAAAAGAAGCCAGGGACAGTGCTCAGGCCCTGAGTTCAAGCCCCAGGACTGGCAAAGAAAAAAAAAAAAAAGCTAACAGGGGCAGAAAATGCCTCAAGACTCTATCTCCAACTAACCAGCAAAATGATGGGCTGAAGGCGTGGCTCAAGCAGGAGAGCACCAGCCATGAGCAAGAAAGCTAAGGGGGAGTGAGGGGCCCTGAGTTCCAGCCCTGATATTGGCATAAAAAGGAAGAAAGAGGGAGGGAGGGAAGGGGAGGGAAGGGGAGGGAAGGGGAGAGAAGGGGAGGGGAGGGGAGGGGAGGGAAGGAAAGGGAAGGAAAGGGAAGGAAAGAGAAGGAAGGGAAGGAAAAGAAAACTAATAAACTGTAATTTTAAGCAGCATTTAGCTCACTCCCTAAATGCTGATTTCGCTTTATTTGCATGTTAAAGTTTGGATTCAGAATCTCAGCTACCAACCCCCAATTTAAAAAAACAAAAACAAAACAAAAAACCCATCCATTTAAAGTGATCGGGTACTCTCATAAAAATATAAGCGGGGAGGGGAGGTAGAAAACCACAGTCACCCTAAGAAATCAAAGACTAACCCATTCTAAGAAGTTACCACCGGCTAATAAAACCGGCCTTTCTTTCTCCGAGTACAAAGTGAACGCCACAAGCTCAAGATAAATAGTCTGCTTAAGATGCTGATTTATCCCGAAAACGTCTCAACCTCCAGGTCAGCTATGTGCTCTCTGACCCCGCCAGCGCTCGGTTCACATGGCACAAAAGGGATATTCTTGATAAGACGACGCCCCCCCCACCCCCCCCACCCCCCCACCCCAATCCGTCCATACTCACCTTTCAACATCTTCACAGCCACCGTGACCGCCTCCTTGGGTTTGTCCTTGTCGATTCCCACGGCTTCAGCCATGACCACTTGCCCAAAGCAACCTTCTCCCAGGGGCTTGCCCAGCGTCAGTCTACACGGAGAAACAGAGGATTCGCAGGTAGCATCTGGTGGACGGGCACAGGGCAGGAAATTCCACAAACCAAGTACAAATACCTTCTCAATGGCTTGCGAAGGCCTGGTGTATTCATCCTACGGGGCGAATGAGACTCGGGGTACACACGCACAAGTGTGTCTTCTTCGTGACTTTTTTTTTTAAGAGAACGTCCATGACTAGTGAACGCCTATCAAACCTCACATTTGTCGTCTCGATTTAGTTTTCTTTATGGAAGGTATCCCTGCTAGCGAGGTGGTCAGCCTCTCCGAGTGACCACAATAAGGAGCTTTTGGTCTTGAGCCAATTAAATAGTTGCAATTTAGAATGTCACAAGGAAAAAAAAAATGTTAAAAGGCTGTTCTTATTTTTGTGTGTGTGTGCGTGTGTCCCTGTAAAAAGGCAGCTTTAAGACTCCTATTATTCAAATGCCCGTGGATTTTATGGCTACCTTCCTTGCCAAGTTACAGGATATGAATCTTAACTGCATTTTATGGAATCTCTAATTTTTCACTAAAGGGGCAAAAAAAATATTCTAGAAAATGGGCAACATTTTTTTCTTTTTGGACGTCAGTTTAGAAATTCTTATGACTACTTAAAATTAACGATGAAGATAACCCAAAGTACACATCACAGACTACATTTTTTTTTTCCAGGCTTAAAAGTTCTATGAACGTCACAGGAATTGTCCTTGGGCAAAACCAAAAGAATTAAGTCTTTGGAAGACTTATGAATGTGGTTTATTAAGTTAAGCATAACACACTAAAGTTCTGAGGTCCCATTAGTAAACAGTACTTACAATAAGTACACGATGGTTTAAAAAAAAAAACCCAAAACAAACAACAACAACAAACTCCAGAGGGCAGCCTGTGCTATGTTGAGGTCACTGACCTCTTTCTATCCAGAACTAAAATTAAGTTTGACATGTTGGCAGAAAAATAAACATTTGCATTGGAAAAATGGCTACTTTATGTCCTAGTGCCCCTGCTAGTGCAAGCATAACAATCCTCTCTTTGTATAACTCATGCCTCAGATCTAATAAACTGCTGCTAAATAGCCTTCATTCATTGGGAATCTGCTCCACCTCCATTTGTGCTAAACGCTATTTGGAAATGCATAGCACTCAGATTTTCCATACTTGGGGTACCCCCGGGGTGGGAGCTAGCCGAGCAGCCCCGTACAAACTCCCACTGTTGACTGTGGAGCTACAGGTGGCAAAAAGCAAGCTTGACATGAAGGCTGTGCGTTCTTCACAGACAATCACAACCCCACCGGCTCAGCGTTTCATTCTGAGGAATGTGTTCATGAACCAGCTACTTACATAATCATACACCGTTAGGGGGAATGAATGAATGAATGGTCCTTTCACTAGAGTATACAAATAATCGTGAAGTTACTTCCATTCACACTAACTGGATGCTGCTGAACAATTATTCAACTCTGGCTTATGATACACATTAGTGTCTCTAAACTGACTGTCAGAATAAACTTCTGACGTGAAGTTGTATAAACCAAAATCAGCTACCTTATATCACATACATCTCCGGCATAATCTCCGGGAGACACGGTAAATGTCAAAGCTATATGCTTATTGCAGTTTATCTGATGCAGAAGGAGTCGGTGTTTCTACTTCCCAGACTCCCACAGAAGGACCCCAAGTGTGCCGCCCGCATTGCACGAACATCACTTCTGAACGTGGGTGGGGTGAGTTAGTTAGTCTCTGCCTAGCGGATGGGAGCCAGTAGCTCTACGGCTCTCAGCCTGTACAACTATCTTTCTGAGATACATAGTTCAGAGGTTCCAGGTTCCTAAGTCATGAACAGAAATGAAAGAGACTCTCACAGCCAAGAACGGTGCTCAGCCTTGAGAGGTGGCACAATCGCCTTCATGTCACAGGAATAAAATCCACAGAATCAAGCCAGGGGCTGGTGGCTCACGCCTGTACTCCTAGCTACTCAGGACGCTGAGATCTAAGGATTAAAGTTTGAAGCCAGCCTGGGCATGCAAGTCTTTTGACTGTTATCTCTAATTAACCACCAAAAAAACTGAGAATGGAGCTTTGGCTCAAGTAATAGAGTGCTAGCCTTGAGCTAAAACAAGCCCAGGGATAGTGCCCAGGCCCTGATTTCAAGCCAAGATTTCAATTTTTTTTTTAATTAGAGCATTGAGCAGGTTGCCCAATCAGTGTTCAAATCCAGTCCAACAGGGTCCCAAATGCATGGATTTGTTCAAGCCAGGCCAGTAGATATACAGCTCCTAGCTATGCTTGGACAGGTGTCTGCTAGCATGCTTGAAGAACATTCAACTTGATAGTTCATTCATAACCATTAAAAACAGCCAAACAGGGTAAAGATCCTTCAGGCAATTTATGTTCTGTATCTGATTTCTCCAAAGGCATCAACTACGAAAACTACAGAAGTTGGAATGTCAGCTCTGTTTTATAGGCTGGGCAATCCTACTTTTATTCCATTTGACTAGATTTGAGTTGTCTAGAAATTTAATAAATCAAATGATAACCAGATGCCATCTTGTTTGGACACCAGCCAGAATTTTGTAGCTCTGCTTGAAAAGGTAAAAGAAGAAAACGCTTTCTTTCTTTTCCAGTAGTTGGTTACTTAGAAATACAATCTCATGCCTGTTGAGACGTGTCAGAGCAAGACCTTTGCAGTTAAAGGTCACAGAGAGAAAAGGTCAACCCAATACTTCCATGTGTACCTAAGTTCAGGGCTGCGTGAGGCAGAAGAAGACGTACTCACTTCTCTCGGGGGAACTCCCATTTCGGGTCCTCTGGCAGTTCGTACTCAGAGACCCCTGCCAGCATCGGGGTGTCCGCTGTGGAGGAGAGGCGCGTCGTTATCCTCACGAGTGGGGTGTTGGAGTTCATGGAGGAGCTAGACTCGGCCGAAACCTGGATACAAAATGCAAAGCCATAGATGTAATGGGGGCTCCGGCTGAGAAGGCTGGAAGTCAGCCAGGGCCCAGCCAGAACAGCGATTCTAAGAAAGGAAGGGGGGCGGGCGGGGGGGCGTGGAG
Organism: Perognathus longimembris pacificus; assembly: GCF_023159225.1. Lineage (NCBI taxonomy): Eukaryota > Metazoa > Chordata > Mammalia > Rodentia > Heteromyidae > Perognathus > Perognathus longimembris. The sequence continues at coordinate 7,899,499 of NC_063162.1, read as the reverse complement.
ATGAAGTCACGGACCACAAGGAACACCACTGGGTTCCAATTCCTCTGCCCTGCCACCCACACAGCACTCCATTTCACCCACATTAGATGGCCCAAAGATGGGGTTAGCAACAAAAATGTTAATGTAAGTCGGACCAAAGTATTTCTTCTTTTCATGCTAATTCTTTAGGACAGCCACTTGAGGGTGTGTGGAAAAGACCCTGCCGGCTTCGGTATGGCCTTCTGCCAGGATCTACTCTGGAGCCCCCGATAACCAAGCTCCTTTTAGACTAGCACTGCTCCAATCCTGGATTCATGCTGAGGCTCAGGAGATTCCGTAAACCCCTTTAAGATCTCTACATTGCTTCTGTCTCTGAAAATGCAAAGCCAAATACCCCCAGCAAGCCAGGAGATGACGGCTCACACCCGTAATCCTGGCTACTCAGGAGACTGAGATCTGAGGATCATGGTTAGAGATTCTCATCTCCAATGAGCCACCAAAAAGTTGGAAAAGTAAAGCTGTAGCTCGAGTGGTAGGTAGCCTTAGAGCAAAAAGCTTAGGGAAAGTACTCAGGACCTGAGTTCAAGCCCCAGGACTGGAAAGACAAACAAACAAAAATCCTCAGCAAAGAACCTTAGGATTTGAATAGGAAGGGCATTCCAGTAGCACCGTATTCCTTTGTTCAACATAACCCAAGGAACTGGGGGCCATTGTGCCCCTCCCCAGTCTTCCTGGAAACTTGTTGGTGGCCAGGCCATTTGGTGAAAATGGCTGCAGTTTCAGAAACCATTGCGGCGGCCATGTGACAGAAAAGGCATCCAGGGAAAGGAAAACACACCCTTCTTCATAATCGCCAGGAGAGCTGACACGTTCTCATTTCTCTTGATTGCTAGTTGCTTGTGTCTGCTTTCTGTGAAGGAAAAACTCATACAGTCCGGCCAAGGCCCCTTCTGGGTGTGTCCCAGGCTTGGTCTGATCCTGCGTAACTTAAACACTGCTTCTGCTTTAGGCCAGGAACAAGACTTTGACCCAACAGGAGGTTAAACATGAACCATCCAAGCAGCAAGGGATCACAGTCACCCCAGCTGTGCAGACAAACACCCTCCAACCGAGCTGCCCAAGACTCGCTCCAGGTGAGCACATTTTGTTGGGAAGGGTCCCACATCTGCCCATGACATGTCCTGCCCAGCACCGTCTTCCTGGGAAAGCTCTGATGAGCTCCAGCCTTCATGCCGCCTGGAAACTCAAGATGCCCAAGAATGAGCTACAAGGGCGCGCAGGGGGTGGGGGGGGGGGGGGAATTACCAAGAGGAAATTGGTTTTAGTATTCAAATTAAAAGGAAATTTCCATTCTCTTTTAAAATATATGTGCACATATTTTTTCGAGCCTCTTGAGTGATCTTTTGGCAAGGGGAAGCTATTCCTCAATTTTTCTAAGCAGGTGGTCTGAGAAATGGTTATTTACTGTGGCATATCAGAAATTAGAAATTAAAAAATAAGCCAAGAAATCAAAGAAATGGGTCACGGTAGAGCGGAGAGCCGCGCAGCCGAGTGTCGGGGCTGCAGACGCGGAGTGCGGGTGGTTCATGCCTGCCATCCTTCCCGGCCAAGCACGACCCAAATGGCCCAGACACTGCAGGACACAGCACTGCCCCTCATCTCTGGACCCCAATGCCCCCCAACCTCCGCACGGGGGAAGATCAGCAATGCTGCAACTGACAGGAGGGGGGAAAGACTGGGAAATCCCCAGAGGCCGCAGAGCTGGGTGCTGTGACTGTCCAGAGGGCTGACACACACCCCAGTGCGAGCCCCACCTGAGAAATCACCAATCTCCTCAGGGAAGCCTGGCGGACAGGACGTGGGCAAAGCAGCAGAGTCCTCGAGAGCGAGGCTCACAAGTGACAAAAAGCCAGACCGAAGGCATGGCTCAAGAGGTAGAGCTATCAGCAGAACACATGTGAGATCCCGGAATTCAAACCCCAGTGTCAATGAAAGACAGAGAAAGAGAGGAGAGACGGAGAGACGGAGAGGGAGAGGGAGAGAGAGGGAGAGAGAGGGAGAGGGAGGGAGAGGGAAAGAGACAGAGACAGAGAGGCAGGCAGACAGACAGACAGACAGACAGCAGGAAGGGAAGGAGGGAGGGAGGAAGGGAAAGCAAGTAAGGAGGTAGACAGGCAAGCTTCTTTTGGATGCCTAAAGACTTAGCAGAGCTCACTTTGGGGGGGGAGGGAGAGATCAAGGGTTGGGGAGAGGGTAGGAAATAGGTCTTATTCCAGACCTTTCTAGACCATTGGGTTTTAGTATCATAGATGTACATGATGTTGAAGAAGCACCTTTGTCTTATTCATTCATTCATTCATTTATGCTGGTACTGGGGCTTGAACTCGGGGCCTGGGCACTGTCCCTTAGCTTTTTGGCTCAAAGCTGATGCTCTACCACTTGAGCTATTGCTCCAGTATGGCTTTTGGATAGTTCACTGGAGATAAGAGTCTCTTGGCTTTTTCTGACTGGGCTGGCTTCAAACCAAAGTACAATCTCCTGATTAGCTAGGACTACAGGTGAGAGCCACCAGCACCCAGACAAAGTCTGGCTTCGGGACTACGTAGGCACATTCAATCGATCTGATGTTCACTGCCCCGTGGCGAACCGCTGGCCCAAAGCAATGTCCACTGGAAACCACGGCAGCCCCTCGTACACCCAGCACGCTTCCACGAGGTTCTAATGTGAATGCTTTCGCAACAGGAAACGAGAGAGCAAACAACAAGTGAGCACGGAAAACCTTTACTCTTTGCTCTCGTCATGACTCTGAACTATAAAGCTAAGTTTACTGGGAATTTCGCTCTGCTGAAGTGCAGAGGTTCGGACTGCATGTTCAAACCTGGGAACTAGCTTTGTGAAACAAAACACACAGAGTAAGACGCCGAGCCGGTGGCTCACGCTGTAACCCTAGCTACTAATCAAAAGTCTGAGATGCGATGATTGTGGTTCAAAGCCGGCCCAGTCAGACAAAGGAAGCCAAGAGACTCTCAGAGGAAGTAGCAAAAAGCTAGAAGTGGAAGTGTGGCTCAAGTGGCAGGGCCCCAGACCTGGGTAGAAAACCAAGGGAGAACAACACACACACACACACACACACACACACACACACACACACACACACACACACAAAACAAGTAACAGAGGGGGGAAAAAAGAGAGTAAGAAAATGGCCTAAACATAAGGAAGTATGGAATGCAACTGCTCCGTCACCGGGTTGTATCTTAATTTCACCTCTATACATTTTTACTACGCTTTTAAAATCCCCTCCGGGACCGTAAACGTCGGCTGGCTTTCTCTGGGCTCCCATTTCCTCTGAAAGGGGGTCCTGTTCGGAGGGCCTGGCTGCGTCCGAGTCTCCGCCGCAGGCCCGGCCTGCAAGTAGTGTTCCCGGGGGGTCGGGGGGTGGGGTCCCCCCGGGGCTCTGGGGCTCCCTGCTCCGATTCCTGCCCCCACTGCACGGCTCAATCTACACCACAGAATTCTTACTTCTTTTCTTTCACATCAAATCATAATTTCCCTTATCCTGGAATCTCCCGGGCCAACCCTAGAAAGGTCAATTCTGAAGTGGGCTTTCCAACGATTTCAAGAACACCCCAGTGTTAGGGGGACCAAAGTTACTTATCAATAATAAACGCTAGCACTCGAGTAAACCCTTCCCCACCCACACCTTGGCAAGTATTATTTTGTTTTGTTTAAAAAAAAAAAAACCCAAAACCTTTTCACAGTCTCCAATTCAGCTTCCTTACTCTCCGGAATCGCTTTACCGCGTGCCATAAATCAAGCTTTTAACTAAATGTGCTTTTCCTCCGTTTCCACAGCACCAATGGGAGATTAAGTAAGGAAGTGGCTTTCTTTCTTAAACAGCCACCGAGAAGTAGTGTTATCTTTATCTCCCCCCCACCCCCCGCCAGTCCTGGGACTTGAACTCCGAACTCGAGCACTGTCCCTGAGCCAACTTTTCGCTCGAGGCTAGCTAGCACTCTACCACTTGAGCCACAGCACCCCTTCTGGCTTTTTCTGTGTATGTGGTACTGAGGAATCGAACCCGGGGCTTCGTGCATGCTAGGCAGCAAGCCCTCTACCACTAGGCCACCCTCCCAGCCCATGATGGGAGGTTAAATCTGACATCCAGGGGGGGACCCTGGAGGGAGGAGAGCAGGGGGAGGTCACAATGCTGTGGATGGACAAACCCTGCGGGACTGAGCCAAGACCCTGCCAGAGAGCCCCTGGCCTTGCACCAACCAACAGTTACATCTCTACACCGTCTGGGAGGACGGCTGGTGTCTTCTGTGCTCAGGAAGTGAACCCCTTCCTGTAGTGGCAGGGTGCACAGGCTGCTTCTGATATTCCTGGGCTTGTCTAACAGGCTACCAATAAGAACCCACTGGCAAGGTATGCAGCGGTGCATGCCTGTTGTCCCAGCTACCCAGGAGGGAGAGATAGGAGGATCACAGTCTGAGACCCTATCCGGAAAACAAGATGAAAGCAAAAGACCTGTGGGGGGGGGGGGGTGGCGGTGACCCCAAGTGGTAGAGCACTTGTCTAAGGAGCAGCAGGCCCTGAATTCAGTCCCCAGTTCCAAGGGGGGTGTGGGGAAGAGACTGACTGGCTCAGAAACGTACCCCGTCTGGGCTAGCTGTTGTTGGTCCAGGAGTGGCAGCAGAGCCCGGACCCTGAACGGCGGCCAGGCTCCCATCCACGTGCTATCAGCCTGCTGCCCACCCGAAAGCTGCTTCTCTTTCTCCAAAGCATCAGAGTGCATGCAAAGTCTCACAAAACACGCAGTCACGGGGAGAGAATCACAAAGAACAATTTCCTTGGTGCTGAAAATGTTTAAAAAGCACCTAAGCTGAAATGTCGGTGTTACACCGTAAGTTCAAGAGGGAGGAAAGTTATGAACCAAAGCCCAACAGCGATGGACTGTGAGAGGGGAGACAGGGGCTGTGTGCATCTGTGCTGGGGGGGGGGGGGAGTGGGGGCACCAGGGCCTTGCCCTCCACCACCCAGGGGCCTCCTTGGGAACGCCTGGGAGCGAGCATGCTCCAGACATCTGATTACAGGCTCACCTGTCAGCTAAAGGCATGCTTTGCCTCTTGTGGTATTCACTCTGTCATCAGCCTATCTGCTGCCCTGCAGCCACAAGGCAATGGGCCTTTTATCCACACGCTGATAGCATCTTCTCCACAGGAGGGGCTGTACTCACTGGGAAGACCAGTAGCTGGCCCCTTGGACATATAGGAAGAGGTGAGGCATGTCCAATGTTCTTCCAATACATTAATCCCTGACCTATCTATTTTTCCCAGGGGGAGTGATATTCCCTCACTTTCCTCTGCTTCTCTTATACTATTTGACCCTGTTCTGTTTTGTTTTTAACACACACACACACACACCCAGGCTCGCACCAGCCAGGTTGCTGGTAGCTCACACCTGTAATCCTAGTGACTTAAAAGGCTGAGATCTGAGGATTGTGGTTCAGAACCTGCCCGAACAGTAAAGCCCACCACACTCTTATCTCCAATTAATTAGCAAAAAACCCGAAGTGGAACTGTGGCTTAAATGGTAGAGTGCTATGAGCAAGAGGAAAGAAAAAAAAAAAGCTCAGAGTTTAAGGGACAGCCCAAACCCAGAGTTTAAGCCCCAGAACCCACACACAAAAATAAAATAAAGGCTCGCACTAACCTTGGGGCCAATGCCCAAAGGCCATGTGTTCTGTCAAAGCCAGAAGGAAGAAAATGAGGAAGGAATCCTGATATCCCCTTTCGTACAAAAGGAGGAGGAAAAAGTGACTAGCACCGGGGAAGATGAGCAAGGAAGAAACACCAGGTGGCCAAAGAGAAGGAAATGAAGTGCACTGCAATCGAAATGATGCAATACTTATAGAACAGTGGCTGAGTGAGGCTCAATGGCAGGTTTCCTTCTTTTGTTCCGATTAGAGATATAGATAGGAATAGGACTCCCTTTTCATTTTTCAGCTCTCCGGGCCCGAACCCCATCACGGAAGAGGCTGGACGCTTGGCCAGTGGTAACTCACTGGTCAGGAGGGGTGCTGAGAGGAGAGGGGCCATGCTGCCCCGAGCCACAGATGACCAGGCCTCGTCAGGGTCTAAGAGTTCTGGTCTCTCCCCGAAACTGGTCAGGCAGCTGGCCCCTGCCCCTGCCATTGCTTTCCGGGCCTCACAAATGACAGTGGTAGCATTCAATGTAACAAGAGCATTCTTGGTGCCAAAAGCAACCCAGTGAGCCTCTTTTCTCTCTTTCTCTCCGTCACCCCCATGTCTTAGCACAATGTGGTCATTTGCCTGCACTTCACACGCATTCCAGATTCTATCCTCAACCTCGTCAAAAAAGAAAAAAAAAGTCCTGCTGGAAATACGGCTCTCGGGAAGCTAACAAGGACCCATTCAGTGTGCGGTGCGGGGCTGGGTGGAGAAGAAGCAGGTTCATGCCAAAACCACTGCTGACCGACCGACGTCCAAATCCTTCCTAAAGCCTCCTCCAAAAAGGACACCCACAAAGTACTTCTGGTAACCACCTGGGGACCCAACAAACATGCATGCTCCTGGCCCCTGCCGAGACGTACTGAATAGGAGAGCGAAGAAAGGGGTGGCGTTGTCCAGAAAGAACTGTGTTCATTACCTGACTTACAAGACCATAACCCTGCTGCTGCTGCTGCTGCTGCTGCTGCTGCTGCTGCTGGGCACCCGTCGCTCACGCCTGCAATCCCAGCTACGCAGGAGCCTGAGATCTGAGGATCCAGATTCAAAGCCAGGCCAGGCAGGAAAGTACACAAGACTCTTGTATCCAGTTGGTCACAGAAAAGGCCAGAAGTGGTGGTGTGGTAAGAGTGCTAGCCTTGAGCAAAAAGAAGCTCAGGGACAGTGCTCAGGCCCTGAGTTCAAGCCCCAGGACTGGCAAAAAGGAGAAAGAGATTCTTGGACTGGGACTGAGACTGATGATGAACCTGCAATTTTCACATGTACATGCATATTCAAATTCTACTGAAACACAGACTGAAACAAGACCTAATTAGCTGCCGCTATTCAAAACAATAATCACTTTATTGGAACTAGTTTCGAATACTTTCAGGAAGACTATGCATTCACATGTACCTTCCCTAACTTACATCTTCACGAAAATATGGAAAAGTAATGCATTTTCTCTGCTGTTCACCTCTGCCAAGCTTTGGTTCATGGCTGATAGGAGGCTATCTTGCCCTATCCTAAAACAAATAAATCAATTAGAGGGTACAAACAAGCCAAGTAGACAGCAAAGATCAAGACCAAAGCTAAAAGCAATCTTTGGTCAGTTCTATTAAAAAAAAAAAAAAAAAAGAGCCTACCACTGGGCACTGGTGGCTTACGCCTGTAATCCTAGTTACTCAGGAGACTGAGATCGGAGGATCACAGTTCAAAGCCAGCCCAGGCAGGGAAGTCCATGAGATTCTTATTGCCAATTAACCACCAGAAAACCAGAAGTAGAGCTGAAGCTCAAAGTGGAAGAGCACTAGCCTTGAGAAAAAGAGCTCAGGGATAGCATCTCAGCCATGAGTTCAAGCCTCATGACCACCACCAACAACAACAATAAAATCATCCACGAATACATGGCCACACCTTTCACCTACTGACATTAAGCTATACACACATGAGCTATATACATGCATTGATAGTAACATATCCATGTGGCATATATGAAGCTATTTTAAGAATCAGAGGGATTCGGCCAAGGCCCCATTTAGAAAGAAAGAAATGGACCTGTTTAAAATAAACAGCAATTCAGATATAACCAACAGACCATAGGTTTCTGGCCCTGATTTAAAAACAACAAATCAGTTGGGCACCAATGACTCAAATCTGTAATCCTAGCTACTCAGGAGGCTGAGATCTGAGGATCCTAGTCCCAAGCCAGCCTGGGCAGGAAAGTGTGTGAGACTCTTACCTCCAATTAGCCAGAAAAAAGCCAGACAGGAAGGTGTGGTTCGAGAGATAGAATGCTAGCCTTGAGAGCATGAGGCCCTGAGTTCAAGCCCAAGTACCAGCACATAGAAAAAAAACACCAAATACCCAACCGAAACAATATGAAGTCAAAGAGATCTGGAGTCTCTCCTGTATCAATGGCGTAGCCCCCTCCAAATACGGATGGCTGTCTGTCACATACATCTTTTTCAATGCCTGTGCTTTGAAGAGACCGTCGTAGTTGAGTTCCGTCAAACTCACACAAAGAGAGTGGCCTCCGGTGTCCCCAGTCCCACGGACTAGCTTCTCTGCTGGGCACACCCCGGTCCTTTCTGGTCTTAAGAACTGGTCCCCATTCACCGTCCCAAGAGAGACACTCTACAAGCTGATTCTCCGAGCTCCGGGGTACGGCTTGTCGGAACCCGCCATACACAGAGAGTTAGCCGCCATCAAAGCGGAGGAAAAGATCCGAGAGCTGGCTGGGTCAGGGGGGGGAGTAAACGTCTTTGAACTCTTTATCTACTTTCTGTTACCTGTCTCCGCAGGGGGATGCGCTTGGTCAGCTTGTGCACAGCCGGCTGGCTGCTGAAGTCCGGCTTCTTGGTGGTGGTCTTCATTCGGCACAGGATGACGGTCACCACCATGCAGGCGATTAAGAAGACCCCTATGCAGTAAATGGCTATCTCCAGGTAATCTGGGGAAGCGGTAATCTCTTTTTCTCTTACGGGAGCTAGATTGTGGGTCGTAGGGAGGAACAGATAAGCAAGCCACAGAGTTATTAGCACATGGGACTGGTACAGCCTAGGCAAAATACAGACGTCACAAAGTGCCAGTGAGCATTCCAAAGGCGAGATGGGATTCTAGTAACCCAATGCTCAGGAGGGACGAGGCTGGGCAGCCATAGACCTCTTGCCTGTGCCTCCCTAGTGCAAGGCATCAATAACTGGAGTGCCGGGGCCCACCCAGGGGACCAAGTTACAAAGGGAGGCTATGAAGCCACAGGCCCGTAGACATTTGGCCAGGACCACCGGCTGCAGCCACACCTCCTTCATGACAGCCTCGGGGTGCAAATTCTCCCAGAGGTACATACACGCCCACTCTAATTTCCAAGGAGACTGTACAGTCTCCCTGAGGCTGACTTCTTCCTCAGTGAGGAATCCCAGAGGCTCTTTGTAAGTCGGCTGGCCAAATGAAGTTTGGTGGAGTTCCTTAGTATAGTTCACAAAGCCACTCAACCAGACAAAATGATACATTTCCTATTGGTTATGATATAAAATCAGTACAACCGGGATACATAAGGTTTCCATAGTTCTTAGCAACCATTTCAAGTTTCTGTGTTATACTGATACATCCGTGTAACTTTTCTCTTATGATAGTATATAAATGACTTTGTAATGAATACATATATAAACACGATATACATATATGTAATTAATTTATCATCTTATATTAATATCCAAACATGTGTCAATAATGGCCTAACGATAAGCAATGTATTTCCAAACAGTATTTCTTGGTGACTCCATTTTGTTAATGGCTACTACTGTCAGGCACACTGGTTAGCAAGTGCCACTGGACAATGGGAGAATACAATACTGCGCGTAAAAGCAAGCTCAACATGAGAGACATCTCGTGTTAGAGCAAATTCTCACAACCAAAGGGGAAAAAATGGATGCAATGGAGTTATTGGAAGCTTATACATTTTAATCAGGAAAATATAAACACACTCGCAAGCTAGTCAAAACTCTCAGCCACACAGCACAAAATGGAACAACCAACTTATTCTTACTAGATATCAAACAAGCATGCAGATAGGCACTAACGGCTAAAAATGAAGCATTAATACCAAGGCATTCATAAAGGAAATGGCGGAGAGGCAATGCATCAGAGAGGACAGTGTGTCAAGAAAGCTGGATTAGAGTAGTCAGTTAAAGACACAGAGGCCATAGTTATTAGACAACAGCGCGGCCCTGATGTTCGTTTCTCCGTAAGGCAGAAAGAACATCAAGGCCAACATGGCCCAGGCATGCTCTGCAACAAAGGCAAACTCAAAGCGCACACTAGTGCAACATGCAACAAAAGCCACCGATTCCCAAGGAGGTAACACACTGCTTCTGCACACCTACAATTCATGGGCGCTTTTCCTCCCAGGGCCCCTCAGTAGACACCTGTCTTAGCCTTTTTATTTTTTTTTTAAACCAAGATATAAGCAACGTTGGGTACAATGCTAAGGTTTCATTAGCCAAATGGCACGGGCAATGGCAGAAGAATTACTTTGCATTTTACAAAGCAATGTCAACTTCTTTCTTAAGGGGAATGGGGGCGGGGGGGAGGGTGGCCCTGAGGACCCACTTTTCTAGAAAAGCACATGATCCCGCTGGCTTGTAAAGGCCCGTCCTCCACTCGATCAGACACGTGAACGTGGGATCTCTTTATAAGTGAATTTCCAAGGCAACTCTCTTATCCCTGGGGGACCATTTTGAATCTTTTGAAATTCTTGATGCATGGATACAAGGGGTCATTTCTGAGCACAGAAGCTGTGTTACTTTGATAGCAATCAACCAAAGGAAGGGAAAAAAAAAAAAAAACCACAAAACCCACAGAAAGAAAGAAGAGTATATACCTGGCAGAACTGTCAACCATGCAGAGTGAAAGGATATCCCAATAGAGTTACCCGCCAAGCACGTATACTCCCCAGCATCCTCAAAAGTTACATTCCGAATATAGAGAACCTCAATCTCTTTGTCCGTGGTGTTAACACCGGCGGCCTAGAAAACAAAGGAAGCAAGAACACAGCTAGACGACATAGGAATGATTGTGGAAGGGGCCTTGGAACCACGAGGCCTCGCACCAGCGGCTCCGGGGGGTGCTGGCCACCAGGAGATTCCGACCGCAGCCCATCCACAAAGCCCACAACCGAGAGACGCCGAGCAACACCGGCCAGCTCACCTCCACAGGCCCTTCACCACACCGGCTTCACCGCCTAGACATGCATGCGATCAGACACATGGAGAAAGCACCCACAGAGCTCCGTTCTTCCGGCCTTTGCTTTGGTTTGGATAAAGGGGTGGTTTTTCCAATACACAGAGTGCCCAAAGGGGCTAGTTTGGGGGCTCCGGTCCTGTGGGCTGCAGATTCCCACCAGGGATGGTTCTATCTAAATTGCCGTGTGATGAGATTAAAACACACCAGATACGCTCAGGGCCTAGGCCTCGCTTGTCTCTCTGGCTCTATGAGAGCGAGCAGGAAGGGTAGGTTTGTCTCGGTTGATCGGGCTCGGCAACTTTCACTTTGGCCCAAGCCATCTTGTCTTGCCAAGTGCTGAAAGCAGGTGGCACAAAACATGAGCTTGATTAACAGAAGAAAGCTGTCTTTTTCAAATCTCTTTTGTACTATGAACATTTGAAGGTGAGCCGTGACAAACTAAGAATACCTTCAAGAGCATCCCGCAGTGCATTCCTCAGGAAAGAGGAATGGTCCCTGCACTTGGCCTAGGACGGGCGGCGGAACCCAAGGAGTGCCATCTCACTGGACAAACCCTCTCCTGCACGTGACTGCGGTGAAGAGACAGGAATCCTGCGGATGGTTCAAATGCTACAAATTCCGTAGGAACGCGGGTCTAAGTTTCTAAGGGCGCTAGTGTACAACCACCCTGGGGAAAGGTGCAGCCCAAACAAGACAAACCAGAAGGAGCGGCTGAAAAACTGGGTGGAGGTGGAAGGTAGTCTTTAGACGAAATCAGAGCAGGCACTTTGAACGTTGTGGGCATTTTTCCATGGCTGCTGGCATCATACCAGCTGCACCACCGAAGAAAGATCATTGTCAATGTACCAAGGCCACAAGAATTATCCTAGAAGCTGCCTGAAGCCTCCCAAAGCACCAAGTCCTTTCAGCTTCTATATCCAGTTTTCTTTAAAAACAAAACAAAACAAAACAAAAAAACCAAAAACGTTGTTACCTTGCTGTTTGGGCAGGACAGTGAGCCAGGCAGACTGGTTGGCCTGCCCTATATAATTGGAGACCTTACATATATATTCCCCAGCATCCGCCTCAGTCACATTGAACAGAGCCAGCACTTCTGCATTGGAATTATTTATCCCCGAGTGCTAGAATAGACATAGGAGAACGATATCATGGCCAACCCAGAAGTCTCAGTGCCGTCTACGGTTCCCACCACCAACACACCACAAGAAAACAACTTCCATCATGTTCTAAAGAGCTGTGGCCTGAGGAAGAACACACTAAAACCCGGTGGTGGACAACAGAAGGGACCTGGGAGAGAAGGACAGAGAAGGGTGAACGGTAGCTGGTGGGTGGGGAAGCGCTTCTCCAAGGCGGGCATCCTCTTCCTCCAGATCTTTAGATTCTGGATATTGTTGGCTAAAGAGAATACTTTATTAGTAGGGTGTTCTCTGTGAGCAATCTGTAATTCTATGGAAAGATTATTCTTTTTGTTTTGGTGGTCATGCGGCTTGAACTCAAGGCCTGGGCCCCGTCCT